>NC_060214.1:14341785-14650357 GCF_021130785.1 Homalodisca vitripennis | reverse complement strand
AAATTGTTGGTCACAAAACTTTAAAAGATTAAATCTTACCAAGCATTTTTATTTTTTATTTTGGTATTATTTCAGGTACGTATGGGAATAACATTTTAAGATGTATCTTCAATTTTATCTAGATGTCAAAAATAATTAACCAAAGAAACTAATTTATAGAAATAATTATATAACACTTTTTGTTTTTCCTCATACATAAGTTCATACATAAGGGTTGTGAAATTTTAAATGTTTAAACGGCCGCCATATTGAAACAAAATGTCTTACCAAGCTGGCCAAGGAACTCACCCATGAGAATTTCAACTTTTTTGGGTTTTCATAGATTTTTGGGACATTTATCGCTTTTAAAACCGTGGTGTAAGACATATACAAAATATTAAAACGGCGGGGGGGTTGGGTTCTGGAAACCATGTACGGTAAAGTTACGCCGAAATTTTAAGTTTATGCATAAAGACGATTGCAATAGCCTGCTTTTGCATACAAGATAGTCCTAAAAATAGTAAGTATATACAGGAAACTCACAAAAACCAGGAATAACAACTAATACAGTCTTCGTGGAAAGAAATTCTTAAATTTGTGTGTGAGCCTTAAGAACTTTTGCAGCTAGGACAGATCGAATCCTAAAAACGTACGGTAATGTTTTCATTATTGTAATATATAACAACGTTAAAGCTCGAATCCTTTTAGTGTTATTTGAATTTTTATACTTTTTTAAAGCTTAAAAGAAATTAGATATAATGTAATCACAATAAAAAAGTTAAATTAAACATCAATGCCTTTATAAGCAATAATGTTATAATTGT
Organism: Homalodisca vitripennis; assembly: GCF_021130785.1. Lineage (NCBI taxonomy): Eukaryota > Metazoa > Arthropoda > Insecta > Hemiptera > Cicadellidae > Homalodisca > Homalodisca vitripennis. The sequence goes on along the minus strand of NC_060214.1, from coordinate 14,649,554 downwards.
TCACGGCCAATGTCCAAGCACAACTAGTTAGCTTCTTCAGATGGCAATTATGTCTTTCTTATCTTGATTAAGATAAGGACAAGTGTTATCTGTGGAGTTGCGAATTAAATCAAAGCAAACATCAATGTCTAAAAACCTTGCGGCTCGTGCAAGGTCTGGCGGGGGGGAGGGGATAGTGATGTAGTATCATCGAGGGGGGAGGGGTGGTGACGTCATGGCGCCGGCCAGGCTGTGACGTAACCAGTACGACATCACCGCCAACGTTGGCAACTTGCCACCAGGGGCGCTGCTCTGTGTTCAATGGTCTTCAGGCCCAAGCATTCATTTTGTCTCCGTCTTATCTTACATCGTCGATCTTTTATGTTGAGAGAAAAAGCTCTAAAAGTGGCCTTGTATACTTACATTATTGTATACTTACAAAGTGCCTGGGCTAAAATATTTGTCTGTTACTCATATAACTATTATTTTATCTCTTTTAAAAAAGTGTTGCACCTTTTTTATAAACTTACACGCCAGTAACAGATTTTATACGCTAAAATAATTACAAAAATGAAAATACCACTTTCTTACCTGAACTAAGTAGTCTAATCCAGTCACTACCTTAAATTGATAAACTTAAGAGGGTAGTGAAATGACCTTAAGTTTTTTCCCATGAGAACAATGTTAAACGTTACTCACTCTTACCTCCTTATGTTTGATCGCAGCGTTATGTGTAGAGCCTCGTTTTGAAGATATGAGTAATTCGCTTCTTAACGCTTTGTAATTTTTTAAGTGCATACATTTTCAATAATTAAATGGCGAAATACAATTCTACTACTAAAAAATAATAAAAATATACGAGGTTTAACATTCTTACTGTAAGCCTTAAATCAAAAATGGGCGCTACTACAGTCAGCTCTTAAGAGTGAGTTGACCTTGAGTTTTTCCCTTAAGAACAATGTTAAACCTCTACTTATATCTTCACGCTCTTTTTTTGGTCATAGCATAATGTGAGATGTCATACTCAAAATATATAATTAATACGCATCCAAACTCTTTAAGTTTATTTGTAAACCATATACTTTTTAAATATTTACTCGTCTTAGTACATAAGAACAGTGTTAAACCTCAGGCCCTAACTATAAGTATCCTTACGCTTTTTACGTATTTTGTAAGTAAAGTTTATACTATTTTATATTTAGATCATGAAGTACACCATATTTGGGATTTTATTGAATAACCTATAAAAGCATGGAAAAATGTAAAACTGTTACATGCGTATTTATTATATTTTATTATTAGACATCCTAATTAATACATATTATAAATTCGAAAGTGCCTTTGTTTGTTTGTTTTTCTTTCACGCGTGAACTACTCTACTGATTGTACTGAAATTTTACATGGACATTCTTGTGGTTCCTGGGATGACACAATAGGTACATCCTTATTTCGAAAGGCTACGGCCCACTGGTCTTTAAAGTAGCGAAAAAATGCCATCTTGGTCTCTAAAGTTGTGTAATATTGATTGAATGAGCATGCCAGATGTAATCTGTTCTCTGTAAACATTGTTTATTATTTTTAATTTTTTTACATTTATAGTGAGTAAATATTTTAATTACTAACCATAACTTTTAACGCCGTTTTAGAGTTTAGCAATGAAGTAAGCACTAATCTACCTTAAAATGTCCTAAAACCTAAAATGGTTAGAATTTAACTCAGAAGACTCTCTTTGAAGCAGTCGACAAGAATTATATAAGATGAATTTCAATGGACTGTTCTTTTGAGCTAATTTACAAATTCTAGTTCTAAATGTTCTAAAGAATTTAAACACTTTTACTACACATTTAAAGACTGGTATAAAATTCATCTTAGTTCTCTTTTGACAGAATTAGGCTACTCGGAGATGTGTATATATATTTTCTTGTTCGGGAAACAAAACAAAAAAAAATATGGAAAAAACATACTAACAACGAAGTAAATTACAATGGTCATAATTAATTTTTTGATGTATTTTCTTGATCGTGGCAAAAGACAAACTCAAAATTAGGGGTGTCGGATATATACATTCGAACCAGCACTGATAATAAAAATGCAACGCCTACTAAATTGCGTGCAAAGCAGCTGGTAACTGCTAGAAGTGCAGATATAAGAGACATAGTAATCTAACTTTTGCTATAAATTTAAAGACTGTTGTAAAACCTATATTAATTGACTTTTAACAAAAGTTGGCTTCTCAGAGATGTGTATGTATACAAATTTTCTTGATCGGGAGAGAGAGACGAAATCAGCTTTGGAACAAAAAATACTAAGACCGGAGTAAGTTAAAATGACCATACAGTAAATATAAAATTTTTAACATAAAAAAATGATCGTGGAATGATCGTGGGAAGAAAACAAACTCAACATTAGCATTTGAAATATAATTGACTCAAACAAGAAATGCTAATACAGGTGCAAAACCTGCGAAATTCTAGCGATACCGCGGGTAACTGCTACTCTCTTATAGTTGTACGACAAAAAATAAAACCATAATAGTGCATGAGGATTGTTGTTTTTATGGAGCAACAGTCAACATGGTTGTTACTAGAGAGGGCAGAAGCTATGTTTGTTTTGACGGTTGCCTAATATTTATGTAGTAAATGCTGAACAGAGAATCCTAGAAAAATGTCTACCCAAATATTTAAAATAGCTTTCATGCATATAGTGTTGAATTGAGAGTTAGACAAGGATAATGTGCGACTAAAAATATGCAGTGTAGGTAAAATGTAGAAAATACTAGCAATTACCCGCGGATTCGCACGGAATTTTCTACTTAAAACAGGGACGTCCCTGGCATATTCCTTTCAAATTCCGTTCTAAACACCCCTGAATTAGGCGATAATTGTAAAACATTCCAATCTCCTGATCCGTTTTAGATTTCAGTTAAAAGAACAGTGTTTGGGGCCATGAAGTTGAAGAGTAAAACAGTTTTTATAACAGTGACATAACTGGAATTTCTCTCCAATAAAATGGTAAACGATTTCGTTAACGATTAAACTATTGTAGCCCAGCTTGGAGGAATCCTAAAGTAAAAGTTTTTAGCTTTTCAGTTAACACACTCTTGACGTAATATATAATAGGACAATTAATATTATTTTCGATGTTTTCAAAATAGAGGCATTTCAAAGTGTGGTGCTAAATTTTATAAAATTGATAATGTTTTCGTTTAGTTTTAGGGATAAATTGAGAAATAAACACGCTCATAAAAATGCATACTTGATTTTTATAAGCAGTTGATAAATAGTTGAGAAAATGTATTTTTATTATTGTAATGTTTCAATCTTATTTCACATGAACACTAAAAATATATAGGTTACTGTAATACCCTTAAATTGTTATTGCTTTTACTTAAGTTTTACCCCACATCCGATTTTTATGTATGTATTTTTCACCTGTCTAGATAAAGACTTTGTTCAGACAAGTTTTTCATGCATATAAATTTTTAATACTTCTCTTCTCAAGAGTCTATGTAAAGAAATAATTATTACTAATACCGAGAACGTAGCTAGGAAAAACTTGGGGGTCCCAAACAATTGATATTTTCCCGTAGCGGACTGAGAGTAAGGCTCCATTTTGTTCCTTAAAAAGTTCTTGACCCGTTTCTTTGTTGAGAACGATCTTTCAGCAGTACATGTCAGTAATACTGAATTATTTAAATAATAATAGTCGTGTAGCTAAAAAAATTAATTAAAAATTTGGAGAGACCCCTTCCCTCGCTGGCTACGTCCTTGGCTAATGCTAACCCTTAGCTAAGAGGAGGTCAGTGCGATACGAATTCAAAGAACGTTTAATAACTTACAAACCGATTTTTCTAAAACGTAAATAAAGACAAACTTTTGTATGCTAATCGTTTTCGGGAAGAGTGTAAATAAAATCGTTTATACATTAAAGGACAATTAGTAGAAATATGGTATAATACACTTTGGGAGCTTCTTATTTCAACCATGAAATTAGCAGCTATGGTGGGGAAGGGTTGATTCAACGCAAATGTTGAGTTTAGCTCCAGTCCATCCTCTTCTTAGTACAGCGTCTGAAATCTGACGCTGTCACACACTGCACTCCTGGAATCAGGAGTCATGTTCGTCTGAATAGATCCAAATAAGGCCGGAGCCTTAGAAGCTCAAAACGAACTCCTTACATCGTTTCGACAACAGAGACGCCTGGACTACATAATATGGTGTAATCTAGATGAAGAAGTAGTCTCACACCAGGTCCAAAGTCTGAGACAGCTTCAGATTCCTGATCTTGAACTAAATGGAAGGTGAAACGCAATTTTCACGTGAAATTAGTGATATTGCGTCTACAATGGAGTCACTTAGTGATACCATAAACTAACACTAGCAAAGACAAGCATACAATAGCATGCTTTTATGGAAAACTCCTTCACAATAAAGGAAGTCATTTATCTGTTGTAAAAATCAGTTATAATTCAATTCATTTTTTAACATTTTTATATAGCTTTACGTCATACAATACGATGTAAAGTTCATAATAATCTTAAGCCGTCTAGTCCGTCGACAATCATATCGTCAAGGTCACGCGGTTGTCTTTTAGTAGGAGGAAACCCTAACAACCGTGGTTGAGATGCTTGTATTGATAAGGCAATACAATAATTACAGTATCCATCTAAAACGTTGCTTATCGAATTAGCGAACAAAGATCATGAGGGGCCACCCTCCGCGGCAGTGTTTGATGTCGATAACAATCTTGACTGACAGGTGACCTTGGATATCCTTCCTGTCAGTTGTGTATCCAATCTTACTGACTCTGTCATGGAGTATGACCTTTCAACATGGATTTAATATGGTGCAATTAATTTTGGGTTGGAAAAATATGTTTTTAGTTGAAATCTTAGCCCCTGAATACAAATAAAGTAGACAATATTTTTTTTATCAGTCGTTTTGAAATGTATGTACATTCAAAAAGGGAATTTTGGTAGTTGTGAAATCATGCCCAAATAAAAACTTGTGTAAATAATAATTTGAAATTTTACAGTGTTTTCTTGAATAATTCTTAAGGGAGTGGTTTTTTATTTATAAAAATTGATTTTGCTTAGAAAACTTTATTAATTTTATGTTTTTGTGTTTTTGAATGATATTTTATTTAAAAATATAGTAATTTTCTTAAGGCATAAATAAAATGAAGCTATAATTCGTGTGCATACTGTAAAAATGTCACTTTTTACTTTTTTATTTTTTTTGAACTCAACTCCTATGTTTGTACCCATAGAAAATTGCACTAATTTTTTATTTTAAATACACGTGTTACGTGCAGTGATCGACAAATTTTATAGAGCCTGCTGTAGGGACATGTCCATAAGTTTTACCCGATAATAATCAATAACCCCCCAAATACTTTTATTGCCGTATTAATGGACGATGGTATTATATTTTTAACCCAAATTGTTTTAAGGTGGTTTAATCAATTTTAGGTTTGGAAAATATTTTTATGTTAAAGTCATTGCCCTTTTGGATCACTTTTCTTTATGCAGGAAAGGTAGGAAACAATTCTACCACTCCACGTGAAGTTACGGGGATTTAAAGAGGGCAATTTTGTGATCAAGCCAAATAAAAATAGCTGAAGATAAAAATTTAAAGTCTTTTCATAATATTTATAGCATATAGCTTCAGGGAGTGACACAATTTGTATTTATAAATAATCCTATTCCATTAAGAAAAAAATACAAAACTTCAAGAACATTTCATTATTTAATTACGTTAAATTTTAAAATTTCAATTTAATTAAGGTAGAAGCTATTAATAAAATAAGCTCACTATCTGAAGATATTACTCATGTATATATTGTAAAATTTTCACTTTTTCATCTTCTGCCGTTTTTATTTGGGCCTAATTACGAAATTTGCCACTTTAAATGCATTTAATATATCAAAGAGTAGTCAAAAATATTTCTAATTTTTCTTTATTCAAGGAAGTCGCCTTAAAGAGCTATGAAATTAACATAAAAATAGTTTTTTTCTAAACCCAAAGTCGATTGCATCACGTTTAAACACAGCGAAAACTTTAAATAAATTCAGCGAAAATTTTTAAAGAAAAGTCGGTGAAATCGTAGCCTCTTGATATATAGCCTATAATTGATTTTCCTTTAGTTTACATCTAAAAGTTAACCGAGTTAAGTACAATTTTAATTGTGAACCCATCCACGGTATGAAAACATATACATGTAAATATATTGAAATATAGCCTTTAATTTGAATTTAAAATATTAACAGCCATTGCCTAGGCTATCATAAACACAATGCTAAGTAGTTCGTTATGAAATGTATATTTAATTGTACTATTTTTATGAAATATAACAAAAATATTAATAGGATTTTAGAAATAACCCACTTTTAGGTATCGTATAGTTTCACTACTTATTCACTTCTGCAAGTGCAAAACTTGACAAAACTAGTTGCACGCAAAACAATACTTTTGTGTTGTGTCTAACATGTTTTGTGTAGTGATAATGTACTTTGGAGTGTTACAGCTTGTAATTAACGACAAACATATGTAACTTAATTACATACCTGAATTATTTAAGTACTTCTGTTGTCATTTGTTTTACTTTGGCGAGTTCATCGTCATATATTTATTTGTGCTTGTTTATAATATATTAAGTTTTTTGCACGTGAAGAAGAAGATAGATTCCAATCTTCGAAACGTCTGGTTATGATGTTATTGTAACATTTAATGATACCGATTTAATTGAATGCTATCATCCTTTCAAAATAACCATCATTAATAAAATATGTAAAAAAATAAAAACATTAGTCTTATATTTGATTAAGACACCTGAAATCAGCTAAATTGTTTCAACACATGATTACATTTTTATTTTGAAAACAAATTACTAGAAACACAAAACACACATTTGATAAAAACTTAACACGCGTTATATGATAACAATACAGCAGCTTCAAAATAGTTGTTGATTTGTGTCATATTTATAAAACCTAGTGAGAATAATTATATTTAATAGTTTGTTTTATGTGAACCTGTATAACGTTAAGTTTTAGCAAATGTTAACACTGAAATATGCAGTATTCTAACAGTTAAAATTTATAGTTCTAAAAATTACTCAGAATTTTATAAAATATGTGGATTGTTTAAAAATAAAATTATAAAAATTTCTAAATTTTAAAAATAAATATTAAAAAATTTCTCAATTTTAAAAATTAAACATTGCGTTTTCAGTTAGTTCTCATTTCCACGGAAACATCTATTATGGACATTCTTGCTGTGGTGTAGTGTCCATTTCTCAGAATTGCGTATCCTTTTCAGTTTGTTCACGTTTCTTCTGTTCCAAAAATATTAACCTGTACAGTGTATATTAACCCTCCGAGCGTCGGTCGGCCGACTTGTTTTAAGTCGACGGCACCTTTCGCTAAAAGTCACCGTTTTATTTTAAGACGGCGGGCACTTGCCGGTCAAATTAATTCGACCCCCGCTATTATTCGCGTAATATTGTTATAAATTACATATAACGAAAGCCTGTGAATTGTTCTTTAGATTTAGTGGTCTTTGCATACTTCTTGGTCTGTACCAGATGCTAGTGTACGTAGTTTATACCAGCTGTTATTTCGGGCGGGACGCGGCTCGCGCGATTGATCAGTGTGTTGTTGTGAATATATTACGATATAACATTATGAATATATTCACAGAACCCTATAACCCTGTATATTTATGTGTTCATGACTAAATTTGTTATAATTTGCCTATTATGAAATTGTTGTAGAGGTAATATAACGATATCATGTGGATACTTTTATATTTAAAAAAAATATTTTCTAACATATTTTTCCCCTTTCTCAGGCTGTTGCAAAAATAAAACTTTTTTAAAGATTTTATTCTTATACAATCATATTTTGTGATTCTTTCCAAGAAAGATTATGTATAATACACTATATTTAAACCATTCTTAAGATTTTTTATGAATTGTCCAAAAAAAAGACTGCAAAAGTTACAAAAACGGGTGGACGTTTAGGGAAATATGGTGGACGCTCGGAGGGTTAAGCACTCCTGTGCTTGCATACGGTTCTGTATGACCCTGATTGGAGAGAGCTGCTTGCTAAGTCATTGTAACAAATATGACGTTAAAAGCATCTCCACTCTTCATTACACAATAGCCGGTGTAAAAGAAAATATAACAAAAAAAGCATTTTAATTATTTATTCGTAATAATAATATTCCATTAAAAATAATTTTTAAGTTTAAAACATTTGTGATAATGGTAAAAAAACAAAAGTATGTATCATCAATCACACTTCATAATATTAAAAATACTTATTTTATACAAAATTCAGCGTTAGAGCGGTCTAAAAAGAATGTTCTCATATTCTGTATTCCAACTGGAGGGGAATAACAGATTATTCAGTAAACCCTCCCTTCACAGAATATATAAAATCTGTAGCCCAAAACCTGTTTGTGATGGCGGATGTTTGAATACGCTTAGTTTTCACACTGTTTTGGTCCAGGAAGTCCATTTCTGTGATTAACGTGGATATTGAAATTAGGTTTATTTCATCCGACAGTAAAACAGTCGCCCAGTGTAATCTAGATGAAGATGCACCCTCATTGTTTCATCTGGTGCACAATTGAGTGCACTACGATGTTATAGACACGATCTCTAAGCACGGTGGAGCAACCGAGTTTTCTACACATGGTGTAGCTATAGTGAAAAAGGAAACGAGACATACAGTAGCTGTTTTGTGGTCTAGATTTCACTGATGTCGAAATGGATCCCTTCAGAAGGACGTGGACTCCAGGATTCCAGGAGTCAAGTCTGGTTCCAGGATTCCAGACTTGACTCCTGGAATCCTGGAACCCATTTCATTTTTGAGATTTCCTACGGATGCACAGGCAGATAGTTATACAGAACAGCACCGTAGCAAATGGAAGAGAAATTGTGCATCCTACTGAATTTCCATGAGGCTCAGCGAAATTCCATGGATGGATTTGCATCATCATAGAACTCATTTCTGTCTACAAGTCCACAGGTGAAACCTTCTTGAGATAATTTGCGGATAGTTAGATTACATGTGCTACTATTCCACATATTAAAATGTTATATTATTGTACTCAATTTTGTTTACAAATTTATTAACCCAGCGATTGATAAGATAAGATAAGATAAGATTTTTATTGATCATTAGACAATACATGCAATAGATCACGTCAGAATACTTATACTAACAGTAAAATTAACAATTTAAATTAAACACTCATTATAGAAGACACAATAGTTTTTACATTAATTTAATACAATAATGTTAGTGAGACAAAGGTGTACTATTTAGCAGACAATACACTAAAAAACTATCTCACTGATGTCAGATGAATAAAATTCTGATAAGTCATAAAACGGCCTCTCTACCAGCCACTTATAAATAACAGTTTTAAATTTATTGTCCCGTTCCCATCACGATTACCAATAAGACGATGTAAAAATGTTAGCTAACGCTCAGGCAAACCTCGTACATTGACATCCACTACCATCAAACTTAATGTTGCCTATGAAGAAATGAAGCTTCTTTCAAAACTCCAAGTCTATAGATCAGTACGTTTTCGAGATCAGACATACAGAAATAAACATTGTCCGATCCCTCGAGTGGTAGGCTTTGCTAACGCTCACACAATAATCTATTACAAGTTATTAGACCTGGGGGAATTGTAATTAATACTTTTACATTCTTGCTTGTTCCAGTTTTAGATCCGTACGCAAGAAAATTTCTAAATGGTTTGGCCCCAATATTTTGTAAACATAACACGCTTTAGTGAGGGCTCATGGTCTTACTCACGCCCATTTATATCAATGGACTAAGCCAAAACTCGTCATTCAAGAGTCCAAGTCAATAAAAGGAAACTTGACTAATAGAAGTCTCCACCGAGCCAAGAACCTGAATTTCGGCCGACCATTCATTCATGCGGAGGCTAATTTTAACTCGATCAGACCACTGATTCAACAGCCTAGACATTGCGCCATTGAGCTAATTTCAGGAACGTGAAATAATAACATGCTAATCTGATTCTTTAGATTAACCCCGATATTATTTGTACTGTTACCACTGTATACATTTCGATATCTATCGATCTTTTTAAGCCATTTCTGTGTAATATGCTTGTTTATTGTATGAAAAAAAAGGGGCCGATCCATTTGCCTTATTCTGCCCGTCCCCATAGACCACTGACCTGTGCGAGGATCTTATCTTATCAAACAGAATAAGCAGGGGAGTCGATACAGTAGAAGATCGATGGTACTGATAAAAAGTGATAAGGCCAGGATTTGAACCTGCGCTATCTCTAACTCAGGTTCAAAGTCCGTCTTAGACCGCTTGATTACCGGCTCTCCAAATATAAATGTTATTTGCTTACTGTTATATCGATCTTAAAGATTAAAATGTCTAAGGGCACATTTTCGTACACGCATTTCCATACTACTACCTACTTTCCATCCAAACACCGTCAAATATTATTCTGTCAGGATATAACACTAGTATATAATTCAAAATGAAATAATAAATTAGCGGTCTGTGACTTACTGGAAGTTGTATGTCTTGAATATCCCATAGAACAAGATATGGTCTTGGACACTTCCTCACTGACTCTACCACCACAATAATTAAACAATTAATCGTTAAACGTCAATGATTTACGTTAGGCTAATTTTAAGGTTAATCAAATAGGCTTGAACCAAGGACGTAGCCAGCGAGGGGGTCCAAGGGGTCCGTCCTCCCCCAATTTTAAATTTTTCAATCCCTTTTTAGTAAACGATTATTATTATTTAAATAATTTAGTATATTACTGACATGTACTGTTGAAAGTTCATACTCGACAAAGAAACAAGTCAATAACATTTTGAGGAATAAAATAGGGACTTACTCTGTCCACTACGGGATAATATAAATTGTCTGCACCCCCCTCCCCACCATACTTTTTTCCTGGCTTGAACGTTTTCCTTAAGAACTGTTAAACGTGCATCAATGACTAAATGTAAATAATTTACATTAGATTTCTTAAGGTACTAGATTGAGAAACTAGCAAAAATAATTACCTGAAAAATAAATTAATTACAGTGACAAAAAATGAAAGACGTCAACTAAAAATTAAAAATAAAGCTAAGATATCATAACTGCTATGGCGAGATGGTTAGGAAGAAGGATACTCCAAAAAGCAAACCATATTTAAACAATCCAATTAAAAGTTGAGTGTGAGTCCACTGCTGTAATTATTGTTATGTTTATTGTAAATGTTTATTAAATAGGGATTTTTTAAGCCTGAAGAAGATGGTAAATTTGAATTCTCGAAACGTTGTGTTATACGTTTTGTAACATACAACGATGGCAAATGTCCGAGATCCTATTTGCTTTCAAAACATCCATTTTCAACAACAAACTTTGAGCTAGAGAGCAGACTCCACTTCATGGCATACGCCATAAGAACTTCAGGAGAGTACCTACGGTTGGAACTTTGAATTCTTGGGAAATCCTTCTTGGTAATATAATATTGTTCTAATACTGACAAATATTGTAACTCACATTATTATAATCAAAACACGTCCTGCTTTTTTGCAAATAAATCTTGCAAGATAATCTAGATTGTTCAGGCATTATTGGCTGAGCCTTAGCGATGCCTTTCACTCGAGGGTCTGGCAAAATTTCATTTCTATCTGTCTGTCCCAACGATATTTAGAAAACGATGAAAATAGTTTAATCCTGCTCGAATATACGAAATTTTAGAACGAGCCACTTATACCAACTTTACAAAGTATAAATAGTATTTCTTAAATGGAATGCATAATTGTAAGCGGCCACTACCACAATCGAATCAGGATAACAAATTATCGAATAGAAATACCTAAACTATCGAATACAAAAACATTACAATTAATTATTGTCAACTCTTTGTAATGTAATGAATAAAAATATTGTTCCAAATTAATTCAAACAAAGTAAAATAGTTTTTATGGTATTTGAGTAATGGCTGCAAGTACAATGGCGGTGTACATTTGTTATTTGTGTCACAAGCTGTCAGACCCTTTTATCCTCCAAAATAGTAAAAAGTAAGTAAATGTACACGGTTTTGTTTGTTACATAGTATAAATACATACCTTAAATGATTTTTTAGTCATCATTAAATTATTACTTTTTAGACATACAAATAGCTGTGCTATAGTGTAATTTTAAGTAGGTACCTATAACATAATTCGGTTCACATTTTTGTTTCGGTTTTTACATTATCGAGAATTTTAATGATTCAAGAATATTATACTGCAAACACGGTAAATTATATTTATCATAAACATTGTAGTAATATATGTGTTTCAAGTCTCAATCAGAAGCTACCATTTTTAACGATTCATTAGTTAACAATTAACAAGCAATTAATAATTTGTACTCATTCTTTTGTATACCACGCAAATTTTCATTTTGCATTATTGGTAGTTTTAATAAAAAAAATTAGAGAAATCACAGTTTGACCTATCAGTATTAGAAATTATAGAATAACATGTACCATATTGATAAATAATAAATTGACTAGCTTCCACAGCCCAGATATTTTTGCTGATTGGTTTATTTATAATCTTGTAAAAGGGAAACTTATTTTAAACGGAATATTCTTAAATGTTTTAGAAGTAAAGTACATTATTCTAAGTACTATATTGATTATGAAATTTAGAATCTTAATTAAAATCTAAGGCCTCTGAATGTACTCTTAAGATTTAATCGTTCATTAACTTAGTCTATTAAATTAGTACGATACAATTTTATTCGATGAATAAGGGAGATATATTATCAATATTTGCTGTTATTAACAACTATCGCAAGGAACGCTATACCACGTGACGTAACAGATGTCGCTGAGATTGCATGCAATACGTTAAATATATAGCTCATTCCATTCTCGAGACAGACATACAATAGAGAAAGAATTACTCATCATAGAGCTCATTCTTGTGGAAATGAAGTTTAATGCAACATTGAAAGTTAAAATGTGAAATCTTCTAGGCATACTTGCTACACGATAAGTTCAGAATTTTTCGATTAAATTGGGTTTTAATGTCAGTATTAAAAAAAATAAGAGTATATACACCAAGTTACTACAAAATTGTGTGTGTGTGTGTGTGTGTGTGTGTGTGTGTGTTTTGGATGGTCAGATTACATATGTTAATATGTCACCTTTTTAATCTTTTGTGGGTGTATTGTATTTTTTACAAATTTATTTATTTTGCTATTTTTGGTTAGCTATAAGACCAATGTAAAAATATTCGCCAATTGTAAGCCACATCCCATGGAGTGACATGCACAATCATTTAACTCAGTGTTCCTCGTATAGAAATGAAGGATGCTTCGTGTACAACGAGATACTGTACGGACAGACATACAGACATACAGATAGACAGTTGGAACAGACAGACTTTGCTAAAGCTCAGCCAAAAACCTATGCAAAAATTACTGACGCTGTTTAACGTGAGAGGAAACTCATTGACGATTATTACAGAGTGTGTTGTGAAGTTGGCACCACTAGACAAAAAAGTAGTAGACTGAAAAAGCTAAAATGTATGTATGAACATATATCCTGTATTGCTTCGTTGAGTGCCTATCTGACCATGTGTATTTATTTTTTGTACAATATCTCAACAACGGTTAATGCAAATAAGCCTCTACTTTGCAGTTATTTAAAAGGGATATTCAAAACGTATTTAAAAGATTTTAACGTTAAATATATAAAAACCCGTTAGTTTTACAATAATTTTAAGACAATGTTGTTTTGTTGTAATTTCAGTTACAGATTCAATGGTGGTTCCTAGTTGTTTGAATTAGTTGAAAAATAAAATGTGTAGACTTTAATAAGTGGCCTACACTCGTTATTCGATTGCTGTTATCGATTGTTGTTATCCGAAGGAATAATTCGATATTATAATTTATTTGACTTAGCATTTTATGACTTCAACTTATTAGTAATAGTAATTTTGATTAGTAAATAGTAGTAAGGTTTATTTGATATCTAAGATATCTAAGTCTAGGCCATAGTTGGTTTTGTTATGTTCTTGTTAAATTTACATTTTTTAAATTTCAATGTACGAGATTTCTCTTGTTAAGGTAATTTATTATAACTCTTATTGTGTACGATTTTTACATATAGAAGTTGGATAATTATCGAATTGTCCGATAGTAACAATCGAATAACGAGTGTGGGCCGTTTATTAAAGTCTCCCCAATAAAATATCAATGTGTCTCTGCTTGTTTTTTTCTACTACAATTTCCTGAAGTTGTGCCAACCTATACTATCCGATTTTCAGAGTATTTTTTTTTAGGAGAGACCGTTCCCTTTTAAGCATTATTCTATCTTTCCTCACGGGCCACTGGCCTGTGCGAGGATCTTATCAAACAAAATAAGGGGTAGAGTCGATACAGTAAGAGGTTGATGGTACTGATAAAATATTTATTACAATCATATCATTTCAGTATAAATCATAATGTTGTTTTAATTTTCAACTTTTACGGCTGACGGATGACTGTCCAAACAGGAGAAGGAAGCGTTAAATAAATCTTCAGAACGACCACTTGAGTCTCACCCAGCGGATCATAAACAATGGGATTGTTCACAGCAATGCTTCAAGGATGCGATGAGATATTGCCCAAGACAGACAGACAGACATCTACAAGCACAGCATTACGAGTCTTGTACATGCGCGTAATGCTTGGCAACTACCATAACACACCATTCCTCCTGGAGCCAAGTACAACTATTGTCTACTGCCGTCATGTCGTGATAGATGACCTCTACTTGTAATCTTCGACTACTACCTTTGTTACTTACGATCGGCCGTAAGCTTGCATTATATCTGATAATGCAGAGACCACGGCCTTGAGTTGTCTTCCTACTCCATCATGTGATAATCCATTTACCAAGTGGTCATGGGAAATGCTTTGTTTGAGTTTCCAATATCTTGGCAATTCTGCAAATCTGAACGACGATGTAATTTTTTTTAAGATCTTATCAAACGGAATAAGGGAGAGAGTCTATACAGAACAAGCTACTGATAAAAAGTGCAAGGGTCACAGACAGGATTCGAACCTGCGCTATCTGTAACAGACTCAAAGTCCACACTCTTAGACCACTTTCCCATAATACCGTCTGTATAAATGTACTTCTCAGTAATGTTTGTTCTGTTCCGTTCACTTAGGGAAGAGGAACCTCGCAGAGGGTTCATTGCGCTGCTTCCGTAGTGACAGGATATTCAGGGTGGGTAAGGTTGGGGCTAGAAGCCGCTTCCCCCGAAAATCCCATGAGGCGCGATAATGGGTACTATCACAGTCATGTTACCTTGGTGGAAGGCGAGGCTACCTTTGTTCCAGCATCTTCCTCTCAAAGCAGGTATCATTTGATACTCTATTTGCCAACTGGGCTTTATAAATTACTTGTTTTAGTTTCCAATATTTTTATTATTATTTACCAGGAAAAGAAAAGGTTTGTGAAGACAGAACATATTTGATGTATCAATTTTACCACACGAAATAATACTTGATTCATCGCTGACCCCAAGGCTTGCAAGTAGTTCAAATACCCCATGACGGTTCACTTCTGGCTGGTTTATACCTTCCAGTTGAACCTACACTGGGTACAGCAAAAACCATTGTGTCACCAAAATTGGGCCACTTTTGTGGATGTCCAGGAGTGGCACATTGATAACAAATATCGATATTCTGGGGCGCAAGGCTAATTCGATAGGTCTAGTCTACTGCGGGAGACGACTTTTGGAATTGGTGGGGTTTGTTACCTAAGACATAAGGTCAATTTCAAAGGTTCTTGCCAGCCTAGACATAAGGGTACCACCCCCTGTCTGCTTTGACTGTAGAGGTTGGTTCAGAGCTGCCTTCTCCTTCTTTCCAGTGAACATGACTCTTCCAAAACTTTTTCTCATGAATCTCGACAGAGTTCTCTCAACCTTACCCATCCAAAAGGTCCTGTCACTCCGGAAGCAGCGCAAGTTCCTTATAGGACCAGGGGCCATTTTCTAAGCTTCTTCTCTTAAGACAAAAAAAGTAGTTCAACTATTTGAATCACAGCTGAACAGTTATATTAGAGTAGGTTAACTACAAGTATTATAGCTGGACAGTGTTGTACATTAGTTTAACCACATGAAAAGTTGGAAAATTATTTTACAGTAGTTTAACTAAACTCACAGTGAACTGTTTTTTTAATTATTCACAAATTTTAAAATTTTCAGGTCCAGAAATAAATCAATACATTTTTCTCCAATTAGTATAAACCACGCTGCCTACGAGTA
Organism: Homalodisca vitripennis; assembly: GCF_021130785.1. NCBI lineage: Eukaryota > Metazoa > Arthropoda > Insecta > Hemiptera > Cicadellidae > Homalodisca > Homalodisca vitripennis. Next base: position 14,633,246 of record NC_060214.1, on the reverse strand, counting down.
TAACTAATTGATTCATAACCTACTCGTATCTGACCCTTCTGACAAAAGCTGAACAGACTTGACTCATCTTCTCTTTGAATTGAAATTGCAATGAAATGTTATTACAAAGAGTTAAATCTCCAATAACATATAAAATAGAATAAAAGATTCTGGATCCAAATAATGAAATTCATGGAGTCCCGCAAGGATCTGTACTCATATTTTCTTGAAGTCCGTAACAAATGTTACCTGGATCTATCTATGCATGGTAACTATCGGACCGACAAGTCTGCAGCCAGTGAAACATACATTTACCAAGAATTATCAACAGCTTACGCAACCTTACATGTATTTACTCACAAGATATTACACCATATGTTATCACCCGGATACTCAAACAGGTGGTTAGTGGGGAATGTCGATGTGGAATATTCACTTGCAACATTCAACGTATGAATAGCCTATTCATCGATGGTCACGAACTCGCATTTAGTTATACATTACACTAAAAAGGTTTCCTAGAGATAAGGCACAATTTCAATAAAATTTTAAGGTTAGAAAAACTTAGACTTATTCGTAATTAAAGTTCTTCATGTAAGCAGCTCCTTTTTGTTTGTTAATAAATGACCTATTACGTGTGTAGGAATTCCCCTTGTGGATGTCACAAACATTATTCGTACAGAGGAAAAATAATACATTTATTTTTATTCTATTAATGTTGATAGATTTACTTTGAAAGTCACTATACAGCAACATTTCAGGGCAATTACTATTTTATTTTATTTTTGTTTTAATTTTTTATTTACATTTTTTGTGTTCCAAAACAATTTTTCTGTTACTAGATGACCTTCATCTTCTTCCTTATCTGCTCCAAGATATCCTCTCATTAGTACAATTCGGCAGAAACTTTCCGGACAGGCGAGATAAGATAACAAACTTTTTGGGGAGAGATAAGATAAAGGAACACGCTTAGTGATCAATCAAGGAATTTTTTCTATATCTTACTTTCAAAACAGTTTAGCGTTAAGACAGGACTGAAGGATCACTAGGATCATGGCATTATACATTATGCTATATGCGTTGGCTTTTGGAATGGATTTTAATCCAAAAAGCCCAAACAAGATGAATCGTTTTACAAAAGTTTATCCTAGAAATATCTCAGCAAACATCGTTGGCCACTTTTGGTGCGCCTTTTCGTTCGAATATGGTGGCCATTTAAAATGTATACATTCCCAACTCCTTTATTGAAGAGCTTAGAGAACAGTAATAAAAGTGTTGTTCAACACTTAATTTCCTGAACCCTGAACCAATTTATGAACAGTTTTCGAGATATTGATTACTTTTTTGCTACCACAAAATCAATCAATCGGCTTACTTCTTCCGACTGATCCGGAAGGAGTATTTAAATGTGTATTATTTAATGTCTCTTTCATTGAGGTTCTATTAGGAGATTAGTATTAATCTATTAATATGTCGGATGTCATTTTAATAATAGACCCAAATAGTACTGTATTTTCAGACGAATGTCATCCACTTAAGACCACACGTAAAAATTACTTACTCATTTCTACATTTAGATTTCCTTTGGATTTTGTAACCACGTCACTCTTTATCATATAACGAGGATTCAATTACAAATGAGTGAGTTATTTCTTAGATTATAATTAATTTGAAAATATGGAATTTTGCCGTCTTCCTTTGACAGCGAATTCAAGCAGGAGTTCTATCTTAAATGCATAAACCTTTTTTCTTCAGATTTATAGTTCTTTTCAAACTAGAGATACGCGTTGAACAGGTCAGTTGCTAACTGTACTCGACATTGATCAATCAATATTTCAAATTTAATGAAACACATTATTTGGTACTATCTATTTGTCATCTGGAGTAAAACAATTGAAATGCTTTGTTTCATCAACGATATAAATATTTTAAACGTACAAAATGATTGATGGTCATTTAATGACAGCTTTTACAGGCAAAATAACTAATTGTTCCTGACAGAACAATACCAAAAACATGAAAAGAACATATGTACAAACATGCTTTATTTCATCTGTCTGTTTGTACTTTTTCTTTTTTATTAAATTGTTTCCCCTAGCCCTACTTCCAAATTCGGAACGAATTCTTTCACTAATGTTTCTTAACATTTACCAATATTTACTTACTTTTTACTTTACTCTTAATTTTTTTTCTATTTTTACGTATTTTCATATTGGCGGTGAGTTTAAATCAAGGTTGCCAAATTTGATGAAAGGTAAAATATTCTATTAATAAACTTTAAATGAGCTAGAGTTTCTAAAATAACAATTTCCCTGAATTGGCTGAGCGTTACCAAAGCCTATCACTGGAGGGTATGGACAATTTCATGTCTGTCTGTCTGTACGGTATCTATAAAACGAACGGACCTGTATACTTAATGAAGCTTCACTTCTTTGCAAGGAACATTAAGTTTGATGGTAGTCCCTGTCCCTCATTGGGATTAGGCTTAATTTTATTGAAAATTTAAACCTTAGTAATGAATAACAATGATGGTATCAAGAGAATTATAACATACAACATTTTTAAATAGAGATTTTAACACGTTGGTGGATTGGTTGTTAAGAACTCTGTCCGTTACTTCGATACGAGGAAGAGAAAATGAGTGGGGGAGAGCGAGAGAGGGAGAGAGGGAGGGAGGGGGTGATGGTGGGGGAGGGAGGGGTAGGGGGGGGAGAGAGAGAGAGAGAGAGAGAGAGAGAATAACGCTCAGCTTATCATTCAGGGTGATATTTCGAGAATGAATTGAGCTATAAAATTTAATTTTTTAACATTTTGCTTAGCTATTATGAAGAGTTTTGGCATCTTATGTCTGTCCATCTGTTTATCAACCTGTGTGTCTATTTTCCGCTGGATATCAACAACTCATTTACTATATTTCAAATTTTGCATGTAACGTCATTACGGCATAGACACGTGACCGAAGCTTACATACCCTAACTATCCGCAGAACATCTCTAGAAAAATTCCTTCTTTAAACTTTTATTTCTGCGTCAAATTTCATCTCTATACAGACGAGGATTAGTTCGATGATGTGTATGACTATGAATGTGTTTAGATTCGTCATTGACGTTTGTCACTTAGGTGGCTGACAGATCTTCCCTCCCCTCCGCCTGGGGACTGTAAACATTTCTTTTCTGTTTGATTGCCTGTCTGTCTGTCTGTCTACAGGACATCTCAAGAATTGAATGAGCAATACATTTCAGCGAAGCCTGTTACGTGGCACATGGTATGACGCACCCCTGTCTCGTTAAGTACTGTCCTGAAACATAGCATAAACAATCATGGTGTTGTATTGAGGTGAAAATATAATATTTATCCCTATATATTGTCATCAATCTTGCGTTCTGATAAGCTTAACACAAGGTATTTCCTCAGAAAATGCATGAATTTTACTAACAAGTACCACTTGTAAAATGTTTCTACTAATTCAAACTTTCATTTTATTATTTAAGAGAGTCTTTAAAGTGCATTGGTGTAAATATATTTTGGTGCAAACAAATTTAATAACCTACTTTAAATATTTTTAATAAAATCAATAATGAGTTAACTAAATGTACAATTTAGTTATACTTTGTATGACATTTATAAACTTTGTTTAATCTTTTTGTTTTTGTTTGATTCGTGTCGTTGTTGCAAACTCAGATGAATTTGAAAAAGCTCTATTTTTTATACAAATTAAAACAACAAAATATCTTTTTATCGTACAAATATTAGTACAAATTTAGATTATCCATTGTGCACCTAAAGTTAATCTTGTATTGTTGAAACTAGTTAGAAACCCAAGCTCACTCATTAAGTTGTTTTGTTGCTTGATTTATTTATAACATGAACCAGTTCCTGAAACATTTGCCAACTGTTATAAAACGCTCCTTCCAGTCTCAGAGTTGTGGATAATAATATCATTTTATAATAATTGAATATTTACTTTTACATAATAAAACTAATGCTGGATTGGAACAACCTACAATTTATCCACGCATTATGACCAGCCTAGAAGATATTGTATGTAATTTGTGTAATTGCCAACTTTATATGAAAATTGGTTTATTAATTACTAAAATCTACACATTAATTCATTTCAAACGGTCAACATAATTTATATGGTAGAATATCAACAAATCGTCATATGTATAAAGACGTATTAATTTCTGCACATTTTCATGTATATAATAACACTTTATGAACTCATTAGTGGACTGCTTTGGCTGCAGAAAGTTGCAATAATAAAAAATAGTGTTACGTTAAAAATAAAAAAATAAAACAACCAAAATAGATAAATGTTATTCATGTACACCAAATATGATATCATTGCAGCACAAATAATCTTAGATTGAAATAACAACAGGTGACTAAAGTGAAAAAGGATTGAACCATTTTCACATGTTAAAACGCATCTATATCATTTTGACATGTAAAAGTTCTTCCCTTTCTAACACATTTGATGGATATACTGTAATAATACTCCAAATATTTATACGAGTATATAAGACAGGAGAGTGCTAAACTAAAGATAGACTTAGAGACATTACATAGATGGGCATACTCTGCAATTGAGCTTAATCTTGTTAATGTAGAAATTAAAATTCGTTCACCTAAGTGATAGGCTTAGCTAATGCTCAGGATAATCCCATGTAGGGACATGTATCCTCATCAAACTTGATATTAGCTATTAAAAATAGAGTTGTAAGTAAAATTTCAAGTCTTCACTAACGCTCAGCCAAATTCCATGGAGGAAATGCGCCATCATCGATCTCATGTTGCTAATATAAACATAAAGTTCATGCACAATGTCAAAACTATAGCTGAATACTTTCTCGAAATATCCTTTGGAGAGGCAGACAGAACAGGTACGTTTTGTAGCTCCCCTACATGATAGGCTTCGCTGGCGCTCAGCCAATACTACCCTATAGTGACTATACCAATCAGTTTTAAAAAGGTCTATCTAATGAATTCACATAAAGCTTGAGTACGTATTATTATCATATGATATGGTTTGAGCCTATTTAAAATTGAGTATTTTCTTGTTGTCTTGTTTTATTAAAATGCTATTTTATACTTCATGAAAAATTATACGACATTTATCAAGGAACACCATAAAAACAAATTGCAAAACTCAAAAAACTTTTTACTTTGTGAGATAAAAGATGTTTAAAATATTTAAAAACAACAGTTTTAATGAATCTTAACACTTTGAGTGCTGGCCCTAAATGACATGTAACTCTGTAGAATGCTGGGCGTTTTTGGTGGTTTTCAAAAATTTATTTAAAAAAAAGTATTTAAGGTATGAGAAAAATACTTACATGCCTTAATTCAGCTTACTTTCGTCTTTCTTTTAACGTGAGATTGTTAGTGGTTTTTTAAAAAACTACACATAAAAAATGTTTTTTTAAAACATATATTTTGAAAAAAAAAAAAAAATATTTTTTGAGACAGTTTTTTTATCTAACTTACTAAACTAAGCATATATACAATTATTTACAATGACCCATTTACAAATATAAACTGTCCTTTGAATAATACAAATCATGTTTTTATGTTTTGTAGTTTTTTGACAAAAAACTATGCCGTCATATTGATGCGTCGGCATCACTTTCGCTGTCAGCACTGTTTTCAGCATCTGTAACATAATAATATACTATGTAAAATATTAATATATTTTTATTTTATTCATAAGAATAGAATATTAGTTGAATAAAGTTAATTTATTATAATACAAATTATAGTTTGATTCACGAAAACAATAACATAACCAAACTTTTAGACTGATGTTTATATGATAAACAGACTTACTTATTCTTACGTGAAGTATGTGTCTAATCTTCTTCCATTAAATCAGGATCAATGTCAGAATCGTCAAAAATACTATCTACACCAATAAAACTATCTTCATCTAATACATCACTGATCGCAACGTCGTTCAAGCTGCGAGAAGCCATGATTGCGACATCGACTGCCGGCTGCAACGAACGTCACGTCAGCGGCACGTAAACAACGCGACCGAAGTTGCTTTGTCATTAAGCTCATACAATACATCTGACGCTTTCTAGCGGTGAATTGTGTTACTAAAAACCCAAATAACATTGTAGAGTAGGCAAAACCCGTTTAAATATGGACAATGTAATATAATACCAATTGAAATGACAACCACGTAAAACTACGGGATTAGCATTCTTCGGAAGTTTCGCCGTTCCGTAAAATTACGGGATTAGCACTCTAAGTGGGATTTTAAATTTGTTCATCGTTATGTTACAAAAATAAACAACGTTTAGAAAATTTGAATCTATTCTTTTTCTGGTGTAAACGTCCCAATATCTAAGTTTAAGCAAGCATAAGTCTATGTATGGCAATGAACCCACCAAAATAAATTACTTGCTGTGGTGTATACAGGGTGTTTTCTTGCAGTGCGCATGTGTTGTGTTATTTTTTTGATTTGTAGTTCTAGCAGCTGTGAAGCTGAAATGTATACTTTAATTTATGACTTACAACTCCTATCATCAATTGGTTTTGCCGAGTTATATTGTAGCCTCTGGATTAAGCATGCGTATTTAACTTTACATGAAAAGTGTTATAAAAACCTTCAAACCTTGTATAGCATAAAATCATGGCATTATCAAAGACAAGCATCCTAGAAAATACGTTACGATATAGAACAGAATGATTATTGATTCATATCATTAAATCATAGCCACTGATCATTATATTCTGTGCTCATTATTTAAAGGCATTGCAGAGCGGTCAAATACTTGAGATCAGCTTGAATATTCAAAATCAATTAATCATGTTGATTAACCTATCCGAAAAATGTTTGTGATCTTTGAAATATAAATTCTCTAAAGCTCTAAAAGAGTAATAGGATTAAAGCCCAATTTGGCTTGTAAAAATAGTACTAATATCAAAGCCAAACATGATCTTAGATACGCCCCATTATCCAACAGTCAGTGATTATTCACTAATATAACTACATCATAGCCATGGGTAATTCTGTGATCATTCATGACGAAAACTACAGGTCATGTTTGAATAATCAAAATCAAGAATATTAATGATCAACGATCCAAAATAACTCAGTGAGTAAGATAATCTTCTCTTTCACAATTACATGTTAAAATCTGGAAAGTTCTAAACTTGAATAAACAAGATTCCAGATGGCAAAACAAACAAGTAGTGGACGCCACATTCGCATATAAACGTATTCACCGCGACATTTTATGAATGAACGTTAGGCTGTTTGTTCTTCTTATCATTTGTTAAGTCTACATTGAGGTGATATGAAGTGTTGAATGTTCATTCATAAACTACATGGATGTGTGAATTTCATTCCTTAAATTACTTGCCTCCAGTTTAACTATGACAGGTGTAGTTATTTAGTTATATGTGTTATTGCAACATGGATATATTTAAACAATTTTAAATACAATGATTGAAACATAGTGTCTTGTTTTCCAATAGTGTGGTTTTGGGAGTGCCGATTGCCGAGCGGTCTGACTTTGGACTTTTGGGTATGAGTTAGAGATAACGTAGGTTCAAATCGTCTGTGATTGAACTTGTTACCAGTATCATCGACCTTGTACTGTATCGACTCTCCCCCAAAGTCTGTTTGATAAGATCCAGCACAGGCCAGTGGCCCATGAGGGCGGGTAGGATAAGACTCAAAAGGAGATCGCCCATATAAGATCTAAATCTTGACAAAAAAAAACAACACCAACACCATTACGTTTCACCCAGTGGATGCACATCTCTTTAAAGGGATCGACATCTCTTTAAATCAAGCAGGAAAATGGTGAATCAGACAGACACTTTGTGTATTTCACGGGAATCTATACAAACCTATACTTCATCTGACAATATTGACAATACCATATATCATATGATAGTTTTGCACACAAAGTGTAAATCGATCAGAAAGATCGACCACCATCCCTTCTTTGGGTATTAATTATCATACCAATTATTCATATCAAAATTTAAAATATTTCATATTCTAAACATAATTAATACCCAAAGAAGGAATGGAAGTTGTGTTTACAATGTTTCTGATCGATTCACACTTTGTGTGCAATTTATCATATGATATATCATATTGTCAGAGGAAGTATAGGTTTGTATAGATTCCCGTGAAATGCATAATGTGTGTCTGTTTCACAATTTTCCTGCATCATTTAAAGAGGTGTCGATCCCTTTAAACCTTATTCTGCCCGTCCTCATGGGCCACTGGCCTGTGCGAGGATCTTATCAAACAGGATAAGGGAGAGAGTCGATACAGTACAAGGTCGATGGTACTGATAAAATGTGGTGGGGTCAAAGGTTTTGACTGAGAAAAAATGTAATTTATAAACATTGTAATATGTTAATGAGCAATACATTATTTTATTCTATCCAAATTAGTACCAAATTAGTAATTAAGTAAATATGGAAAGACAAGTAGTAAGGGATCATTTCGGATCGCTGTACTATAACAAGTCGACTCAAAAAATACACTTCATTAGCCGATAATATTTTTCCACTGAACTACTCAGGAGGCAGGGTGGATAAAATGTAATTCTTTCATAGAAAATAACAACTTAAATGCGTAAACCGTAGTTAAGTGGTATTCGCCACTTAGCAGCTAATGCTGCAATCATGTTTATTATGGGTACTTCCATGGTGTCACTATCGATATTAAACTTCGATATGTTCATAATATGATAGTAATAAAGTAGCTGACTTTTACACTTTGTTGCCTACATAAAATTGCGACATTATTTTTGAGATTGTTATACAAACTAACTTCTTTGGATATTTTGCAATAAAATCACTGAATATTGCTTATCCATATACAACAAGAGAGCTAATGAGAAACTCAAAAGTTAGAAGGGATTCCGAACCGTGTACAAATTGGTCAAAGTGTGATGAAAACCCTCAAACAATATTACCGCAGATGGTTTGTTATGTAACAGTCTTACACGTTTTGTGATTTATTTCTGTAAGGATAATAACACCAAGTATTTTTATTTTTACTAGCTACTTACGAATAGTGTATATTATTAGTAATTTGTTTACTACGTTTTTATTGACATTACTTGTCATGGTTTATTATTACCACTTTGGCTGCCACCCAGCGTTGAGTGCAGTGACACATATTGTGATGACAACAGTTCCACTATGCACTACTTTAGCACACAACCTGTTTTTTTTATTTATTTATTTTTTTTTTATCAAAAAAGAATAATCCTCAGAAATACATCGATTGTCATCCATGGCTTCTTTTGATAGAGTTTGGAACAAGAGGAATAAAAAAGGTTAAAATGTATTAGCGATATTTTTTCATATTATGTTCTTCCTAGATTTATATACTTTAAAGTAACCGTTAGACACACACATAAAAATGTTTTATTTGTTATATGATGCTGATTTATCATGTATTTACTATCTTAGGCAACACTAAAAAAGTATTAACTAAAAAAATCATTAGTTATTGTATTTAACTCCTTTTACACAATTATATTTCGTCCTATGCCAAAATTAGCAGGTCTGACGCTCGATTTCTTCTTAAGGGACATTTTCTTTTAATTTCAATCAAAACATGGTTATATGCTTACTCGCCTTCGGCTCACTGGGGGCCCCAGGCCCCCATGATGTACGCTTGCAAATTCGGGGATAAGCGGAATTTGGTGATTGGTTAAATTCAGACATGAGGTTTCCAAATTTCATGTATCCGTTCTCGAGAATCGTACGGATCGTAATGCTTCACTAACGCTGAGCCAATTGATGTGTGGTGTATAATAATAATCAATATATATCGTAGAACCGTTAAGTTATGTGTTCGCGAAATTAGAAGACAAGAAGAATTTGATGTAACTAAAGTCAGAGATTATGTTTATATCATAGTTGAAAATTTTCCGGATTTACCAAAACTTTTTACTTTGAGGACGTTTTACGGCTTAATCGTTAGAGATACGACAAAAAGTGACTGGACCTTTCTTGTCGGAAATGTAATTTTGTCTGACCTCGGATTTGAGCTATGACGTCTAGTTTAGCCAGTACAGAGCTTTGGGGAAAAGACTGCACTGGTCAGCTAGTGTGAATATATTGTTTAGTGTAAAGAAAATAAAAACCGAATATAAGTCAGTATTTTTATGTTTTGTAAGGGGTTTAATTTGCTCAGGAGTTTATCTAGTCATGCCAGGAAATTCCCTGGGGGGTTTTAATGTTACCGGGGGTTAAGACATAAGGGGGTTTAATTTACTCAAGAGATTATCTGATCATACTAGAAAATTCCGGGAGTAGCTGCAATAGTAGAAGTATTAACCATTCTGATATACAATGTGAGTTAAAAGTAGTTTAGTTTTTGATGGATAAAGATGGAGATATGGAACTCGGGTCACCTTTCTAGGAAACAGAAGTGTCTGGAAATTATGTACTGGATTGAGATAGAAAGCTCTAGTTTCCACTGTCCTATCAAGACCTTTCAAATGAGGTGTCACTAATGGGTCTTTACATTCAAAAATTTTGAGCCACTCAACTACCCACCCCAAAAAATCCCATTTTGAGAGGAATGGGCAATGTTGTAACAGTGATTAGAAAGTTAACTTCTATTTCCTAGAAAGTAGTCGTGAGTTTGTGAATGTTGTGAAAGCTGTAAATGTTTATATCTTTTCCAGACTATGAAAAACTACATGACTTCAAACGATGATTTTGAAATGTTACATGGACTTGGTAAAGACTTCCTCACAAATAAAGATGGTTGAATTGGTACTAGTGCTTCGGTGAAAATAGATACTGTAAATATGTTAGACTAAGATGGACTTTTTGACTTGGTTTCCGAGATATATATGTTTATAACATGTAACAAAACAAACTTAACTGTGGCACAGTAAATACATTAGACGAAGTAGACGCACTTTGACTTAAGTAGACACTTTTTGGCCGAAGTACGTACCTTTGGACGGAAGTAGACACTTTTTGGCTGAAGTAGACACTTTTTGGCCGAAGTACGTACATTTGGACGGAAGTAGACACTTTTTGACCGAAGTAGACACTTTTTGGCCGAAGTAGACTCCTCAGCCCTATACATTTAAGCTTTTCTACGATACTTTGTTTATTATCTTTATTAATGATTTACTGAATAATAATTTTGTAGGAGAACTATTTGCGTTCACAGACGACATTCCGTTTCTGTATTCAGAAAGGTGTAAAGAAACTCTTTTCTGGAAAATGAAAAGTGACCTCTACAGATCAAGGCATTGGTGTGACAGAAACAACAAGGTTTCGAACACTAATTTTGTTAATTGAATTTTATTTTATTTTAATTTACCGGTCAATTATCATAAATCTGACTGCAATAACAATGACCTATGCCAATGTCCAATATCAGATTGAGTGGTTTTAATTATTAAGGTATAGACCCGAAGAATGTTCATCGCGTAAAAAATATTGCAGTATTACAGAATCAGGTGAAACCAAATATTCCAAAATTTTATTATTTCAGAAACTTTTGAGACAGCAGACCACCACGGACGTTGTATTTTGGGTTAATTCACTCGAGATTCAATATGGAATTGTGTGTTGGGGAAGTACCTTATTGTCGACATAACCTGTCACTTCCTTCATATTAAAAACTAAACACATTTCAAATCCAGCAACTCTTTTGTTTACAAAATTGTGCGCCTGTTTTTATTATGGAAATAGAGTTGATGTAAGAGTAAACTAAAACACACGTAGTGATACAAATAGAATGTTTATTAGCCTAAAGTGAATTTATTCAAATTTAAACATTCGTTTCTCTATCGTGTACCACGCTTTTTCAATGAACTACCTTTATAAATTAAGGAAAGTTTCTAATTTGATAAACTTTTGTAAATTATTGAAGGTGTGGCTTTTAAAGAGTGTCTAGTTGCGAATCGGGCCTATATTATTATAACTTGTACAAATCACCATTGCAGTACGCTGTTATAATAGGCTTTTTGTTGTGCTGTTTCTTTCTGATATGTTACAAAACCTATTTATTGTAAACTAAAAAAAATCGGTAATTCTAATCTACTACCCAAGTCCTATCTCGGCTATTATCAACTTATATTAGTTAAAGGCGTGTCTCTACGAGCATATATAACCGTGTTTTTCTCATACTGCTGGACTAAGATTAATTAGCCAATATTCAGCGTGTTTACTTTAGAAGTACCTACCACTACTGGAAGTTGCGGTTAGGAGTAATTCATATTTTTTTATAATGCATGTAAAAAATCTGTGGAATAAATAAATATTTCATTAATTAAACTTGTATATCCAGAAGTAGTTTGGCATAGTCGTTTACTACATTTGATTTTCCAAATGATGTAACGTTGTTTATTTAATAACAATAGTAAGACTTTTACCTGTACTAAACTGGTATCTAGAATGTGTGATTTTACAGTGATAATGAATATTGAAGTACTAGATAAGTGATCCAGGAGTAGTTTGGCATAGTCGTTTACTACATTTGATTTTCCAAATGATGTAATGTTGTTTATATTAATAACAATAATAAGACTTTTTACCTGTACTAAACTGGTATCTAGAATGTGTGATTTTACAGTGATATTGAATATTGAAGTTGTAGATAAGTGATCCAGGAGTAGTTTGGCATTAGTCGTTTACTACATTTGATTTTCCAAATGATGTAACGTTGTTTATTTAATAACAATAGTAAGACTTTTACCTGTACTAAACTGGTATCTAGAATGTGTGATTTTACAGTGATTAATGAATATTGAAGTACTAGATAAGTGATCCAGGAGTAGTTTGGCATAGTCGTTTACTACATTTGATTTTCCAAATGATGTAACGTTGTTTATTTAATAACAATAGTAAGACTTTTACCTGTACTAAACTGGTATCTAGAATGTGTGATTTTACAGTGATAATGAATATTGAAGTACTAGATAAAGTGATCCAGGGAGTAGTTTGGCATAGTCGTTTAACTACATTTGATTTTTCCAAATGATGTAATGTTGTTTATTTAATAACAATAATAAGACTTTTTACCTGTACTAAACTGGTATCTAGAATGTGTGATTTTACAGTGATAATGAATATTGAAGTTGTAGATAAGTGATCCAGGAGTAGTTTGGCATTAGTCGTTTACTACATTTGATTTTCCAAATGATGTAACGTTGTTATTTTAATAACAATAGTAAGACTTTTACCTGTACTAAACTGGTATCTAGAATGTGTGATTTTACAGTGATAATGAATATTGAAAGTACTAGATAAGTGATCCAGGAGTAGTTTGGCATAGTCGTTTACTACATTTGATTTTCCAAATGATGTAACGTTGTTTATTTAATAACAATAGTAAGACTTTTACCTGTACTAAACTGGTATCTAGAATGTGTGATTTTACAGTGATAATGAATATTGAAGTACTAGATAAGTGATCCAGGAGTAGTTTTGGCATAGTCGTTTTACTACATTTGATTTTCCAAATGATGTAACGTTGTTTATTTAATAACAATAGTAAGACTTTTACCTGTACTAAACTGGTATCTAGAATGTGTGATTTTACAGTGATAATGAATATTGAAGTACTAGATAAGTGATCCAGGAGTAGTTTGGCATAATCGTTTACTACATTTGATTTTCCAAATGATGTAATGTTGTTTATTTAATAACAATATTAAGACTTTTACCTGTTACTAAATTGGTATCTAGAATGTGTGATTTTACAGTGATAATGAATATTGAAGTACTAGATAAGTGATCCAGGAGTAGTTTGGCATTAGTCGTTTACTACATTTGATTTTCCAAATGATGTAAGGTTGTTTATTTAATAACAATAGTAAGACTTTTACCTGTACTAAGGCTGGTATCTAGAATGTGTGATTTACAGTGATAATGAATATTGAAGTACTAGATAAGTGATTCCAGGAGTAGTTTGGCATAGTCGTTTACTACATTTGATTTTCCAAATGATGTAATGTTTTTTATTTAATAACAATAGTAAGACTTTTACCTGTACTAAACTGGTATCTAGAATGTGTGATTTTTACAGTGATAATGAATATTGAAGTACTAGATAAGTGATCAGGAGTAGTTTGGCATAGTCGTTTACTACATTTGATTTTTCCACATGACGTAACGTTGTTTATTTAATAACAATATTAAGACTTTTACCTGTACTAAAATTGGTATCTAGAATGTGTGATTTTACAGTGATAATGAATATTGAAGTACTAGATAAGTGATCCAGGAGTAGTTTGGCATTTAGTCGTTTACTACATTTGATTTTCCAAATGATGTAACGTTTGTTTATTTAATAACAATAGTAAGACTTTTACCTGTACTAAACTGGTATCTAGAATGTGTGATTTTACAGTGATAATGAATATTGAAGTACTAGATAAGTGATCAGGAGTAGTTTGGCATAGTCGTTTACTACATTTGATTTTCCAAATGATGTAATGTTGTTTATTTTAATAACCAATAATAAGACTTTTACCTGTACTAAACTGGTATCTAGAATGTGTGATTTTACAGTGATAATGAATATTGAAGTTGTAGATAAGTGATCCAGGAGTAGTTTGGCATTAGTCGTTTACTACATTTGATTTTCCAAATGATGTAACGATGTTGTTTATTTAATAACAATAGTAAGACTTTTACTGTACTAAACTGGTATCTAGAATGTGTGATTTTTACAGTGATAATGAATATTGAAGTACTAGATAAGTGATCCAGGAGTAGGTTTGGCATAAGTCGTTTACTACATTTGATTTTCCAAATGATGTAACGTTGTTTATTTAATAACAATAGTAAGACTTTTACCTGTACTAAACTGGTATCTAGAATGTGTGATTTTACAGTGATAATGAATATTGAAGTACTAGATAAGTGATCCAGGAGTAGTTTGGCATAGTCGTTTACTACATTTGATTTTCCAAATGATGTAATGTTGTTTATTTAATAACAAATAATAAGACTTTTACCTGTACTAAACTGGTATCTAGAATGTGTGATTTTACAGTGATAATGAATATTGAAGTTGTAGATAAGTGATCAGGAGTAGTTTGGCATTAGTCGTTTACTACATTTGATTTTCCAAATGATGTAACGTTGTTTATTTAATAACAATTAGTAAGACTTTTACCTGTACTAAACTGGTATCTAGAATGTGTGATTTTACAGTGATAATGAATATTGAAGTACTAGATAAGTGATCCAGGAGTAGTTTGGCATAGTCGTTTACTACATTTGATTTTCCAAATGATGTAACGTTGTTTATTTAATAACAATAGTAAGACTTTTACCTGTACTAAACTGGTATCTAGAATGTGTGATTTTACAGTGATAATGAATATTGAAGTACTAGATAAGTGATCCAGGAGTAGTTTGGCATAGTCGTTTACTACATTTGATTTTCCAAAATGATGTAACGTTGTTTATTTAATAACAATAGTAAGACTTTTACCTGTACTAAACTGGTATCTAGAATGTGTGATTTTACAGTGATAATGAATATTGAAGTACTAGATAAGTGAATCCAGGAGTAGTTTGGCATAATCGTTTACTACATTTGATTTTCCAAATGATGTTAAATGTTGTTTTATTTAATAACAATATTAAGACTTTTACCTGTACTAAATTGGTATCTAGAATGTGTGATTTTACAGTGATAATGAATATTGAAGTACTAGATAAGTGATCCAGGAGTAGTTTGGCATTAGTCGTTTACTACATTTGATTTTCCAAATGATGTAAGGTTGTTTATTTAATAACAATAGTAAGACTTTTACCTGTACTAAGCTGGTATCTAGAATGTGTGATTTACAGTGATAATGAATATTGAAGTACTAGATAAGTGATCCAGGAGTAGTTTGGCATAGTCGTTTACTACATTTGATTTTCCAAATGATGTAATGTTGTTTATTTTAATAACAATAGTAAGACTTTTACCTGTACTAAACTGGTATCTAGAATGTGTGATTTTACAGTGATAATGAATATTGAAGTACTAGATAAGTGATCCAGGAGTAGTTTGGCATAGTCGTTTACTACATTTGATTTTCCAAATGATGTAACGTTTGTTTATTTAATAACAATAGTAAGACTTTTACCTGTACTAAACTGGTATCTAGAATGTGTGATTTTACAGTGATAATGAATATTGAAGTACTAGATAAGTGATCCAGGAGTAGTTTGGCATAGTCGTTTACTACATTTGATTTTCCACATGACGTAACGTTGTTTATTTAATAACAATAGTAAGACTTTTACCTGTACTAAACTGGTATCTAGAATGTTGTGATTTTACAGTGATAATGAATATTGAAGTACTAGATAAGTGATCCAGGAGTAGTTTGGCATAGTCGTTTACTACATTTGATTTTCCACATGACGTAATGTTGTTTATTTAATTAACAATAGTAAGACTTTTACCTGTACTAAACTGGTATCTAGAATGTGTGATTTTACAGTGATAATGAATATTGAAGTACTAGATAAGTGATCCAGGAGTAGTTTGGCATAGTCGTTTACTACATTTGATTTTCCAAATGATGTAACGTTGTTTATTTAATAACAATAGTAAGACTTTTACCTGTACTAAACTGGTATCTAGAATGTGTGATTTTACAGTGATAATGAATATTGAAGTACTAGATAAGTGATCCAGGAGTAGTTTGGCATAGTCGTTTACTACATTTGATTTTCCAAATGATGTAACGTTGTTTATTTAATAACAATAGTAAGACTTTTACCTGTACTAAACTGGTATCTAGAATGTGTGATTTTACAGTGATAATGAATATTGAAGTACTAGATAAGTGATCCAGGAGTAGTTAGGCATAGTCGTTTACTACATTTGATTTTCCACATGACGTAACGTTGTTTATTTAATAACAATAGTAAGACTTTTACCTGTACTAAACTGGTATCTAGAATGTGTGATTTTACAGTGATAATGAATATTGAAGTACTAGATAAGTGATCCAGGAGTAGTTTGGCATATAGTCGTTTACTACATTTGATTTTCCACATGACGTAATGTTGTTTATTTAATAACAATAGTAAGACTTTTACCTGTACTAAAATTGGTATCTAGAATGTGTGATTTTACAGTGATAATGAATATTGAAGTACTAGATAAGTGATCCAGGAGTAGTTTGGCATTAGTCGTTACTACATTTGATTTTCCCAAATGATGTAAGGTTGTTTATTTAATAACAATAGTAAGACTTTTACCTGTACTAAGCTGGTATCTAGAATGTGTGATTTACAGTGATATTGAATATTGAAGTACTAGATAAGTGATCCAGGAGTAGTTTGGCATAGTCGTTTACTACATTTGATTTTCCAAATGATGTAATGTTGTTTATTTAATAACAATAGTAAGACTTTTACCTGTACTAAACTGGTATCTAGAATGTGTGATTTTACAGTGATAATGAATATTGAAGTACTAGATAAGTGATCCAGGAGTAGTTTGGCATAGTCGTTTACTACATTTGATTTTCCAAATGATGTAACGTTGTTTATTTAATAACAATAGTAAGACTTTTACCTGTACTAAACTGGTATCTAGAATGTGTGATTTTACAGTGATAATGAATATTGAAGTACTAGATAAGTGATCCAGGAGTAGTTTGGCATAGTCGTTTACTACATTGATTTTCCACATGACGTAACGTTGTTTATTTAATAACAATAGTAAGACTTTTACCTGTATAAACTGGTATCTAGAATGTGTGATTTTACAGTGATAATGAATATTGAAGTACTAGATAAGTGATCCAGGAGTAGTTTGGCATAGTCGTTTACTACATTTGATTTTCCACATGACGTAATGTTGTTTATTTAATAACAATAGTAAGACTTTTACCTGTACTAAACTGGTATCTAGAATGTGTGATTTTACAGTGATAATGAATATTGAAGTACTAGATAAGTGATCCAGGAGTAGTTTGGCATAGTCGTTTACTACATTTGATTTTCCAAATGATGTAACGTTGTTTATTTAATAACAATAGTAAGATTTTACCTGTACTAAACTGGTATCTAGAATGTGTGATTTTTACAGTGATAATGAAATATTGAAGTACTAGATAAGTGATCCAGGAGTAGTTTGGCATAGTCGTTTACTACATTTGATTTTCCAAATGATGTAACGTTGTTTATTTAATAACAATAGTAAGACTTTTACCTGTACTAAACTGGTATCTAGAATGTGTGATTTTACAGTGATAATGAATATTGAAGTACTAGATAAGTGATCCAGGAGTAGTTTGGCATAGTCGTTTACTACATTTTGATTTTCCACATGACGTAATGTTGTTTATTTAATAACAATAGTAAGACTTTTACCTGTACTAAACTGGTATCTAGAATGTGTGATTTT
The DNA here is from genome assembly GCF_021130785.1 of Homalodisca vitripennis. Classification (NCBI taxonomy): domain Eukaryota; kingdom Metazoa; phylum Arthropoda; class Insecta; order Hemiptera; family Cicadellidae; genus Homalodisca; species Homalodisca vitripennis. Next base: position 14,614,882 of record NC_060214.1, on the reverse strand, counting down.
ACAGTGATAATGAATATTGAAGTACTAGATAAGTGATCCAAGGAGTAGTTTGGCATAGTCGTTTACTACATTTGATTTTCCACATGACGTAATGTTGTTTATTTAATAACAATAGTAAGGACTTTTACCTGTACTAAACTGGTATCTAGAATGTGTGATTTTTACAGTGATAAATGAATATTGAAGTACTAGATAAGTGATCCAGGAGTTAGTTTGGCATTAATCGTTTACTACATTTTGATTTTCCAAATGATGTAATGTTGTTTATTTAATAACAATATTAAGACTTTTACCTGTACTAAATTGGTATCTAGAATGTGTGATTTTACAGTGATAATGAATATTGAAGTACTAGATAAGTGATCCAGGAGTAGTTTGGCATTAGTCGTTTACTACATTTGATTTTCCAAATGATGTAAGGTTGTTTATTTAATAACAATAGTAAGACTTTTTACCTGTACTAAGCTGGTATCTAGAATGTGTGATTTACAGTGATAATGAATATTGAAGTACTACATAAGTGATCCAGGAGTAGTTTGGCATTAGTCTTTTACTACATTTGATTTTCCAAATGATGTAACGTTGTTTATTTAATAAACAATAGTAAGACTTTTACCTGTACTAAACTGGTATCTAGAATGTGTGATTTTACAGTGATAATGAATATTGAGTACTAGATAAGTGATCCAGGAGTAGTTTGGGCATAGTCGTTTACTACATTTGATTTTCCAAATGATGTAACGTTGTTTATTTTAATAACAATAGTAAGACTTTTACCTGTACTAAACTGGTATCTAGAATGTGTGATTTTACAGTGATAATGAATATTGAAGTACTAGATAAGTGATCCAGGAGTAGTTTTGGCATAGTCGTTTACTACATTTGATTTTCCAAATGATGTAACGTTGTTTATTTAATAACAATAGTAAGACTTTTACCTGTACTAAACTGGTATCTAGAATGTGTGATTTTACAGTGATAATGAATATTGAAGTACTAGATAAGTGATCCAGGAGTAGTTTGGCATAATCGTTTACTACATTTGATTTTCCAAATGATGTAATGTTGTTTATTTAATAACAATATTAAGATTTTTTACCTGTACTAAATTGGTATCTAGAATGTGTGATTTTACAGTGATAATGAATATTGAAGTACTAGATAAGTGATCCAGGAGTAGTTTGGCATTAGTCGTTTACTACATTTGATTTTCCAAATGATGTAAGGTTGTTTATTAATAACAATAGTAAGACTTTTACCTGTACTAAGCTGGTATCTAGAATGTGTGATTTACAGTGATAATGAATATTGAAGTACTTGATAAGTGATCCAGGAGTAGTTTGGCATAGTCGTTTACTACATTTGATTTTCCAAATGATGTAAATGTTGTTTATTTAATAACAATAGTAAGACTTTTACCTGTACTAAACTGGTATCTAGAATGTGTGATTTTACAGTGATAATGAATATTGAAGTACTAGATAAGTGATCCAGGAGTAGTTTGGCATAGTCGTTTACTACATTTGATTTTCCAAATGATGTAACGTTGTTTATTTAATAACAATAGTAAGACTTTTACCTGTACTAAACTGGTATCTAGAATGTGTTGATTTTACAGTGATAATGAATATTGAAGTACTAGATAAGTGATCCAGGAGTAGTTTGGCATAGTCGTTTACTACATTTGATTTTCCACATGACGTAACGTTGTTTAATTTAATAACAATAGTAAGACTTTTACCTGTACTAAACTGGTATCTAGAATGTGTGATTTTACAGTGATAATGAATATTGAAGTACTAGATAAGTGATCCAGGAGTAGTTTGGCATAGTCGTTTACTACATTTGATTTTCCACATGACGTAATGTTGTTTATTTAATAACAATAGTAAGACTTTTACCTGTACTAAACTGGTATCTAGAATGTGTGATTTTACAGTGATAATGAATATTGAAGTACTAGATAAGTGATCCAGGGAGTAGTTTGGCATAGTCGTTTACTACATTTGATTTTCCAAATGATGTAAACGTTGTTTATTTAATAACAATAGTAAGACTTTTACCTGTACTAAACTGGTATCTAGAATGTGTGATTTTACAGTGATAATGAATATTGAAGTACTAGATAAGTGATCCAGGAGTAGTTTGGCATAGTCGTTTACTACATTTGATTTTCCAAATGATGTAACGTTGTTTATTTAATAACAATAGTAAGACTTTTACCTGTACTAAACTGGTATCCTAGAATGTGTGATTTTACAGTGATAATGAATATTGAAGTACTAGATAAGTGATCCAGGAGTAGTTAGGCATAGTCGTTTACTACATTTGATTTTCCACATGACGTAACGTTGTTTATTTAATAACAATAGTAAGGACTTTTACCTGTACTAAACTGGTATCTAGAATGTGTGATTTTACAGTGATAATGAATATTGAAGTACTAGATAAGTGATCCAGGAGTAGTTTGGCCTAGTCGTTTACTACATTTGATTTTCCACATGACGTAATGTTGTTTATTTAATAACAATAGTAAGACTTTTACCTGTACTAAATTGGTATCTAGAATGTGTGATTTTTCAGTGATAATGAATATTGAAAGTACTAGATAAGTGATCCAGGAGTAGTTTGGCATTAGTCGTTTACTACATTTGATTTTTCCAAATGATGTAAGGTTGTTTATTTAATAACAATAGTAAGACTTTTACTGTACTAAGCTGGTATCTAGAATGTGTGATTTACAGTGATAATGGAATATTGAAGTACTAGATAAGTGATCCAGGAGTAGTTTGGCATAGTCGTTTACTACATTTGATTTTCCAAATGATGTAATGTTGTTTATTTAATAACAATAGTAAGACTTTTACCTGTACTAAACTGGTATCTAGAATGTGTGATTTTACAGTGATAATGAATATTGAAGTACTAGATAAGTGATCCAGGAGTAGTTTGGCATAGTCGTTTACTACATTTGATTTTCCAAATGATGTAAACGTTGTTTATTTAATAACAATAGTAAGACTTTTACCTGTACTAAACTGGTATCTAGAATGTGTGATTTTACAGTGATAATGAATATTGAAGTACTAGATAAAGTGATCCAGGAGTAGTTTGGCATAGTCGTTTACTACATTTGATTTTCCACATGACGTAACGTTGTTTATTTAATAACAATAGTAAGACTTTTACCTGTACTAAACTGGTATCTAGAATGTGTGATTTTACAGTGATAATGAATATTGAAGTACTAGATAAGTGATCCAGGAGTAGTTTGGCATAGTCGTTTACTACATTTGATTTTCCACATGACGTAATGTTGTTTATTTAATAACAATAGTAAGACTTTTACCTGTACTAAACTGGTATCTAGAATGTGTGATTTTACAGTGATAATGAATATTGAAGTACTAGATAAGTGATCCAGGAGTAGTTTGGCATAGTCGTTTTTACTACATTTAGATTTTCCAAATGATGTAACGTTGTTTATTTAATAACAATAGTAAGACTTTTACCTGTACTAAACTGGTATCTAGAATGTGTGATTTTTACAGTGATAATGAATATTGAAGTACTAGATAAGTGATCCAGGAGTAGTTTGGCATAGTCGTTTACTACATTTGATTTTCCAAATGATGTAACGTTGTTTATTTAATAACAATAGTAAGACTTTTACCTGTACTAAACTGGTATCTAGAATGTGTGATTTTTACAGTGATAATGAATATTGAAGTACTAGATAAGTGATCCAGGAGTAGTTTGGCATAGTCGTTTACTACATTTGATTTTCCACATGACGTAATGTTGTTTATTTAATAACAATAGTAAGACTTTTACCTGTACTAAACTGGTATCTAGAATGTGTGATTTTACAGTGATAATGAATATTGAAGTACTAGATAAGTGATCCTGGAGTAGTTTGGCATAGTCGTTTACTACATTTGATTTTCCACATGACGTAATGTTGTTTATTTAATAACAATAGTAAGACTTTTTACCTGTACTAAACTGGTATCTAGAATGTGTGATTTTACAGTGATAATGAATATTGAAGTACTAGATAAGTGATCCAGGAGTAGTTTGGCATAATCGTTTACTACATTTGATTTTCCAAATGATGTAATGTGTTTATTTAATAACAATATTAAGACTTTTACCTGTACTAAATTGGTATCTAGAATGTGTGATTTTTACAGTGATAATGAATATTGAAGTACTAGATAAGTGATCCAGGAGTAGTTTGGCATTAGTCGTTTACTACATTTGATTTTCCAAATGATGTAAGGTTGTTTATTTAATAACAATAGTAAGACTTTTACCTGTACTAAGCTGGTATCTAGAATGTGTGATTTACAGTGATAATGAATATTGAAGTACTACATAAGTGATCAGGAGTAGTTTGGCATTAGTCTTTTACTACATTTGATTTTCCAAATGATGTAATGTTGTTTATTTAATAACAATATAAGACTTTTGCCTGTACTAAATTGGTATCTAGAATGTGTGATTTTACAGTGATAATGAATATTGAACAGAAATATATTCTGATGTGGATCTCTCACTTCACATCTTCGGGGGGACCTACGTGTAATTATCTCAAGGCCGTTATCACCGTAGTCTGAAGTGCATCGTGGCTGATGGTGTTAGGTAGTGCTCTTAAAGGGCCACATCAATTTGAGTGATCTTTTGTTTTGATTAGACCTTGTTAGTTTACTGTTCTTGTGCCCTCAAGGTCATATAGCCTTTCCGATGTTGTTGTTGCGTTATCTGTAAACTAAATTATTTGTATAGTTTCATTTTACTACGGTCATCGTTATCACTATAGGTACTGTTTCAAATTATTACGATTATCACTTTTATAATTAACGTAGCTATGGTAGGGAGGGTTGATTCAATTTGAATGTTGAATTTGTCTCCAGTTCACTTTCCTTTTATTGCAGCGTCTGGTATCTGACGCTGTCTCAGACGACTCCTGGAATCTGGAGTCATTTTCGTGTGAAGAGGACCCAAAAAAATGGGCGACGTAGAAGATCAAAACAAATGATATCTTTACTTCGTTTCGACATCAGGCACACCTCGACTACCTAATATGGTGTAATGTAGGTGAAGAAGTAGTCTCATTGTCTCATCAGGTCCAAAGTCTGAGACAGCGTCTGTTTCCTGACGTTGAACTAAAAGGAAGGTGAACTGGAGCTAAACACAACATTCACATGAAATTAGTTAGTGACCATGAAACACTTCACCTATTTATAGGTGTCTCTTATGTCGAAACGTAAAGGTTCGTTTTGAGCTTCTTCGTCGTCGACCTTCTTTGGATCTCTCTAGACGAACATGACTCCAGATTCCAGGAGTCAAGTCTGAGACAGCGTCAGATACCAGACGCTGCAAATAAAGGAAGGTGAACTGGAGCAAAATTCAACATTCAAACTGTTATCATTGTCGCTGTCCTTCTAACTATTCGTTATTACCTTGGTTATTATGAGAACTATTGTTACAAATTTGCTATTGCTATTTATTTACGTACACTTTTGATAGGTTACATTAGCTATATTGTTAATTCTTATTGTTAATTCTTATTGTTAATTCTTATTGTTAATTCTTATTGTTATTATATCACCATTCGTAGTTTTCTAACTGCCTTCTTTGTCGGATTAATATACAACACGCATATAATTCTTTGTTTGAAGGTTATTTTTGACGATGGAAGGATTGTGAAGGAAACAAGGATTTTTCCGGACATTTGCCATCGTTCAGTGAAATCAGTAACACTACGTTTCGAGATCTGCAATCTGATCTCTTCTTCAGGTAAAGAAATAACTTAATACATAATTACAAACTAGGTTAAAATAAACAAATCATACCAAAGCGTTGTGGCACGCCTAGGTCAGGATGTTCCATATTTTAACCTAGTTTGTAATTATGTATTAGGTTAGTTCTTTACCTGAAGAAGAGATCAGATTGCAGATCTCGAAACGTAGTGTTACTGATTTCTTGTTTCACTGAACGATGGCAAATGTCCGGAAAAATCCTGTTTCCTTCACACATATAGTGTGTGTTATCGTATATTTAAGTACATTTATTGTGAAGTGTTCAGGTACCGTCTTTGTGGAAAGCCACTGCGAGGATTTCATTGCCCGTGGCAGAAACTTGTGTTCTGAAGAAACTTGTGTAACCGGTTCAAAGTAGACACAAGTTTCATTTTTCTCCTTGCAGTATATTTACCGGACTAGTTCCTCAATGAGTTGTCATTGCTATTCCAACACCGTGCAGGAGCCGCAGTAACAAGACCGTGCTTGTTATTCTATTGAATGGTTTCTTTTGCGCAATTTTCTTCTACACGTTCCTGCCTTATAACAACCAGCTGGGACGTCATTTACTCCGTTCTGTCGGTCAGAACTGTCCATCTTTTGTTGATTATTTGGAGTAATTTGTTTTACCTATTGCAGTACCACACTGTATATAATATGCCATGAATAGATGTTGGGAAGCCCCCTCATGCTATAGAATCTATTTTGTAGAATCACGCAAGAAACGCCTACACTTGTATGAAACTAGAGTCAGGGAGGACTAACGTTCTTGGAGACAGAACGGTAGTGTATGAACGTTTACCTTTCAAGCAGGAGCTCAATTGGTCAGTAATTTGCCAAAAACGACCAAAAGTGCCTCAACGCTGCTAGTTGAAAAGCTGTTTTGGTCTCAGAAGCGTTTCATAGTATACAATAGTTTAAGGCACACAACTGGGAGACCACATCATTGCCTAACTGATCCCGAAGATAGGGGTGAGAAATTAGGAAATTAATGAGACATTTCGTATGTCTGAATTAGGTACCTTAACATTTTAGTTTTATTCAAATTAATAGAAGATTACGACGAATGATTATATATTATTTTTTTCGACGAAGAGAGTTATTATTATTATTACTATTATTGTTACCGTTGTTGCTTTTGTTGTTGTTAATGTTGTATTATCATCATCATTTAGTATTGTGTCATTGAAGAGATGAAAGGCATGAATTGGTGGGCAAAGAATATTTTATGATTGATAAATTATAGTTATGTTTGATTTTTGTAGATAAAAGTATATACTTTTTTACATATAAAATCTCAAAACGAATGTTATTTAATAAAAAGAATCTATCTAGAAAAAGTAGATAAACCTAAGAAGTTTATTAAACTGTAGGTATGTCAGACTTACTACTCGACCTTACAAAAATAAGTGAATTACTTCAAAAGGTTTTATTTTTAAATAAAGCATGCAGCAGTAACATGATAAACCATTATTATTGCTTTGTCTTATAAAAAATAATATGTGAACATTAAGTTCTTGCAAGTTATAAATAATTATTTCGTATCAAAATAGGAATAGTAGTTTATAATTTTTGAATTGAAAATCTTTAAACCACTGTTTTAATTAAGTTTTTGTTTAAATTCGATGTATAAAATTATAGCACATGATAAACTCTATAGCGGTTTAAATTTAATTCTGCAACATTCGTTATTGTTCATAACAGAGGAACTTTCGATTAAAGGTTAAGATCCAATAGAATTAATGCTCTGTTGGGATATTGTTTGAAACTGGAGAAGTAGCTTTCCTAAGCTATAAAGTTAGTTCAAGAACTTTGAATGGGCCTAATTTCAATTCCAATTACAAATTTCTACTTACTGGTTCATTTAACTTCAATTTACAATCATATGAAATAATTCATTTTAACTCGCACTTTGGGTAAAACATTAAAATCAAACTAGAGCGTGGTTTTATTTCCAAGTTGAGGGTACCTTACAAAGTTCACGGTTTTCACGAGCACCCAGATATCCTTCATCCTGTAGGACTATTCTAGGACTCCTGTTGATTTTTGTGTAACAACTGTATGAATTCAACTGATTCGAAACCCAAAGTCCGTCAATTCGTCTATATATAACAACTAGCAGTTGCCCGCGGCTTCGCACGCAATTTCCCGTTGAAAACAGTACACTATATTTACTTATTCTTTTTCTATCACATTCTAAACATTGCTGAGATAATTGATACTCGTTCCTTCGTGAGCCTCTTGGGCGCATTATGAAGGTGTGTACCATATTCCTGCCTCTATCTTTCGTGGTTTTTGTTAGGTGTTGATAAGTTATTCAGAACAATTAATGTATATGGATGAATCTCGGTAAACTAATTAGGTTATAAAGAATAAAATTCGGTCTGTTAAAATTAATTTTCTGTTTAAGATATTTCCAGTATTATTTAGGAGTGTGCCTTCAAGAAAATGTATCAAAGAAACCCAATTTCGATCATAAAGTGTCTTCTTTCAGCTCTTTTCATTTACCTTCGATGTAACCAAATTCGATTACCTTATGTGCAAACATTCACGGATTTGTACAATGAGGTTGTTTTCATAATAGCGTTTAATAGTATTTTCATTGCATTAAATAGGTTTTTAATTTAAAATTAGGCAATGACGACTTCTATGCAACCTGCATTACACTACTGATCAAGCACTTTACAATAAAAATTTTCTAAATTTTAAATGTAAACAAATGTTCCTGCCTCTTTGATGAACTTCAGCTGAAAGTATTAATAGCTGTTAAGTATCAGTTCGATTTATATTACGTGTCGTAGCGCAGTCTGCCGGATTCAATATCAAACACTCCAACATCAACAAACAATTCATAATTAAAAAATTAATTAAGTAAACTATTTAAATTGGACCAAATTGTGAATCTAAACCATTCTCGAATTCCATTGAAAACACACACAAAATTTCATCAAAATCGGTCCAATAGTTTCTGAGTCTGTAAAGGACCTACACACAAACATTCATTTTTATATACAGTATATAGATTAAGTATCTGTTTATACTTCTTGAGGGAGCGGTTTATTATCAAGTACTTAGGCCTCAATAACTTTTTGTGCACCCTGGAAGACCTGCTGAACTATTAAGAATCTGACCAGGAAATCTTCCTGAAGAAACTGTACCCTTTTATAATGGCAAAAACTATTCTTAGTTATGATAGTAGTTCTAGCCATAATAATTGTGAAAATTCTCGGATCGGTATGAAATTTATACACGTAATTTTGTTATTACTATAGGCTGAATCGTTTATTAAAGCCCTGACGTAGCATACTCAAAATTGTGGCGTTGACAGTCCTTCTGTCCGTTTTTGTAAACATTCTTAATAGAAAGGTCCCAGAGGGTTAAAATTGGTTCAAGGAAGGGCCCTATTGATTTTGGGATCAAAATATCTGAGGACAGTCTGTCCATCCGTGTGTTTGTGCAGTTGATGGAAAGGTTTTAGAGATTTTAAAACTTGTACATAGGTACCTTTTGGTCCAAGGTTTTAATCGATGGTTATGATTAAGTAATATCTAATATCGGTTGTCAATGTCGATATAAAACACCGGGTCCGCTTATCGTACTCTACCCAAGAACCCTATTGATGTTTGGAAATTGTATTAGAAGCTGATGAATCAGTATAGCTGAATATAAAGTCTGTCCAAAAACTTGGAATGATCTGAATTTTAACTCCACTCATATATTATACTATTATGAATTAACTCTACCGTATTAAGTAATAATATATTTTGATCCTAATTCTGTCCAGTGTTCTAGGTGCGTGTGCCTTTTTCGTTTCCAACAATGCATTCTTACGTCACACTTTTTAACTTTACCTTTAGTTTTAGAGAGAGAGAGAAAGAGAGAGGGGGGAGGAAGGGAGGGAGAGATAGAGGGAGATTTGCGCTTAACAACTGGCAGCTGCCCTAGGCTTTGCTAACGCTCAGAAAGTTCAGGAAAAATCAGTTTTTAGAGTATGTCAGTTTAATAAAGATTCATGTCATTCTCTTTGAAAGTTCAATTGTTTAACTATAACTCATTTGAAGTTTATTAATAGAATATTTTTACTTTCATTAAATTTGGCCAAGCATGATTTAAACTCACCACCAATATAAAAAGAGGTAAAAACAGAAAAAAGTTATACATATGCTTTCGTACATTTTAAGAAACAATAGTGATACAATTTTTCCAAATTGGAAAGCTCTATTTCACATAAACAATTTTTATAAAAAAAGAAATAGTACAAACAGGCAGAAGGAAATAAAGCATTTTCAAACATTTTCTTTTCATGTTTTTTTTTATTGTTTCTGTCAGGAACAATTAGTTATTTCGCCTGAAAGAGCTGTCATTAATGAGCATCAATCATTTTGTACGTTTCAAATATTTATATCGTTGATGATTATTTTACTCCAGATGACAAATAGATAGTACCAAATAATGAGTTTCGATTACCATTTTTTTATTTGCAATTACATTTGAATTATCGATTGATCAATGTCGGGTACAGTTAGCAACCAACCTGTTCTACGCGTATCTCTTGTTTCAAAAGTAGTATACATCTGAAGAAAAAAGGCTTATGCATTTACGATAGAACTACTTAATTTCTTGAATTCGTTGTAAAAGAAAGATAGTAAAATTAAATATTTTCAAATTGATTATAAACTAAGAAATAACTCACTCATTTTTAATTGGATCATCATGATAATATGATAAAGAGTGACGTGGTACAAAATCCATATAAATGTAAAATGAATTAATCGGTAAAGGTATTTGTACGGGTGGTCTGAAGTGGGTGGCATTCGTTTGAAAAATACAGAACAATTTGGGCTTATTTATTACTAAAATAACATCCGACATATTAATAAATTAATGCTATTCTCTTAACATAACCTCAATGAAAGACAAATTTAAAATAATACACATTTAAATAGTAGTGCCGGCTCAGTCGGAAGAAGTAAGTCGATTTATTGATTTTGTGGCAGCTAAAATAGTAATCAATATCTCAAAAACTGTTGGGAAACTGGTTTAGGGTTTAGGAAATGAAGTGTCGAACAGCACGTTTTTATTGTTCTCTAAGTTCTTAAATAACGGAGTTGGAAATTTTAGAAATCTTAAATGGCCACCATATTAGAACGAAAAGGCGCACCAAAGTGGCCAACAACGATTGCCGAGATATTTATAAGACATTTTTTGTAACAAGTATTAATTTGTTTGTGCTTTTTGGGTTATTATCCTTTCCAAAAGCCACGGCATTTAGCATAATGTATAATGCCACGATCCTAGTGGTCCTTCAGTCCTGTCTTAAGACTAAAATGTTTTAAAAGTATGATACAAAAAATGCCATGATTTATCAATAAGCGTGTTTCCTTATCTTATCTCTCCCCAAAAGTGTTTATCTTATCTCGCCTGCTAGGAAAGTTTCTGCGGATTTGTACTAATGAGAGGATATGAAATAGTACAAATCAAAGTTAGCTATGAACAAGACATAATCGCGTGTTTTCTCGCGTGCGTTGTGAGATTTACCTCATACGCTGCGTAAAATTACGCAAGCCGCATATGCATAACCTTAACTGTGGTCATACGAAATAAATAATCTGGGTTGATAAGATTTTGGACACGCATATGGAGGCAAGAAGTCATAAATAATAATATAACACAGTTGTTGCTTTTTTTTTACTTTCTCTACTGAAACATTTGGTATTTTGTACCTCGTGCAATATATATTTATTTATTTTTCACACCCTTATTTTTTTATTGTTATGGAAGATACTGAATAGTTCTTACAATAAATGTTCCACTCTAACAGATCTAAATGATAAGTACAAAAAGTTTCTGGTTATTTTTTGAATTACAAGTAAGAATATGTTATACTTATTTATTACAACTTCAAAATGAGACCATTCCCATAATGCTACGACCATAAAAGTCTCGTAAAAGATGCAATAGATTGAATATTATTATTCACGTGGGGCTGAAATCAAAATGGCCGCCACTACAACCTGTGTATTTAATTGAATTATTTTTTTAATACCTAAATCAATCGTTTTCTACTAAATATTTTATTATTGAACAATATTAGCTTTGCAATGGGATTTTGATGAGACTTAGCTCTTTGAACCTCTTGGAAATTTTGTACAACTGTTGATTATTTAAATGTGACACTAAACTCGTTCTGAACCTTAAGTTGGACCAATAAATGTTTTGGTTCATTAACTGAAGATGGCTCGCAACACCTACGCCAAAGTATTTCTAGATTTGAATTTTTTTACCAATTTCTTGATACGTTGTGAACAAAAAAAACTATTTTTTTGTAATAAATATAAAAATAAATCAAATATGTTACTGTGGTACGCCGTGTAATGACATCGGCCTCCGCCGCGTAAAACCTAAGAATTAAAACTCTCTTATTAAGTCCATCTATACATCACACCTGTTTCAAAAATCTTCCTAGGTCACGCGAATAGTATTTTCATTCATTCATGAGTTCATTCATTCATGAGTTCATTCATTACTGTTCCAAATTGTCCATTGAAAATATTTTTTCTTAATGGAAGCTAGTTTTGTACAATTGAAAAGTGTCCTTACTTTCTTGAAGATTGCAAAGAGGAACAAAAAGATTGTCCAATAATCTTCCATGGCTTAAAATTCAGACTAATTAAATCAGCGAGTGCCTTTAAGCCCAACGCATTGTGAATCTATCGTTGTCGTTTCATAAACCTGATGTATGACAATGTTCAAGGCCTATTGAGGTTTGTGATACGGATCGGTTATTCCCTCTGTACCCCCCCCCCCTCATACCATCCCACCCTTTCTGTCTCGATAACTGATACCCAGTGATTACAATCCGTTATATTTTACCCACGTCAAATTATCATTTAATTGAAATTCAATTCCGTGCCACCCGGCAGTTTTGACTGCATTCAATTTAAATTCTAATATTTTATTTGTCATCGAAACAAGTAGCATTTTACAAACACCATGTTAAAATTAGGTTTAAATATTTTTTCAGGGTGTAAAAAAGTCCAGCACATGCTTTGTCATTCCCGGCGATTACAGGTACAGCAATAAAACTTGGTACATAGTGGTAATAGTGTAATTTAAAACTCATCGGTATATTATAAGAAATTTATGAAAGTGGCCTTTTATTAAAATTGTGATTGTAAATTACAACAATTGCGCTCTAACAGCTTTATTTAAAAATTATATAAACAATTTTGTAGTTTTTGAATTGTACATTCAGAACAAGAAAATAGACTATAGATTATGTTTTACAGATCATTCCTTATTTAAACCAAAAGGTAATTTTGACTTAGTGACTAATTGATACGCTTGTTCTACATTTCCAGTCGTACTTTGGAAGAATCTTCTGGTACTTTACAAATCCCTTTTAATGAGTAACAGTTAATAAATATTTCCTTATGAGCCAAATCTTTTTATATGTTTTCCCCAGTTCAGAAAATTTAAACATTTTTACGTTTTACGTGATCAACATTTTGAAACATCATATTTTTTTTACGTAATCAACATTTTGAAATATCATATTTTTACGTGATCAACATTTTGAAACATCATATTTTTACGTAATCAACATTTTGAAACATCATATTTTTACGTAATCAACATTTTGAAAACATCATATTTGTTTTACGTAATCAACATTTTGAAACATCATATTTGTTTTACGTGATCAAAATTTTGAAACATCATATTGTTACGTAATCAACATTTTGAAACATCATATTTGTTTTACGTGATCAACATTTTGAAACATCATATTTGTTTTACGTGATCAACATTTTGAAACATAATTTTTCTCTAAGGAACTTATTTTCAATTAATATAACTCATTCTCTCACGCAAAGGCTAATATTTATTTTTTTTATTTACGAAGTTATGACTTTTTTATTAGTAAAGTAATTTTATATTATAAATGGAAAATCGTGATCCTACGATATACATTTTTGTAACATGTAAAAATAAATATGTTTTTGAAAATTCTCTGCGAATCCCTTTATGGGACGTTCTCGCAGGGAATGATAAATGCCGGTCGAGTGCACGCCTAGATCCCACAAAAAGCGTGTATTACTTTAATTCAATTTGAACGCAACGACGAGAAGTCTGTCCGGTTGAGCGGGAGGCGGGCGAGCGGGACGGCCGCGCGACCGCACTCTATCGGAGACTCGGCACACCGCGGCCAACTCTACTCAGTCGCTCTACGGCACCAGCTGAGTATGTGTCGGAACAGTCCTTAGTGTTGTGTATGGTGTTCTCTCGGTCTTCTCTCCATACTGTATCTCTCGCCTGTTAACAGGTACGATCCTATTTCTACTACACTATTATCGTAAACAGTATCAAAGTAGGTTTAAAAAAAACTAAAAATTGTTTTTTAGTATTTTTTTATTTTTAGTTTGAAAAATTCACGAAAATTGATTATGGTTCATTATACTTAATAAAAAAATTAATTGCACTTATCATTACTATTATAGTAAATATTAACTTAAAAATAGAAGTTTTTTCCAAAACTTCAAAAAATTAATTGTTTTTTTTTTAATTTGTCATCATTAAATATTAAATTATGCCCTTTTTACGAAAAATTACAAACAAAAGTGACCAACTTTTTAAATAACATATTTCCCTAATTAACTAATTTAGTAAACCTAATACTTTAGTTATAGCATTTCAAATCTGTCTTGTTATCTTGTTAAAAACAGAAGTTTCTTGTAACACTTTAAAAATTTAGTGTTTTCAAAAATGTGTCATCATTAAATATTAAAATTATGCCCTTTTTTAGGAACAATTACAAAAAAAGTAACCAACTTTCTAAATAACATATTTCCATAATTAACTAATTCTGTAAACATAATGCTTTAGTTATTGAATGTTCAATCTATCTTGTTATAATTAATTCCATTTCGACTTCTATATTTTCTTCGTTTTATTAGTAAACCACTTAAATACCTCCTTATATTTTTCAATTATGGCTTCCGTAGCCAAAATCAATTCGTTCATTATTTCTAGTGACCGTTCGATATGGCCTGTAGATGCCGACGTTCAAAAGAGTTGCTGCGAGTTAATTTGAGTTCACTGCCAATCGTCTCTGAACTTTGTAGTAAGGTCGATAGCCTACTTAATTATTTTAGTTATCGCTCATTTTTTCGGTGTAATTAGTCACTTGATCGCTTGGTGCGAAACGATCACTTCCTGTCATGTAACACCCTTACAGTTGATTGATTCAACTACTTATCTTATTACGGATATGGGAAATCAAAGAAATTAATATATTATACTTGCAATCGTAATTTATTACAAATTATTTCTATCCGAATTACTAGATAAAACTAGTAACTTCTAGTTACTTTTCATGTTTTACGAAAAAATATACTCAAAATGAAGTGATTATAACTAAAATTTAAAAGAAAACTTTATACGAGTTCTGAAAATAAAATCAACATTTTTCAAAACCGTAACATTAGTTTATACTATTAATACTTTAAAAAAAACTAAAATGATTAAAGAGGTTAACTGTAAACATACGTTAAAATCAATAATAAAGTGAGCCATTTATAAATTTTACTTTATCATATGATTTAATATAAATAATTATTTAAGTTTAAAACTCGTTACTAAAATGTGATGAACACCTGTGTTAGTTACTAAAGCTTTGTAACTAACTGTAATTAAAAAGATTTTTTTCAAAATCACTTCTACAAACACAGTCTGTAAACATAACAACAGTAAATAAGTGTCTACCCAGGTGTGGATCAGCTGATCATTAAGTTTCTGGAAAGATAACCTCAAATCGCTAAATGGCTTCTGAGAAACTCTGATAATTGGACCACGGGTCGGTTTGTTGTCACAGTCAAGGATTTGACTTTAGGCCACTGTTTTGCTAGGCACAATATGAAGTCCTGTTTTGGCAGGACCTGTCCGCAGACATCGCAGGTCTACAATGTTTACTCTCCCCCGGTGGCTAATTCATTGCTGGGTTTATTTAGGGCTTTCCTACTGTCCCTGTTTATTATCTCTTGCATGGCCAACAAAGAAGGTACACGGGTTAGACCTACAACTCCGATGTTTTTATTATAGCCAAATAATTAGAACATTTCTTTTTTCGATTTCAATACAGCTTAAAATAGCTGTTTCAGCTAAGAGAGGTCATGTCAAAATTTAGATCACGTACCGTTTTTTATACCTTTGCTATTTAAACATTGATTCTTTAAGGATATTTCTGATTGTAATAACATACCCGTTTATAATTTATATAGGTTCATATAATACAATGTTTTTTATTCGGTCTGTGTAGTAAAATAATTTATTTAATTCTATTAATGTTTGCGGAAAGACAATTCTCATTATAGAAAAATGTACATTATATATTATTATCATCTCTAATTGAGCTACAAATTGTCATAAGTCCTCATTTTTTATTTTTTAAATTTATGTATTGATAGTTAATATTTATCCCCACCATGCTGTATCATAAATTAATATTTATATACAGTCCTACGTATACTTTCAAGGTTATAAACACTAAATAAAAATATAGAAAGGGAACATAAATTATAAGTGTAATAACTATACAAATGTTAACGAATAATGTATTTTGAAAAGGTGTGTATGTTGAAATACAAGCAGGTGTAAAAACACCATAAACCAATCAGCTGATATTAACAGCTGATTAGTGGGTTAGGAGTAACTGCCTAAGCAAAACATCTTAGTAATCAGTTGTTTTAAAGTGAATAAAACTCGTAAGTTTAATTTCCATATACGTACATATAGTCTGGTGTATTTTAAAATTACAAAAGTCACATGTAGAGTGTTTTTCGATTGATACCGAATATTTATAACGGTTTAGTAAAATAATTTTAAAATAGTTTTAAATACCTAAAATCACCGTACAAAAGAGTAAAAAATTCTTATTTTATATTACAAAAATTAATTTAAAAAATCGATAGCATAAAAGACATGCAAGTAGCCTATCAAAATAATGAAATACAACGAATAGATCAAATGTGTATGTATGCAAATGAACCGTCCATTTATTAAAAATAATAAACAGCAATAAAAGAAATAAAAAATACGATACAAAGAGCAATAAAACAGAGCAGAAGACAGGTACAGGTACCCGGTGTTATGTCGCTGTCAAAATGATTGACGAAGTTGACTTGACTCCTTGATTTATTCAGGAGAAAGTGAACTGCCCAACGCCTTTTTCAGCTGTTTACGTGCATTAACAGTACGGGGGATTTATCTGACAACGGTACCCGGATAGTACAGACCGTTATTTATCGCAGATCTAGATCAAAGTTTACTCTACTTTTTGTGATATCATTATTACATCTTAAGCCTTTGTAGAGGATAGTCCTCAATAGATTCATACGAGGAGTTTGTGCCAAATTTTTGTTCGATAAAGCTAGTTCTTCTCTTTAAAGCATAGACAACGCTACTGTACTAAATCTTATGTTCATAGTTTTAATCCATTTTAATTGGCTGAGCTTTAACGAAGCTTATCCCTCGTGGAGCTGGAAAATTCTATTTATGTATTTGTGTTCTCGTTATTTATAGCAGATCTAGATCAAAGATTACTCTACTTTTTGTGATATCATTATTACATCTTAAGCCTTTGTAGAGAATAGTCCTCAATAGATCCATACGGGGAGTTTGTACCGAATTGCTGTTCGATGAAGCTAGTTCTTTTTTTAAAGCATAGATAACGCTACTGTACTAACTTTTGTGCAGTTTTAATCCAGTTTAAATGGCTGAGCTCTAGCGAAGCTTATCACTCGTGGAGCTGGAAAATTCTATTTATGTATTTGTGTTCTCGTTATTTATAGCAGATCTAGATCAAAGATTACTCTACTTTTTGTGATATCATTATTAAATCTTAAGCAACTTAAGAGAACGCAAGTCTTTGTAGAGAATAGTCCTCAATAGATCCATACGAGGGAGTTTGTGCCGGATTTCTGTTCTATAAAGCATGTTCTTTTCTTTAAAGCATAGATAACGCTACTGTACTAACTTTTGTGCAGTTTTAATCCATTTTAATTGGCTGAGCTGTAGCGAAGCTTATCCCTCGTGGAGCTGGAAAATTCTATTTATGTATGTCTGTCCGATATCGAACTGACCTATAGACTTGAAATTGTGCATGAAGCTTCATTTTTATATGAGGGACACTGAGTTCTATGATGGTGCATTTGGCTGAGCGTTACCGAATATGTTTGCATTGGTCTTATGGATAACAGTGATGGGAACGAGAAAATTGCAAGATAAATATTTTTTTTATCTAATTTAATAAGCCTCAGCGTCTTAGCTATGCCGGCTTCGAGGTGCACTGGTTTTTATTTATAAGTATATGATTGGACCTCTCCGGGATTTGAACCCGTGATGTCTCGGTTAGAGCCGAGACTATAACCATTAGTCTACGGAGGAGGACAAGATAAATAAATGTGTAAACACACTCAGTACACCTATAAGAGATTCAAACATGTGAAATATCAACATATGTAGCCTAAATATCCCAACACATTCATCATTTTATGCGACTTGGTGTGTCGACTTTTATTATTTAAACTGATATAAGGCCCAATTTAATAAACAAAAGTCAGATGGTATCATGTGGCAAGATCGAGAATAATTTCTAGAATAGATTTTAAATTTTGCGTAAAACCTCATTTCTACAAGAATGATTTCTATGATGCGTCATTTTCTTGTCAACTTCTTTTTGTTTGATTGTTGTTACGTTTATCTGACTGCAGAACATCCTCAGGTTGAAATTAACTATAGATTTGAAATTTGGCATGCAACCTTAGTGAAGCCTGTTACGGCACATGGCGTGGGGTATCTCTAGCGTGTCTAATAGTACTTTCTTATTATGAATTAAAATTTTGAATATTTTATTATTGCCAGAGTTTACTCGTTGTAAAGTGCGTTTAATAGTTTTATGTTATACATTTATAATCGCTGTTTCCTCAGTTTGCCGCTAGATATCGCACAACAGCGTTTCAAGTGGCAACAGATTTTAGCATCGGATGCAATATCTTCTCATACATAATCAAAGGAACGTACCCAAGTCACTTCCAATCCAATATACTCGCGAAGCCGAAAACCAATTTGCATTGCATGCAATATATGCAATATCTTGTCAAGAGGTTGATTTTACACCTTCATTTTTGACAGGGAACACTTTGTTAGAGAATAGAATACTTTGGCAGGTGATAACATATGTTTTCATTTCTCTTTAATAATCTAGACTATATTATACATCTTCTCAGGGTGGTGTACTTATGATATTTGCAAATATACATTCTTTAATTCGATATATGAGTAAGAAAAAGAATCGTCAGCAGCGCTAAATTTGGCGACGGTCAACATTGGAGTGTACAGAAAGGGTTAAACATTTGAAAAGCCATTATTTTCTTAGATAAAATTAGTCTAAACTCGAAAACCTTAAAACCAGCCATTATCAGACTATATCAACTAATATCATATATTAGTCAGCTAATCGTACACGTAACGACTTTTGGCGAACTGTGTTTATCTAGTTGTCTTTCGATGACTATTTTTATTATTGACGGTTGGTTTGAAGTGTGTCAAACTAAAAAAATATGATCTGAGAAGAATCATTGTTTCATATTTTAACCCTTTTGATACATTACCATTTACACCAAGAACACCGCAGTTGACAATATTTCTTAAAATAAATTCCTATATCTATTTCAAGAACAACCAGGATCTATCTGTACTTAAACAATGCTAGGGTCTCGGATCCTAGAATTATAGATTAATTTTGTTGACGGAATATTCTCATGACTATATCTCGATTGTTTTAGTCGATTACCAGTCAGAACAACACTATAAGTATACAAACGCATTTTAAATTATATTATGCTGTTTTACATTGTGATGAAATATAATAACGCAATAATTGGATATCTAAAGTAATTAATAATTCTTTATTTAAAATCTCGTTTAATAAATTTACAAATAAGTGTCGATATTTGGAAATGCATACAATATAGTATATTAACATTTATTCAGGCTTGGTAATTTATTATTATCGTGCCCTTTTTTTCTATTACCACTTGCTTATTACTTTATAAAATGTTTAAACTTCCAAACTGTTAATGAATTTTGTCAGTTAATACGATTTTCGGAAAGGTCAAAATGCTTTCAGGAAACTCTTCGATATATTCAACCACAGTTCGATTTATCGTGGCAGCCAAGGACTTTACCCTGGGCTTTCCCCTACTGTATCCCTGAAAACTAATGTAAAATATATTTGTCGGTAAATTGTCATTGGTCATTTTTATTACATCTAAGTAGAAACCATCGACGCCAGTAAAATCGTAAAGCGAATCGTATTTTCCATTTATATGATTGCATGTAAGGATGGAGCCCTATTTTTGCAGTGAGGCCTGTACGAATGTTGAGTTTAGCTCCAGTTCACCTTCCTCTTAGTGCAGTGTCTGGAATCTGACGCTGTCACAGACTTGACTGGAATCTGGAGTCATGTTCATCTGAAGAGATCGAAAAACTGAGAAAGCCAATTCGTCTGGGTTATACTATATTTTATATTTTGTAATCTAGTCTGATGTCGAAACGATGGAAATTGTTCGTATTGAGCTTTTTCGTCGTTGACTTTTTTTAGATCTCTTCAGACGAACATAACTCCAGATTCCAGACGCTGCATTACGAAGGTTAACTGGAGCTAAGCATTCATATTAAACCAAACCTTCTCACCATGGCTACGTTTTTATATGCCTATATGTTATTCTATTATTTAAACAT
The DNA here is from genome assembly GCF_021130785.1 of Homalodisca vitripennis. NCBI lineage: Eukaryota > Metazoa > Arthropoda > Insecta > Hemiptera > Cicadellidae > Homalodisca > Homalodisca vitripennis. The sequence goes on along the minus strand of NC_060214.1, from coordinate 14,594,276 downwards.
GTTTATAAATCTTCTAATTCGTACGTTAAATAATCTTCGCATGATGACAAGCCAAGACACCCACCCACTTATCTAAGCGTCTAACTAAACTTCCACATTTATTAAAAAGCATACTTCGTAATAAAAAATACATAAATTGTGTGAAATATATCAAATTTTACTATGGATGTTTTTATTGTAGGATTGAATTTCATAACCTGTGTAATTATTGTTGGCTGAGCGTTAGCGAAGCCCATCACTCGTTGGGATGGAACAATTTTTTGCTGTCTGTCCGCATGATATCTCGAAAAGGAATTGACCTATAATAGACTTGAAATGTGCATGAATCCTCATTCCTATAGGAGGAACACAGAGTTCGATGATGGTGCATGTCATTCCATTGGATTTGGCTGAGCGTTAGCGAATATTATTACACTGTTCTAACAAGTAACCATAATGGCAACGAGAAAATGTAAAAATACGTCCTTAAGAGATTTCAAACGTGTGACATATTAACAAATGTACCGTAAATATCCCAACACATAAAATCTGTTATAGTGACATAGTCTGTATACCTTTATTATTCAAATACTGATAAGAAATCCAATTTAAGAAACAAACATCTGAACATATAATATGGTTAAAATGTTGAGAAATCAAGAAATATTGCATATGTAAACTTTCTGTTCTGTGTGCTTGTCCTTCTAGCTAGATTTCTAATGTTGCGTTTAAACTCAGCTAAGCATGTTACAACAAGTGGCGTGGCGTACAATTACCGTCAAAAATAACCACGTTTTACAAAATTAACCCTTTGGGTGACATTCAAAAATTTTATTTTTAATAAAAAAACTAATTCTGCATTACTCAATAAGAAAATATTTTTTCAGTTTTGTACTGAACTCTTTGTGCGTAATTAAGTCCAAAAAACAACGATACATTATTGTCGGCTGATATGAGATAAAATAAATAATTCTTGACCACATTTTTTTAAGTTAAATATTTCACCTGCAGACTTACCGAGCACCTAGACTTGACCGATGTGGACACGACAACGCCATGCAAGGTTAATTACATTTCAAGATAATGTGAATGTAATGAGACATTCCTTAGGAAGAAAGTATGTACAGTTATTGGCTAAATATTGACTAGCTTGACAGCGCTAATCAGGTTTAAATCTGCCGCTGCCGACTGACTCTATCGCCCATCTTAGTAGCACCTACGCGCTCATTAAATCCTCATTGGAATGTCGCAAACATTCCTCTTCTTTCTTTCTTTTTTTTCATTTGTTAGATAAATAGGTCTACACTTAAAAACAAGCCGTACTCAAGGATTTAATGTAAAGTAAATTAGATCCATTTTATTAGACTTTTACAATTTGTACCCAACTGATAAAACATAAAATAGCAAATATTGGTTCTCTTGGAAAAAACCTAATTTTTCTTTTTCTTAGTACTTAATAATCAGAATGAGTTTGATATAGTGTGAAATAACTGAAAAGTCTTTGATTTTGTTGTAATTTCATTAAATATGCAAGTGGGGCTGAACGATTTTCGTTTCTTTCCGTACAATATCTCGAAGATGATCTGATTTATAGACGAAACTGTGCATTAAGCTTCTATATGAGGAACACTGAGTTCGATGATGGTGCATGTTACTCCATGGAGTTTAGCTGAACGTTAGCGAACATATTTACATTGGCTTATGGGTAACCATGAAGAAGAGGCTTAAGTGCATGGCAGTAGGCCGCCCCAAGGGGGAAAACCATAAAGGAAGATGAATTCAGAATAGATGCCCATACTACCTCCAAGACTCTGGTGCTGCCGCCTGCATGTGCTCACCTTGCAGTACCTCACCAATCCTTCGCATTTCTGTCAACAGATCTTTTATCCTTCAAATCATCCTTCGTCAATAACAATTATTAGAATTCGTACCGCAAAAATATGGGGTCTAATTATGAGACTTGCGGGACCCCAAAATCACTCCAATGAAAATCTTACATGACTTTGGCGCCAGACCTTTTGGGGTGAAACTGAAGTTATTTTCAAGAGTTCAGAAGTAAATTCCATCAGAAGAATAAGGGAAGTGAATGCAGAATAGGTGCCCACACTACCTCCAGGACTCTTGTGACTGTCACGCCGCCTGAATGGGCTGGCGACACTCTGACTGTCCCGGCTCTTTGTCTCACCTTTGCCTCTCCAATAAATAGTAGTTGTGGCGACAGACGGGGGGCAGTAATCCCGTCAAATGTGTCCCAGACAATTAGCCTGGCCTTGAAATAGCACCGGGCGGCGCTTCATCCACTTCCTAGACAGACCGTCGTCTGACCATTGGGCGACCGATATTCGCGGCATTTTTGTTGTTACCTACGAAAAAACGAATCATTATGGTTTAAAACTTTAAAAATGGTAGTTCACCTGGAGATTTTGATTCAAAAACAGCTCTAAAGTGTTGTGTCAAAAATGTCTAGTTTAAAAGTTATATTAATATACTTCATTAGCAAACCCTATTGACCTGGTTAGATGCTGTTCGTTTTTAGGTGTACGTGGCCAATACCATGTCTCTCCTATTCACACTGTGTCAGAATTAAATTATAAACTATATCTGCCTTGGTGGGGAGAGCCATCTTCAATCAGCTGGTGTCAACTAAAAAACTTATATGATTATTATTATTTTTATGTTTATTTCAAGAATATTAAAAATGTATTTGACACGAAGAGAAGTGTATGCATGTTATGAAATTCAACTGCTAACAATGAATATGAAAGATTTATATATCGTGTGGAAATTGAATAAGTCAAAAGCAAAAATTGATGAAGATGATTACGAAGGATAATAGGATGTTGGACATTTTCCATAGTCATGTAAAAAAAATAGAGCACTACGTTTCGAGAATACACTTCCTCAGGTGTCAAAAACATTAAGAACTAGGTTAAACATGGCAAAAGATCTATAAACTAAACAGTGTGGTGAGCAACTTGCCAAATCCTAAACTAAATTAGACAACAGAATACGTTGTACGTCAAAAATAAAGATATATATATATATATATATATATATATATATATATATATATATATATATATATTCCTGACTGGTAAAATAGCAGCATGAAGTTCAGATGGTAAGAATGAACCTAAACTACGTAAATCACGGAAATTTGTCAAGACCACTACACAACACGTTTGCCCACTTCAGAGAAGGTGGTAGACTAATTATATACATTAAATTAATTTTCAAACACCCACTCATACGTTCTTAAATTCTTAACATCCCCTTTTTCCCGTTTATCAGAATCCCTCATTTTGATATGATTCTAATCCCACCAGCTCATTAATTAGATACTGGTCTTTGCATCAATTTGAAATCATCATTAGGGTTGCTAAAAGCAGCTAGACTTACAGTCCAGTTGCCTAAAGCCAATTTGAATTCTATAAAGATACAACTTGTTTTTCTTTAAAACGATCAAACTCCTTTCCCTAATGAAGAAATTGATCGTCAGCCGCGCTAGTTTCGGAGGAGGTCGAAATGTAAAGGTATCAAAAGGGTTAAAAATATTAAATTATAAATATTTAAAGTGTCATATTTTTCTTAGCTTGACACTCTAAAACCTATCTATTAGATACGTTAATAATGACAGCTTTCAATGTCTTTATCTATAATTCTGTGTGATACAACTTTATTAATTATTTGCTGGTCAGTTTTAAGTGTATCAAGCTAGAAAATCGTTTCAGCTAGAATTTCTTCAGCGATGTTCCATTTCTACTTCCACCAAAACTAGCACGGCTAACGATTAGTTTCTTTTTTTTTATTAAAACTCGTCTATGGATTGTTGTTGAGGTTGTTTACTTTGAAGGCTCTTGGATTATATTGGATTTGATTAAGTTGTAGACAATGTAATGTAGAATTTTCAAGAGAGCTTTTAATGTTTCAATTAACCGGTCGTCTCCTCTTATCCGGAGATTACGGATACTTATCCCGTAAGTATATTTCACCAAGACTATAAACTCCAACGGCTCTATTAATGTATTCAAAGTCGAAAAACTCTTGTCGCGTCGTCGGGTGATCTCCTAATGGGCGGCCATTACAATCAAACAGGAATCCCGAAGACATCCGGATAATGGAGGTAATCAAGCTAACTACATTCATGATTACTTTGTGCGCGTTGTCGGATAATCGGTCACAAGAACCGTGCCTGCCGGAGTGGCAACCGTGCGGCGCGCCTTGGCGGCAAACTCTGCGTGAACCCTCACCATTACCGGTAATATGTTTACGGTTACAACCGTAGCTCTGGTACCGGTTACGGTTACTGTAGCAGTGATGCAGGTAGGGTTCATTTTAACCGTTTATATTTCTAGTGTAGTTTTAATGCCAAGCTAACTGCTCGGTTTGTAAGTTAAATCCACTGTGGATTGCTAATCATGTTTTACTATGTTCCATTTAATAGTTACTGTGTGGATCAGTTTAACCGCAATGATTGCCCAAGTTTCCTGACAATGTCGTTGTTTGCAGATGTTTCTGCAAATGATGTATTTCCTGTAGTTGCTTAGTTAAATGTAACTTTTAATTATCTCAATTAAAACTTTATGTTTCTAACTATTGGGTTCTTGTAACTATATCAGTAACTTTTAAATATAATTCAAGGAGTGGCCGGTCCCATTTTAAGCCTTATTCTGCCCGTCCGCATGGGCCACTGGCCTGTGCGAGGATCTTATCAAACACAATAAGAGGGATAGTCGATACAGTACAAGGTCGAAGGTACTGAAAAAAAGTCGCAACGGTCACAGACAGGATTTGAAACTCCGTTATCTATAACTCATAACCTCTGTTGTCTTAATCCTCTCGACCATCGGTACTCCCAACCTTGTTACGAATATTAATCATTGTCCATATTTTTGGTCTATTCATTCATCAAAATGTAATTATATTTGTGTAAATGTCTCAAAGTTTGTATGACACAAATTCAATTTCTTCATGCATGAACATTCCTTCAATGCCCAACAAATATTTCATTAGCACATAGGAAACTTAAATTCCTTCAAATTTTGTAAAATATGCGGTATTAGTTTTTTAGCATCTGGTTGAAAGGTGTACTGTTCTTGCAAAGCTTAGCTTATTGAGTGTGGATTACAATTCACAAAAGGTGGAAACTGATTTCCAAATTTGGCGTTCCCCAGGGTCCACAGTTTGCTCCACTTATGTCAGCTGAACTCGGTGGGCGAGGGACACAGGTCGCCAGCTGGCCGCACAATACGGATTTCTGATTTACCAGGGCCTTGAAGCCTTGAAATGCAAGAGTGGGCTGCGGGAAGTGGGCAGTCTACGTGCCCGTGTCACAATATTGGTGGGCAACTATAGCGCAGGGCAGGGCATACTCTGCAATGTACAGCGAGGCCCCTGTCAATTCTTCAGACCACAATATGAAATCTTTCTCCTGGAAAGAGTAGCCCAACCTTTGGTAGGATCAAGATTTTTGAAGAACATTTGCTCTCTGAAGACATCCATGGGAGTGCTTCTAGCAGCAATCAAACAAAAATTAAAGGCCATGAGTTTTTGTAATACTCATGAAATTCCCTATGAGTAATTTATTTCTTAAGAGGCAAGAAGATTGTACGCTGTACAGAAATAATGGTCTTTCAAATTGAAGAGAATCCCGTAAGAGTGTTTCACGGGGAACTATCATAACTAACTAGGCTCTGGTCGATGTAGCTATATGTTTAATTTATCTTGTATTTAAAATTTCCCTTCGTCAGAAAATCTAAATTCGGAGGAAAAACTCATTACAATGCTCTAATGACCATCAGTTGTTAGGGAAATTTGCTGATAACTTCGTCGATTAGTGATTATCGTCACAATTATCGTGATGAACCCGTATTTTATTGTGCATTTCCTTCGTTTTCCATTAACTGTTCTTGTTGAACCTTTTGTAATAAATAATCATGCAGTGATGTCAGAGAAACTATGACGGATCTTTTAATCAACCTTCAAGGTTTCAAATTTATTTTGGAATCTGTTTCCGCTACCGCTACAAATCCATCAAAAGTTTTGCAGTAATATGGCGAATAATAGGTTACTTCCCTACGAAGTACTGGAGCAGAGTTCAATAAAGTCGATGGTAAACCTTTTACGTCCTTAAGGTATAAATACGAATCTTCATAAACCGTACAGACCATGGAACCCCTGTAGCACCAGGTATGGACGATTTCTCTGAATATGTTGTTTCGTCCTTAACAACCACCTTTAATGATATTAAGGGTTCATGACCCTTAATAGCCTTGATAGCATGGATGATTGCATAATTCATCACACAATGCCTCCATCCACCAAGTTTTCCTCATACTTCACCATAGCTTCCTGTATGTTTCGCGTTTAAAATACCCTACCGTGGAAGTTAAAAGCTAAGAACCCTCAGTAAGAAACATCAAAATCCTTGAAGCAGGCGGGTTTTTGACCTTTTTCCCATTCTGGAAAGGAGTGATTCTCCAATTGTCCAAGTCAGTCATAAATTAACAATTATAGCCACTTACTTCTCTGTCGCCTTTCACCAATCCATGAACCAATACAACCATCGGTCCTTTAGCAGCCTTTGGACTATGTTTCCAAGAAATGGTCACGACCACAAGGGTCCGACCACGAGTTGTGATTCCGAGAAGGGATTTTGGTAGCTTACAAAAATCCAGGAACATGGTCTCCAACCATTGTTTCTAGTATTACAACTTGAGAAAGAACAAACCGGCAGCGCATTCAATAACGACAGGTACTGGCTGATTGGCAAATACCTAATCCATTCTAGCAGCAATTACGCTTTGTCAGAATATTGACAAGCCTGAGACACTACACGCCATTGTCAGTATACAATGTAAGCGGCTCTATTAATGCATCAATATCTGTTCGATCTGCCTGTTTGTGCTTACCTTGCAGAACGATACCGCAACCGATCATTACTAAATTAACTTCCCTTCACTTTGTACACAGACGCAATGAAGTTCTTATCTAGATGGCATTGATTGATGGAGATCATTATCGACAGTTAATTACTATACAGTTAACATCTCCTGCAATGTTCACTTCATTAGCGATATGAACGGTTATAAGTCATGTGTGTTTTTTCCAAATCGACTTTTTACAATGTTTGAATCATAATGTCTATTTTTACCGTTCCACTTTTTCTGTTTCACATACATTTAATATGGCTCGATTCGCTTGCCAGAGTGCATATACTTATCAAGCAAGTTATATAGACTATGCGGCTTTTATAATTAATCGCTCTGTGTACTTTCTGAATTAATAGCATGAATTAAGTAAGAAAAGCTATTTGTGGACGTTTTTGTTTCGCTGTACTCGTTATTTAGTACAGTACTTTAAGCGTCTTAGACGATTTTATAAAATCTGTGACAGTCAATTTGTTATTTTTTATTTGAGGTATTAATATGGTGCTAGATTATCAGCTAAACCAAGCCAATATAAAATTGTTCGAGTAGAAGATGTTTGAATTGGTGTTAAACATTAATCACTAAAATAATGAATTCTAAATATTCTTGAATGAAATGATTTAATGAATGAACTCTTCTTCGATAAAAATATAAAATTAATAACTTAATGATTTTTAGAATACGCCGATGTTGCGAAGAACTTGGTAGTATTTAATAAGATAAGCTATGAAGTTTGTAACTATTAAATATAATAAATATGAATGGGGCCTTATTAGCGCCATAATGCGTGTAATTAAATGTAGACGGTTCTTACATTATACTAAGTATATACCCAAGTTAGCATTTTAATTCGGACGATTAATATAAACACTATAAGTATTTAACAAATCGCTACATTTTGTATCTCAATATTTATTTTTCACAGTATGCTTTTATGTTTAAGGTGTGAACTTCACTTTAGAGCATAATCTCAAAATTAGATAGGTACCTTACTAGAGGGATGTTCTTGTAAAATTCAAAGCTTCTAGATAATATTACGGAAGTTATCTTGTGCCAAAGCAATGGAAGGAGGAGGAGACTTCTTGTTTGATCGGTCATGCTGTTAGAGACGGCGGAATTAATAAAAATCGTATTAAATATTATATAATAATTACTGCTTTAATATTCAACACGGCACTTTCTGAGACACAAAATCGATATCTGTATTCAATATTAAATGAAAACTGTAAAGAATAGTTAAAAGTAAATGCCAGATCGACGGGGAGTTCTCAACTTAATTAAATGTCAGATCGAGAGGGGTTCTGAACTTAAGTCAATGCCAGATCAACAGGGAATTTTCAAGTTAAATAAATGCCAGGTCGAGGGGTTATGAACTTAAGTAAATGCCAGATCGACAGGGAATTCTCAACTTAAGTAAACGCCAGATCGACAATGAATTCTCAACTGAAGTAAATGCGAGGTCGAGGGGTTCTCATGTAAATGCCAGATCAACAGGGAATTTTCAGGGTAAGTAAATGCCAGGCCGAGGGGTTCTGAACTTAAGTAAATGCCAGATCAACAGTGAATTTTCAAGTTAAGTAAATACAAGATCAACAGGGAATTTGCAAGTTAAGTAAATGCCAGGTCGAGGGGTTCTCAAGTAAATGCCAGATCAACAGGGAATTTTCATGTTAAGTAAATGATAGGTCGAGGGGTTCTGAACTTGTAAATGCCAGATTGACAGGGAATCTTCAAATTAAGTAAATGCGGGGCTGGTTCTCAACTTAAGTAAATGCCAAATCGACAGGGAATTCTCAACTTAAGTAAATGCCAGATCGACAAGGAATTCTCAACATAAGTAAATGCGAGGTCGAGGGGTTCTCAAGTAAATTACAGATCAACAAGGAATTTTCAAGTTAAGTAAATGAAAGATCGACAGTGAATTTTCAAGTTAAGTAAATACAAGATCAACAGGGAATTCTCAACTTATGTAAATGCGAGGTCGAGGGGTTCTGAACTTAAGTAAATGCCAGATCGAAAGGGAATCCTCAATTTAAGTACATGCCACTTCGACAGAGGTTCTCAACTTAATTAAATGCCAAATTGACAGGGAATTCGCAACATCTTTATCTCAGCCACAATCAATTCACAGCTGAATCATACTCAGCAAGAATGTTTCAGGGAAACTGCGATACACTGGCGAGTGGCTGCCGCAGCCGGGGAGCAGCTGATTGCTGATAGAGCCGGCGTCGGTACAACTCGTTATCAGCGGCGGGTCATGTTGTTATCAGCGGATATCAGCAGTCCGCTGCTGAACCCGACGCGATTGTCGCGCAATGGGCAATGGCCTTGAGGAGTGTTTGCATTGTTAAAATAGCTCATATTCCAGAAATAATGCCGGAGAGTAAGGTACGAGCAGCTTCTATTGGTTGAGTAAACATTAGTCGCGTCTTCCTCAGAACTAAAGCTCTCAAACATTTGTAATTAGTCTAGCGACTGAATGTATTGGGTAATGATCATTGAATCGTAGTACGTAATTACCATCATTATATATAAAAGAGAATAATTACATTTGGTCTTCGTTAATCATAACATCAATGTAGTATTAGCAGGGAATAAGAAAACTTCCAATACCATTTTTCAATATAACAATTTTTTTTACCACTTAACAAAACGATGTTAAAATTATTAACATAACATAATGTATAGCCCTAAAAGTACTTGGCAAAATAAAAGAATGTATTAGCAGGTCCGATAATTTTTGAATGTTTTCAACAGCCTCAGAAGAACTTAATGTTTTGAAAATATGCTTGAGTTAGGTCCCGTATTATTCGCATTTCTTCTTTTGATACGAGAAGATTCTATTAGATTTTCATAATCAGTCACAAAAGCATTTATACTCAATAAATACTCAAAATACTAATGTGCTTGAAAGTTTGAAATGATAAAAAATACACGTCGATATATTTGAAATAGTTTTATTTTTGCTAAAAGAAATTGGAAACCGTTTGTTTTTTAACTTAAAACTTAAGCAGGAACCAATGAAAGGGACAGAAATGTTTAGACATTAAAAATAAATTTGAATGTAGTAAAGGTATTTAAGTTATCTATCGGAACAATTTATAATAATTCACGTTTCTTTATCTTAACTATGGCAGTCGTAACATATTCACAATTAATTATACTTAGCAATCTCTTAAAATATTGTTTTGCAACATAATTTCCTTTCTTCATAAGATAATTTTATATTCATTTACAAAGCACTGGAATATTGTACATGAATTTGAGAGGACCACGTTTTATTGAACCGAGGCCCCAATAAGTCTAATCCACCACTGACTGTCGTTATTTTGCAGTATAATATGCTCTAAACCTTACTTAATTAAGCTAATAAATAATTTATCTGCGATTTTATCTACATGAAAAAAATAAAATGTTCATTTCGTAATGACGGCTGGACCGATGAGGTAGTTTTTTAATGCTCGCCGTTGTACAAATTAAACTTTTTTATGGAGAAAGAATGAGAATGTTTTTAATGATAAGGAAATTCCCAACATTTCAAGATATAGTAGTGTACTGAAACAGCAATGACAATGTAGAGTATTACCTGACTTTAATATACGGCGTAATTTAGTGTAATATAGATTTTGTTTAAACAGTGCTATAAAATTCAAATTGATGAAAAAATTATCTGAAAGAATAAGGCAAAGTGACCAGCCACCAACAAGATCCAAAGAACCATTTGCTCCGTCTTTGCAAAATTTAGGAATAAGCGAGCGCAGCGAACCCGTGATCATAGCTGAATCAAGAGGTGCTAAATCAGAACATACGAGGGGGTACCCAAAAAAACCGGAATTATTTTATAAAAATTATATATATTATCAAATTTGTTACAATACGACCTTATCTCCTTCAAAATAATCTCCATTACAACTAATACACTTGTCCCAACGGTATTTCCATTGATTAAAACATTTTTTGTAGTCATCTTTAGAAATGGCTGCAAGCTCGAGCTTCGTTTTTTTTCTTAACCTCTTCATCGCTGTCAAATCGTTGACCTTTCAAGCCTCTTTTCATGTGTGGAAATAAAAAAAGTCGCATGGAGCGAGGTAGACACATATTTAGCACTGATTTACAAACACAGCACTGATTTAGCACTCTCTTTCGTGACCTTAAATTGCCTTCGCAAGCGACGCGTTCTATGTCCAGAGGTGCTATGTCCAGGGGGTACTGTATTCGGGGAGGGGGGTGATAAGTCCAGGGGGTACTATATCCGGGGGGTGCTATATCCAGGGAGTGCTAAATCAGGACATGGCCATATCACTACTTTAGCACTCTCTTTCGAGACGGTAAATTGACTTCACGAGTTCTATGTCCAGGAGGTGTTATGTCCAAGGGGTGTTGAATCAGGAAATGGACATGGCCATTTTAGCACTACCTTTCGTAACGTTATATTGATGTCACGAGCGAAGGGGTGCTATGTCCAGGGGGTACTAAACCAGGCCCACCAACGCCATCACTCTTCTTATCATATTAGTAATTTTTTATTAATCCATCTTACATTATTTCTTAATACATCATAAAATATTAATGCAAACCATATTATTTTTCTTATGTACAGTGAACGTTTCGTTTCTGTTGTTGTATTCTATGTCTTGTATTCCTATCAAATGAAGTGCACTTTATTAATTAACTCCTTGCTATATTCTTAACATTGAACGAGTATTCCATTAATACTATTCCAGTACGTATTATCATTTAAATGGCAAGAACCACGCATAAAACTCGTACACGCAAAGTCAATACGGCTACCAAGCAGAGTATAACACCCCTATACACCTGGAGCAAACATAAAACAGACATAACTATTTGAAATTTATGGTCTCCAGGTGACAGAAAACGTTTCAATGCTGTTATTAGTAGGAATACACGTTTACTTGATTTACCATGTGGAATACAAAAAATCGCGTCTATACACATGCATATAAAATCAGTACCATTTGTATTCTACCGGTTGAATTATTCATAGTGTCTTTTACGATTTTCAGTTTTGTATTATTCTAATTTGTATACCACGTAAAGCGGTTATTTGAATAACAAATAAGTATATTTATTGTTTAGATAAAATTTTATATTGATGTTGATGGCATTATTATTTACATTTTACAAAATAAGCGCATAAAGCTTTTTTTATTTCTCTAGTATTTTTATGCCATATTTAAAAGCAGCCGTAAGGATATTTCTGTTGTTACAGTAGAATGTGGTACAGAGTATTGTATTACATGTAATATTTATGACGTAATATGTTACTCTATGGTGATCGTTACTCTTGTTCTTCGGTAAAGTGTCATTTTTTTAATGTCTATTGTCACAGCCTTCTATGATACCATCTTAAAGGCGAAAGGTATTATTTTAGATTATCTTAAAACAAGGATGGAGATAAGGATGATCATTTTAGTTGTGACTATACTGATTTCTAGGCTATTATTTTTATTGTGACTGTGGTAATTTCCAGGCTGTCATTTTTGTAATGTCTGTGTTAAGTTCCATGCTATCATTTTTGTATGACTAACCTGATTTCCAGATTCACATTTTTGTTGTGACTGTGTTAATTTCCAGACTGTCGTTTTTGTATGACTAACCTGATTTCCAGGTTCACATTTTTATTGTGACTATGCTAATTGGTATTTATACGGTCTCGATAAAGTTTTCAACTTTGGCTCTCCCAGAATTTCAGACACCTCAAAAAGCTACTCTTTCAGTTGGTACTCCTGATTGAACTTTTCTCTTACACGTCTCTAGTATTAGATACAATTAGGTTAGTTATTACATTTGGATTTACTCATAAAAACAATGATTTAAAGACGCTTTAACGACAAAAATCTATAGTGAGTATGTCATTTCAAGCTGTTGGTTGACAGAGACAGACAGGCAGGTTGCTGAAACTCGAGCCGCCTTATCAGAAGATCCTGCGACAACAATGCTGTCACTAGCAAATAAAAACAGTGTTATCAGTAAGTGAGTGTTGGAGTTATCAGTTGTGCCATCGCCGTCAGATAACGTCTTGTACTACACATGTAAGTACATATAGCCACTGATAAGGTGTCACACAGCGCCAGAGTCGTCTTCACAGTTTTAGCGTCACCTCGGCGACATAGAATAAACAGATTATCAAGGGCGAGCGCAGCGTCAGAATCGTGGTCCATCTTAATGTGTGTTTCCACTTTCGGAACTTCGGCAGCGGCGGCTCTCTGCGTTCTACAATTAGTCGGGACGAGCAAAAGGTGATTGGAAACCCTAAAAGATCGAAAATAGAAAAATAACATAGGTATGCCAGTTTTTTGCGCGGAAAATTTGAAAACCTAGTATGCGATGACTGATGCTTTAAGATCAACTATTTTATGATTACTTTTGCAATTTATAAAATATTATAACTGTAAAATTATAAATTTAATGGTTCTCATCAAAACTTATGAAACTTATTTTTCTACTTATATAGAAGAACACGTCAAAAATCAACTGTGTAAAGAAGAAAAGTACGATTAGATATAGTAGTAAAAGTAAGAAAAAATACTCAATTCAACCAGCTGCTTCTTCAAAAATGGGTAACAGATCTTGTGATTGCCTCTTAGGAACCCAATCAGACAGCCATTCATAAGGCAGCTTATTCCAAAAATATTTACAAGACCTGAATGGACTACCCAGAGTCCTTTTAGATAAGTGCACAGTCTAAACCATGTATATGGCGCAGTGTAGCGGATACAACGGTTATCGCAAGATAACCGGATAAAGCAACGTCGAACGTGGCTGCTGATTGGATGGGTGACCGCTGAGCTATCCTGTCCTTGCAAGCAGCCCGCCTGCCCGGCCATTGATGGTGGTGCGAAGTCACTTATAAGCCGTTGGTCCCTAGGTTAAGTATTAGAGTGGGCTTCTTAGCCCTAACTTTGCCTGGTGAAATAAGAGACCTTTACTTTACTTTACTTTAAACCACCCCCTTTCTCCCCTTCAACTTCTACATTAATAATGTATAGTATTCATATCTCAAGAGATGTGAGCATTGTTATAAAGCTTTGGGTCTATTTGTGTTATTCGAATCGTGTCTTGAAATTTTACCATCGGATGCTACAAGGCAACATGTATTCAAGTATTCGTACGTATAAACAGTGGCGTGTACCGAATGGTTATTCGATACGCAATGATCGATATGACTCCCCCACTTAATGAGTCACACACGCGACACTGAACTGAGTGGAGTCACTTGGAGTGGCGGGGTGTCACTGAAGCCACTCATGTGCTGACAGTGGCCATAGATCATAGCTCACTTTACACCCAGTCAAGGTCATGTTTATCCTCGCCACTTTGACCAGCTGTGGACAGCTTGGGTTTAAATAGGGATCCCAGCTAGGCTCCGCGGACTTGGGCGTTCCCCAAGGCTTAGCGCTCGGTCCAATTTTATTTATTCGGTAATAGTTACATACTAACCTGGGAAAATAATGCTTATAGAGATTCTTTCATCTTGCTAACTTCTCGTACTGATCATAGCTCACTTTACATCTAGTCAAGGTCATGTTTATCCTCGCCACTTTGACCAGCTGTGGACAGCTTGGGTTTAAATAGGGGTCCTAGTAAGGCTCCGCGGACTTGGGCGTTCCCCAAGGCTAAGCGCTGGGTCCAATTTTATTTATTCGGTAAAAGTTACATACTGACACGGAATAAAAGCAATGTTTTTTTATTTCTTCCATCTTGCTAACTTGAATCCTAACACAAGATAATCAATATTGCTTTTTTGGCAAGCTTTAGGCAAATAATTACTACTCTTTACCTGTGAATGTAACAACAATGCAACAATTATTGGTATTCTTGCCGTGACAATAATAATTTGTTGTACGCGGATTTGTAAAACGGTAAAGGGTATGTGTGGAAATAATTATATTTCTGCTAAATTTAAGAGCTATTTAAGTTTAGGGGCTTGGCTGGAACCGTGGTTTTAACGCTGGACACCCTTTAGGCAGAAAGTTGTTCTTCATATGAAAACATTCCAGCAGATTCATTAACATTTCTCTCCTACATATCCTATTTCTAAAATTTGTGGTATAGTTCAATTGTGATTTTCGTACATCCAAGGATGCTTTATTATAAAAAATTCGAAACATTTGTACTTTAATAAATCTAAAGTTTTTTCTTAATTTTACGGTATATTTTTATTACTATTTTTACATATCAATTTGAACGAAAAATATTAGAATACCTTGTGTATTCTTAAGCCACCGCAATATCAGGTAAGAACTTTAAAATGCTGCAAATTTGCCTAATACTTGTAAGCAACAAATGTGAAAGGATCACCCAAAAACAGTAAACTAGTGCAGTGCGGGATATTGGTACCGCGTTGCGGGACCTCGAGTGCAGGGGAATAAAACGAGATGCAAAACAACGGAGCGTCCTCCCCAATAAACACAACGAGACATGGGGAGGCCATCGATTAGGCTTTATTTTATTTGGTGGCGAACTTAGTACAAGAGAATGAATGTACTCGGGGATGTGGTGTTAAAGGGGTGTTGGGTGTAGGGGTTGGGGGTGTCGGGTGGTGGGGTGGGGTTGTTGGCGCTCTGCCAGGAACTACAAGCTCCCTGCCAATTGCTCTTAGGGTCGTGATAAATCACTTATCTTCAATTCCCCTGATAATTGAAACTCACCAATTTATCGTCATTGTGCGATTATTTCCCACGTTTATTTCAATTGCTTCGTTCAATTACAAAAATAGTTTCTTTCAATTCCTTAACTGATATAAGGCATTACAAACGTCTGTAAATGGTTTACCATTAATTCCTACTGAAGAAGGAAATTCTTCTGGAATGATAATTTTATGGATCCATAAAGGTGTATGTTTTAAGTAAATAAATCATAAACGGGTTGCCATGAAAGATGACTGATTTTTGGGCGTTCGCCATCGTTACAGAAATAGTTACGTTTCGAGGACTGTCTTCAGGTGTAAAAAAAGCCTTAATGAATGGAGTTTAGTAAACAAAACAAAATATAAATTATTGTTATGTGGTGACATGCCAAAGTTTAAGTTGACAAGAAAATGAGATGTATGTAAAAATTCCAAGCATTTACCAGGTTACTGCACACAGGTTGGTGACAACCATGGACAACAGAGGTGGTTCTTAAATCCGTAATGATGGTGCGAATTTAAAACAATTTCCTAAAACTAATCTAACCACTTAAATTACTGTATGCGTACTTCAAATATCCATGGCTTGCTTAAATAAAATTAACTTGTAATCACACTACTTTTAAACTATACGAAAATGTGTGATGCCTTTTTTCACCAATCTTCCACTCTTATTTAAAGTTTCGTTCAAAGAATTCAAGCCAACCAATGTATCAAGTTAATGAAAAATTCCGTTTTTTAATTTCGTTAGAGCGCAAATTCTAATTAATTTTGCAATATATGAAATATTCATCCACAGTCAGAATCATTGTGCTTGTGATTAAATGCAGCAACACGCCCCACAGAAATCTCATAAAGTCCACAATGGTTTTCCAGGAAATTTATCTTTAGCTGAGATAAGGGGTTAGGATATCGCCGTTCACTTTTCCAAGAACCCGCCGTGACTGATTCCTGACGTTAGAAGGAATGAAGTCTCCCTGTTATTGCCTTTCAGGTAAATCCCGTGCAGTCAATCATTCAAGCTTTTATCTTAAATTCTTCTTGCATTCCTTGCTTTTTTACACCACTTCTTATCACAAACGTGACAATGATTACATTAATTGCTCTACTGTATCTCGGTATAAAAGTGCGAAACCGCACATTCCTCGCACATTAATGTCATAGACTGTTCTTTATCTTATCACTCATTAAAGTTATATGAAGAAATTCCAGGAATTCATGCCCGCCTTAAACAACAATCAGATGTTTATCAGACTGGCGGAGTGTTGCATGTGTGGCGTATAATCTTTTATTTTATTCGTTACAGAGGGAATACGAAATAAGTAGTACACAATTGTACTTGTTTTACTTTCTTATGGGCTGTTTTAAAACAGTTTCACCTTAGCTTAGGGGCTGCGAGAGGTTGCGGGTTCGATTCCCCGAGAGTCCAATCAGGATTTCCAAGTTTGCCCGTAAAGACGTTTAATGTGATCAATTAAAAAAGTTTTACTCCTCATTTTCATACACGAGATTTTTGTTTTGTGCTTGGCAAAATGGATAATTTAAATCTTTATTTCTAATTTTAAATCTATTGAAAATATTTTCTCAAATGTTTTGATTGTCCTGGCCAATTTTCAGAAATTAAGGACATTTTAAAGTTTAGCAATAAACTTCATTTGACTTTCGTGTCCTTAAACTGAAAAATTTCAAACTTAAAAGGTAACGGTTTATTTCTTATATCCTTACATTGCAGTTACAAAAATAATCCTATTATTTAATACCTTGCTACTTTTGGATTAAAAGAGTTTTTAATTTTAAAAAAAGAATATGAATAAAATTGCATTAGTCTATCTTGCAAATCTTTCAAATCGAAGAATTCCTTGGAATTCAGGTAGCATATAACTTTGATACCACATTTAAATATGTTCCACACAGGCCAATTCTTTCCAGAATATCAGGCATTTTTTCCAATGGCTAATTTTTATATTTTAATATTTTTTCATTGAGAACTCTTAAGCTTTAATATTTTATCTATTTTATTTATTTTGATATTCTTTAAAAGGATATTAGTAAAATATAGAAGTTTTTACATTCTTATAAAATATTTTGTGTTTGTTCCTTAACTTTAAAACAATTATAATGACAGCCTACATAGGTGCTAAATTTTCTACAGTTTAGTAGTAGTATTACGCTAGCACACCATATGAAGAATAATACGTTTCCTTGATTTCTGAGTTAAAATACATTAGAAACTATGTCATCCCTGTCCCCCAACAAATTATTTAAAAACACAAAGCCCAGTGTTCACAAATCAGTGCAAACCTTTTCGTCAAATATATCGGGTCTATCTAGCTTAGGGTAAGTTTCCTGTACTTTATGTCCGTTATCTTCTCAGATCACTCAGCTTTATGGAAAATAGGTTAGAAACGTACTTTCTAATACTTTTTTCTATGCGAATTTTTAGATTAGTTCCAGTTGACTTTCCTCCTAGTACAGCGTTTGAAATCCGACATTGTCACAAACTGTACTCCTGGAATCTTGGAGGTCACCTGAAGAGATCGAAAAAAGCGATGAAGAAGCTCACTTTTTGATCACTTGTTTTTAGTTCTGATCATTTCATAGGACTTATTTTAAGGATAATACTAGAGCACTACATTTCTAGGATTAAAATATACCCTCCTTTTCAGACAACAAAACTTGAAGCCTTTTGATTTTTAGAGTAAAACCGTCTAGACTGTTGAGTTTAGCTGCAGTCCACCTTCCTCTAGAATCAAACGCCGCATACTTGACTCGTCCAATCTTTCTCTTAATTGTTGAGACAATGAGAATACCTGTTCACCTAGATTACACTACATTTTGTAGTATAGGTGTCTCTGATTTCGAAACTATAGGAAGAGTTCATTTTAAGCTTCTACTACGCCGCCTTTTTTGGATCTCTTCAGACGACCATGAACGTTTCCAGATTCCAGGAGTCAATTCTGTGACAGCGTCAGACGCAGCACTAAGAGGAAGCGGAACTAAACTAACATTCTCACTGATTCGACCCCACCATAGCTACGTACTACGTCCATCGTAATTTAGAAGTTACGTCAAAAAAAAAAAAACTCGGCAGTATTGTAGGCTAATTCTTATATGGAGTGCACGTTGGTTTGTTGAAGATGTTGAATACAATATTGTTAATCTTGGCGTGAAATGGTTATCGTGTATTGCTTCATTTCAACTAATTAGTCTGGTATGTTCACATTACTGATGCACTTCCTTGTCGTTATCTGACATTGCGGTGTATTAATATATTGTTGTTATACTTTGTGTTTTGTTGGATTGCCTGAAGTCGCTTGGTATAAAATGTATGTTTGACTCCTTGTTCGTGTTATGTTGCTAATGCAAGCATGTTTACTATAAATAATATTACTTCATTTTCGGTCATTCGGCTACAATCTATGAAGAACGTATTATTACGGAACCAGAAAAATTATACATCAACATTGTTTTAAATACTCGTAAGCTTAATACTTTCTGATAAATATGTGTCTACAAATTATCCTGAGTGTCTATAAAAAGGGGCTCGGTGCCGTAACTACGCTTTCAGGATCCCTGGTCCATCCTTAGTTTATAACCAGGTTTAGGCGACCCTGGCGCCCCGACGCGCACACACCGTCACACGCCCAGCTCTGCCTTCTTACCATCACGTTTGTTTTTCACTTAATCTGCGAACTGTTATTTTATACACCTTTTTTGTAGATTAATATTCTTGTAGTTTTTAAATTCTGCATTTTTCAACGGGAAAAAGAGTCTACGACATTCGTGACATATTTTATAAATTCCTAGCGGGCTGACGTTTAAATTCCTTCTCAGGGGAATTGCTACGACGAGTTCACGAAAACTAATTAAACTGCGTCCTTATACAAAGCAATTTGGCTCTCAATTCCGGAGCGCCAACAACCCTCCGGAACTCCCGGATCCAAACGGGCTCCGAATCTTGACGACTCCCGTGGGAGACGCCTGGAACTCGGCCAGTAGCGCACCGTGAGTGAGCAATCCAGGGGGAACTAGAACATGGAACACCGGCGCGCGGTGTGGTGAGTGTGGGCTGTAGGCCTACATGGCTGAGTCACAGGCCTGACCGCGGCTTGAGCAGATGGCCTGCTCTACTCCTACTTTAGTTTTGATGACTCACACAACATTCCGGAATATTAATTGTTTACGAAAATCACAAAGAAGAATGTAACTAAAAACTCAAGATTTTTAAAACACTAAAAAATTTATTTTTTTGTACATTTTTTTCATATTCTTAACAAATGTAACAATTCACATGTTTTTAAAAATAAACATAAAGCAAATACGCCAAAAAGTGCGCTCACTTTATTTAAAATCAATATTATAAATAGTAATATTTAATGAACACCTACTTTAGTTTTGATGACTCACGTAACATTCCGGAATATTAATTGTTTACGGAGATCACAAAGAAGAACGTAACGGAAAAATCTATATTTTCAAAACACTGAAAAATTTAAATTTGTTATCTATCCGTTTTTTTCATATTCTTTACAAAATGTAACAGTTCACATATTTTTAAAAAAGAAACGTAATGCAAATACACCAAAAGGGCGCTATATTTAAAGTCATTGTTGTGCATGAAATATTACTATTTTTACTACTATATTCCAGTTCTCGAAAAAAATCAAAATCACTGTTATACTATACAGAGCGTCCCGTAACTCTCTGGACAAAGGTATACCACGTTATTGCTCAGGTCAAGACAAACATATTTCACCATATGAACATTGGCTCGATGCTTAGTTTCCCATGTGTCTGTCTGTATGTGTAAAAACAGTAATATCTTAAAATCTAATACATTAAATTATACCAAATTTGGGTCAAATTATTTAGATAACACTGAAAAATATGATATTATTTTTAATATTTTCATAATAACAGCCATACAAGTTTTCAACTTTTAAAGTTTTAAAAAGCAGCAATTTTCTAAAAGAAGTAAAACGGTAACATTTTTTAGAAAAATTTATCACAAATCTAATGGCACCAAACTTATTTAAATCGAATAATTGTGCATTTAGAGCATATTTACTGTGACAAGGCATGGTGCACATTGAGGCTCTCTGCGAACAGCCAACAAACGAGAACATTATTGTTTATTAGTTCTCTAGATCCATCTTTTCTAGCAAGCTCTAAGTTTCAACTAATTTTTCAAGTTTATGTAACCACAACTCAAAAATTTCAAAAATGTATGTTGAAAAAGTACTTTTAAATTATAAAATTACGTTTGAATGTGTATTTTAAATTTTACCTTTAAATATATGTTTTGTAAAAAAAATCAAATAAAATACAAGGGAATCACATTTTGCAAGGTATTGTCAAAATCGTTATATGATATATTCGTTTAAAACTACGAATTTGAAAAGAGAGGGACTCCGTTGAAAAAAAGCATATTCCAATACCACCGCAATAAAATACAAAAATACGTAACGTATAAAAATCAATAAAACCTTTGAAAATAAAAGTATCGATGTTACGATAACGATGTCCCAATAACATTTTCCAAGCGGACCGTAACACTTATACGAGCTCTTGTATACTCAGTGACGATATCGTTAAATAAGAAAACCGAGTTTGAGTCGTAAGAAGTATGATTTATCGCGAGTACAACCGGCGAAGCTCGGGTTTATTGCGTTAGTTTGTGGATTGAGGTTGGGGTTATGACCCGTCAACAACATGTATCACCCTGGTTGTACTGTATGTATAGGACTAGCAACTTTGCCCATAAAACTTGCTTGACGGATAGGGGGAGTCTGCGTTGACTCAGGGGGAGTTGTGGGGAGGGAGGGGGAGTAAAATTGGGTTTAAGTAACTCCCACTCTTAAGCAGAGGTTTTTACTCGTATCCGAAGATCCAACCGATGTTACGTCCTGCATTCATTCGGTGTTTCGAAACTTCCGACATGACGTCATTAAGGCTGAGCGTAAGCGAAGCCCAGCTATTAGAAGAGCTGGAATCATATCATTTCTGTCTGCCTGTCTATCAATCAACGTCTTATTTGAGGGATGTCAATTCTAGTGTTTTGTTAATGATTAAATTCTTGAGGCAATATTCCAAAGAATATTACAACCACTACGTCCACCAACAGGTAACATTTAACTTAATTCTTATTTTATTTTTGTAGCAAGGTGGAAAAGATATATTTTTACTTAATACTAAGGGTAGTGCGTTTAAATTTTCTTGTCACAATTAAATTTGCATGTAAACACTCATAACCTGTGTTTTTATCGATAGATAAATTTCCGTTAAGACACGTAACGATCGGCAGTCACGCTAGTTTTAGTGGATGTCGAAATGAGAGGGTATAAAAAAGGTTAAAATATGTAACTATAAATCTTCTCAGATCGCATGTTTCTTAGCTTGGCTCACTTGAAGCCAACCGTCAGGCATATAAAATTTAGTAAAACCAACATCAGTTAACTATACACACTCCCTTAAAGTGGAAACTGACTGTCTTCTTTTCTAGTTGTCTGACGATGATTTGACTAATATTTTGGTATGATAACAGGATGTCGGACATTTGCCATCGTTATATGTTACAAAAGATATAACACAACGTTTCGAGGATTGAAATCTACCATCTTCGTCAGGTGGGGGAGGTTTTGGCACATATAAAAATAAAGACTCGAAAGGAAAAAAGCAGGAAAAGAAAAAGGTCCAAACATACCCAAAATTCTAGTCCCGAGCACAAGTCACGAGTACGAGAAACACAATCACACATCACACCGGCACGGATGAAAGTGGCAATCCCAAGCTAGATTCCAAGCAGCTTTTGGGTATGTTCAAACCTTCTTCTTCCCCTTCTTTTCGTCTTTCTGTTCTTTATTTTTGTACGTACCAATACCTCCCCCACCTGATGAAGGCGATAAATTCCTATCCTCGAAACTTTGTGTTACACTTTTTGTAACCATAACGATCGAAAATGTCCGAAATCCTGTTATCCTTTCCAAACTTCCATCGACAATAAAAAACTTTAGTATATTTTGGTGTATAAGCGATTTTAAATGTATCAAGCAAGGAGCAGCATAATTGTATATAAAAAATTATAGTTTGATATTTTTAACCCTTTTGATGCCCTCTCATTTCGCTTGTACAGTCAAATTGTTTTCTGCTCCAGGTCTAGTACTCAAGCCAAAAGACATCGCTAAAGGGGTTTTAAGGTCACTTTCTAGTGACAATAATCAGGAATAAAACAACAAGATATACTCTACTCGGAGGATAAATGCCCTTAAGCTCCTCGCAGTGCGGGGAATGATGCAGCACACTGGTCCGGAGCTATAGAGGACAACCGAGAAAGCTATAAAGGACAACCGTGTGAGTTATAGAGGACACCCGTGTGATCTGTAGAGAACAACCGTGTGAGCTATAGAGGATAACCGTGTGAGCTATAGGGGATAACCGTGTGAGCTATAGAGGATAACCGTGTGAGCTATATGGGATAACCGTGTGAGCTGTAGGGGACAACCGTGTGAGCTGTAGGGGACAACCGTGTGAGCTATAGTGGACAACCGTGTGAGCTATAGTGGAGAACCGTGTGAGCTATAAAGGACAACCGTGTGAGTTATAGTGGACAACCGTGTGAGCTATAAAGGCCAACCGTGTGAGCTATAGGGGACAACCGTGTGAGCTATAGGGGGCAAAGGTGTGAGCTATAGAGGTCAACCGTGTGAGCTATAGTGGATAACCGTGTGAGCTGTATGGGGCAACCGTGTGATCTATAGTGGAGAACCGTGTGAGCTATAGTGGAGAACCGTGTGAGCTATAAAATACAACCGTGTGAGCTATAGGGAACAACCGTGAGAGCTATAGTGGAGAACCGTGTGATTTATAGTGGAGAACAGAGTGAGCTATAGAGGACAACCGTGTGAGTTATAGTGGACAACCGTGTGAGCTATAGGGGACAACCGTGAGAGCTATAGGGGACAACCGTGTGAGCTGTAGGGGGCAACCGTGTGAGCTATAGTGGACAACCGTGTGAGCTATAGGGGACAACCGCGTGAGCTATAGGGGACAACAATGTGATCTATAGTAGACAACCGTGTGAGCTATAGGGGACACGTAACAGTTGCGCAACCTCTGTGAAACTAATGGCGGATGGAATGTAAACTTGGTTAAGGAATGTAAATCCGCCCAAAATTTATATTCCGCTTGTTGAATATTCAAGAAATAAATTAATTGGAAAAGACTCGTAACTTGGAAGCAAAGTATGCTGTCAGCAGAAAGAGGTACAGGTTGCCATTAACTGCACGCTTGTATTTGCATAATGATTACCCGACTGCTAGGACGCGGGCTGTGCTGCTATAGTAAAGTTGTGCAGAGGTCACAGCTGTGCAGTTTAATCTGTATCGTTTACTTGCGGCTATTACAGCTCTCTTTACAACTAACCTCGTCGCTGTCAATCAGTGTAAAACTATATATTGTGTTTTTATTTTAGCCAATAATGGTCCACTGTTCCAACTTATTTTAAGGTTCCTACTAGAGCAGCCTCCACGAAAATAGTCCGACTGTGAATAGTTCGTCTTCATCCCCTCTCTACACCCCGCCCCTGACAGTGATGCCAGTTTAACGAGAAGAAAAATTACTATTTCAACTTAGTTTAAGCATCCTACTAGAGCAGCCTGCACGAAAATAGTCCGACTGTGAATGATTCGTCTTCATCCCCCCTCTACACCCCGCCCCTGACAGTGTTGCCAGTTTTACGAGTAGGAAAAATTACTATTTCAAGGCGAATATTGAGTGAAGCTCCTGTTTGCTCCTTGCATTTAGTGCAGTGTTCGAGATCTGACCCTGATACTGATTGGACCTTTTCATGTCTGTCTAAATAAATCCATAAAACGAACTCCTTGAATCGTACAGAGCGTCTAGACTGCAAAGGAGCTCAGTCTGGTTACCCAGTAGCCATTAAGTGTAATCTATATAAAGAGGTATTCACATTGTCTAGCCAGGTGCACAATGGAGTGCGCTAATATGTTTTAGACGTGATCCCAAAGCACGGTGCAGCAACCTAGTCTCAGTCAGAAATTAAGCCTAAATCAATATTCGGAATTAAGCAATACCATTAGTTGTAACTGTAGACAAATACGTATACCTAGGTTTAATTTAACTCGTATGTTTTGCAGACACCATGTAATTCAAACAGACAGTAGTGACCATAGCTACGTCATAGCGGGAACAGCTGATGATCAGCAGAGATATGGCAACACCGCACCTAACGTCATCGGACTATTTTTGTGCGGGCTACTATAGCTGACGAGACCTGTAGGACCTTTTGAAATTGAATTGGCGGTCTGCTGCTCTGCAGAAACGTGCCGATTTGCGTGGAGAAGCGATTAGCTTTCAGCAACACCTGTTACGTAACGAAATATTTATCAACAAGGTAGGAGTACGAGACACCATGGATCGTATAACAAACTTCGTTCAGGTTGCACGTACAATTTCAAGGCTATAGCTCATTTTTACATTCCCCCACGGTCAAAATAGAAATTGTGCCAGATTGAGTGATGGGCTTCAATGGTCCTCAGACAAATTCCTTATTGAACATACACAATCATAGAACTCATTATTTCATAATTTATATAAAAATGAAGTTCCATTCACAATTAAATTATACAGCCGATCTTTTCCCGAGATTTCTTGTATACTCACATTTTTTTCGTAGTTTCATTGGCGGTGTTCAAATAATAAAAGCTTATGGATGGTAATGTGTCACATGTTAAAAACTCGTGCCTTTATTCAGCTTGTTTAAATATTTCTTCATTCTGCTATTTTATCCTTTGATCTTCAATTTAAACATATTAACACTGAGCAAAATCTCAAGCAGTAACAAATACCGTCATAGGACTAAGTATTTCTTTCATGGAGATGAAGCTTCGTGCCAAATTAAAGTCTATATTTTTTTGACATATCTTTCGGACAGACGGACTGAGAGAGACAGACAGAAATTAAATTTGTCCAGCACCACTAGTGATGGGCTTCACTGACGCTCAGCCAATTATATTCAAGTGAACTCCTGTTAAATACAGTAAAAATAATGCAGTATAATAAAATTCCGGAAGTTCTTCAAAAGATTTTCCAATTTTATTTCCAAACCTGTTCAAAAACTCACTCTCGTTACTTTGGTTATTCAGGCTATTGTAACCAAAAATCTCTAATTTAAAACTCCAAAGCGATAAATACAGTAATTCTGAACTGCTTACCACTGCAATTTAGGTGGAAGAAGATTTATTTAGCCTAAATCTTTTTTGGATGAGCACGTCAACCAGCGCGATCAAATTTAAATTTTAAACCAGACGGAAATTTACGTGCATCAAACCTTCTCATAGAAGAATTATCACTTATGTAACACAAGGTGAGCGTGAACTAGAATTCCCCTAGGTACTGTACAAATTGTGTGTGATAATATAACTTTTTGGTTTTGAGCTTTGGAGTTAGCAACTATTTAAAGCTGTCAACCATACAGCAAATACGTTCAATACATATATCTGCCATTTTGTTGTACAACAAACGCCGTGTGACAACCAATATAATTTTGCAACAAAATGTGTTAGATTGTGAACAGTGTCAAGATGGCATTTTAAATCTATTTTTGAAATATTTTTCTACAAAGTTAATTAATTTCGAATTTTGTTACAGTAAATTAAATCTTTGTTATTTTTATTGAAGTTTGTTATTGACGATAGAAGGTTTGGCAGGGTAACAGGATTTTGGATATTTGCCACCGTTAATTGTTACAAAAAGTATAACACAACGTTTCGAGGATTGGAATCTATCCTCTTCGTCAGGTGGGGGAGGTATTGGTACATACAAAAATAAAGAACATAAAGAAGAAAAGAAGGGGAAGAAAATGGTTCAAATATATCCAAAAGCTGTATGGAATCTAGTTTGGGATTCCCATTTTCATCCTTGCCGGTGTGATGTGTGATTGTGTTTCATACGAGGTGTGAGGTATTAGTACATACGATTTTGAATAAATTGTATGTATTATTTTAATACGCACGAAACTGACTTATACATTTTTAGTAACTGAAAATTCTCAGTTACAATAATAGATTCATTTTTAATATAGGGATAATGAATGAATTTTAATTGTAAAACTAGCACATGAATAGCAAATGAATTTTAATTTTAATAGCACAACTTTTACTAGAAATATAAAAAATTATATTTATTATTTTATTTCTTTAAAAAGGGGGGGTGGCCGATCCCCTTTTAAACCTTGTTCTGCCCGTCCTCATGGGCCACTGGCCTGTGTGAGGATCTTATCAAACAGAATAAGAGGGAGAGTCGATACTGTACAAGGTCGATGGTACTGAAAAAAGTACAAGGATTCGAACCTGCGCTATCTCTAACTCAAGACTCACAAGTCAACGTCTAAGACCGCTCGGCCATCGACACTCCCAAGTTAAAAGTAATAGGTATTAAGTTGTATTTTAAAATTGCTCGTTCGATAAGTTCTTGTTAATGATAATAAGTTCTCACTAAAAGGTTTAATGTTTCTTCATTAATAACCTTCTTTCATTTAATGTGGAGTCGTTTTCAGTTTGAACCTCCGCATCCAACTTTACGGTTATGGACCACTTAACGCTGCAAGAATAGATAAACCCGTACTTGCCCATTAATTGAATCTCATCTGCATAAACAAGGACGCCAAAAAGGCTAATGCGTAATTTATACTTATTGGGAGGCGAGGGCTCTGCCAGTGCGCATGCGCAGTAACTCATTGCCATTGTATGCTAAGGCGTCTGCGCTGCTCTCGCTCGGATCGTGGACAATATACAATTACCGCCGAAGCTGGCTCCTGGGTTCTAATTGGAGTAATTAATTGGCATGAGATGTTAGTCTTAGATGTTGCAAAATATCATTCGAGAGAAAGTTAGAGCAAATAATTTATATCAAGTGATATTATTCCTACCAGCACAAACGAAGAAAGGTTCTTTTGAAATTTGCTTCCAACTTGAATTTTAAAGAATGAAAATACGTACAAAGTATTTTTTACTTTTCATATTCAAATTACCTAATTAAATTTTCCAGTTTGTAATGGTTGTTGTTTTGAAATAAATAATTTCTTTATTATTGAAAGCGTATTTCAGTTTTAATAATTGCTTTCCAAATCCAGTCTTTCAGATTTACAATGGTTAAAATACATACTAGTAATTACTCAACTCACAATACAGTCACCTACATCAGAATAGGTCTCGGTTTAATGAATCTTTCAGTTTTCCTTTAAAAGTACAAAGACAAATCATATTTTTACATATGAATTGAAATCATTAATAGTATGAAAATCCTTCTTCCCGATGTTACGCCACGCTTTAGAAACGTGAATCAACTACAAACTACAAACCCCAACCGATGTGAAGTTTACAATTATTAAAGAATTCAAAAACATTTCACGTTTTCTTTCACTCCTTGGTCAGAAAACTTTTAGTTCTTCAATTTTCTCCTTTGCTTGCTGGATGAATCAAATTATATTTTTAGGAAAACAATTTATAGAAAAATGTGGTGTCATACGTTCTGAGACTTAGTAATTCAGGACTACCTCAAGGCTCTAATTTGGGACTCCTGTTTTCTTCTTTTTTTTCAATGACATATCCGTCCTGGTTTCATTTTGGACATAATAATACCGCTCTACTGACTGCTCGAACTACGGACCATATGACCTGCAATCACCCGTTGATCTGCAGTTAGATGAGCTGAAATCAGAAAAACGGCGGTAGTTACCTATTCTCGTAAAACTAATCTCACGCTTTGCAGGATCTGTGGCAATAGGGTAAAGAGAAAGTACATGACGCAGGCTCTTGGTGTTCTGATAGCTTCCAAGGCGATATATCTTTAACAAATCAGTAGTGTTGTTTTGAATGCTAAGCATAACTTTTATTCAGTTTTGTAGGCGAGGTTTCCACAAAAAGATAAATTTTTACCTAATTCTTCACAGATTCATGGATTAAACTTATCTAAAATGAAAACATAGGTATAAGATAAAAGAAAAGTCACAATTATCCAATTATTTTATTTTTTTTACACCAGGCCTTTCGACATAAAAGATG
This sequence comes from Homalodisca vitripennis, assembly GCF_021130785.1. Lineage (NCBI taxonomy): Eukaryota > Metazoa > Arthropoda > Insecta > Hemiptera > Cicadellidae > Homalodisca > Homalodisca vitripennis. The sequence goes on along the minus strand of NC_060214.1, from coordinate 14,565,633 downwards.
CCATCTTCAGGAACCTGATGGCATCTTTGATGTCGAAAGGCCTCGTGTGAAAAAATAAAATTATTGGATAATTGTGACTTTTCTTTGATCAAATAATAGAAAAAGTGTTTTCCAATAAGAAGAGCTCCTCTTTCAATGAATAGGTATGAGTTCCATGGTATTCCTTCCGCATGATCCATTTATATCCTTATCATCACATTGCATTGCATTCATATCCTTTCGAAACCATGCATTTCTGCACCTAGAAATGTATGACCAAATTTCGATGCACTGGCATCGCAAACCTTTAACAGGGTAAATTATTTTCAGAACTATTTTGAAAAGATTTTTCTCAGCGTTAATATGGAAGGGATGACCTTTCAGTTAATTAATGAAGAGCTGTTTCCAAAGAATAAGACCCTTGACACTTTGTTGACTCAGCGTGGGTCTCCAGCAACAGGAGCAGGGGTCAACAGTCAGTTCAAGGAAAGGCGATTCCACTGAGCGTTCCAGCGGGAAGCCGACAACACTGGAGTCTCCAGTTCCCAGAACTAGAACCAGGTGCGGCTTAAAGTCCATCAAACCGTGCAGTAAAGCAAGCGCGATTGACACGAGTAATAGCGCAAGCGCAGAGCTGCCTGCGCATAATACCTGCGCAGTGCACACTAACACAGCCCGCGCATGCGTGATGCTTCATTCATCTCTCGGTGCCGTCAGTATCGATATTGCACTTTCCCGGAGACCATCACTCACTCCTGGCTTGATTGGATTTCCGAGTATCCAATGGTAATAGTTTTTTACCCAAGGTTAAATCTTACTGAATTATATATCAATGTTACATCAAAGTCCTTTCTATGATAGAATAAGATTCTTTATTGCTCATGGAAAACATGTGTATTTCCATCGACTTTCCATCACACCACCCGTAGAAATTAAGATGCAGTAAAAGTATTAAAAATTTAATGAGTGAACAAATAATACATATTATTATGTCGATATTTTACCATTTACTACAGTGTTAATTTCCAACACAAAACAGTAGCATTATAAAAATTACTAATAAATTATGTATTCACCCAGGAGTACCATTTTGAACCAAACAGAGCAGAAATGTTACAGCTTTTAGACTCTTTTGTTTTCCTATTATGATCCGCAAACACGAAACAAACCTCTGTCCTAACCTTTTTACCGATATCGCAGAATTAACTAATTCGAATTAATTCGGGATTATGAACATAATTGGCTTAATCCTTGGGCCTAAACCACTAAAAACTAACGTTCAGGTACTAACAGTTGTTATAATGAATACAAGTAGAACTAAGCCACGCCACGTGTTGCGTAACATGTTTCGCTAAGGTTGCAAGCAAAACCTGTAGATTATCCTTATCTAGATATCCACATGGTACATTCACATTTTTTCTTTGTCGAGTTAGGTTTCATAACGAGGTTGAAAGAAGTCCTGGTGAGGTAGTGAGAGTACTACAACGCAACAGTGAACAGAATTCTTTTACGGTTCGACACGTGTCACACATGATTTTACTCAACTTGTTTTTCTATTTATTTATTTCGATATTTTCTCGTTGCCATATCGGTTATTCATAAGACAAATTTAAAAATATTACCGAACGCTCAGCCAAATCCCTTGGAATGGCATGCACTATCATCAAACTCAGTGATGACAACATATAAATGAAGATTCTTGGAAAAGGTCAATAGGTCAGTTCCTTTTTTAGATACCGTGCAGACAGACAAACATACAGCAATGAAATTTTCCAACCCTAAGATTCATAGGCTTCGCTAACGCTCAGCCAACAACCCTAAAATTAAAATTAAATTATTTTTTAGAGCGCTTTAATGCTGATATGAACGCATTCATAGCGTCAAAGTAAGTTATGTGCTCTTTGTTTAATGTTCCCTTTTGATGACAGAAAGATTGTGAAAGTTACAGGACTTTGGACATTTGCCATAGTGCATTGATACAAGCATCAATAACACCATTACTAAGTGGTTACCGCGTTATTAAGTTTTATAGTTACGTGTACGGAGAAGTGACTGATTTTAAAGAGCTATTTATGACATTATTTATGATCATTGGAAATAAACGGCTCCTCAGGAATGTTTATAGTAAATGTAGGAATATAAATTGAATATGCAGTGGAAGAGAATATGAGAGGTGAATGTATGGACAATAAATATAGATTATAAACAGATGTCTCTTGGCTATGACTAAAGGTTGGCACTATAAAATTATACTTGATTCTTACTACTTACTACTACTACTTACAATACCTCCTTTCGATCGGACTTGTATAATTTGAAAATATATAAACCTTTTCAGTCAGTTTTCCAGTACTAGTTTATAAAAACTGGGGTAGTTTATATTTCATTACGTATTTTTCACATCCTCTTTACCTTTATATGAGATTTCTCAAAACCTTTTCGAAAATCACGAAGCAAACAATTTGCGACAAGATGACCGATTTGAAAATAAATCTACAGAGTATTCAAAATTACCTATCAAACAAACCAAACCAGATGATTAGTCCGATAAAAATAAGTAAGAAATCTTTTATTAAGTCCTATTTTGTCCTCCTCCGTAGACTACGTAGTGGATACAGTCACGGCTTTCTAACTGAGACATCACGGGTTCAAATCCCGGGGAAGTCCAATCATGGCCAACACAATATCCACAGAGTGGCCTAACACAAACCAACATAGCCAAGAGCTCAGAATAAAAAAAATAATAAAAGTTCCTAATTTGCTCAGCTCAGCACACACATGTCTGTTTTATGTGTTTTTTGCGAGGGGGCGAGTTTATCTTTGAATTGAACACAGAATGTAAAATTATATCTTTACATCAAGTCCTATTATTTTAAAGATTCAGAAAAATATCATACGAAGATAAAAAAGAGCAGCAATAACAGATATTCAAAATTAGATGCTTTTTGGAAATCACATATCATATTTTTCTGGAACATTTTTGTAAACAGGGTTTATTTTGGCTAAAGAGCTTACAAATTTTGGATTTTATGCATTTCTTCAGCGCTATTTTGTTCACGCACAACACGTACGTCTAAACATATAGGCGGATGATAAATTAAGGAAGATAACACTACACTTAGGCTATTTCTTACTTATTTTGTCCTGAAAATTCATACGGTGAATTTGTAGTGAGTAAAGTAAGGACCTTCTGTAAATCATCGATAGGGTTTTCAAAATTAAGTGAACCAAATTGTGGTACAGTTATCGTTTTTTTAATACTATTCTTGAGCAATGTCGAAGACACCTTTAAAATTGTTATCAAATCACACAGTTCTGTTTCCATTTCTTCATTTAAACATTTCAAAAACATTTCAATTATCTGTTTAGCATTTAATAAAAAAGTATTTTATCACTTGAAAGGCCCACGTAAATAAGAAGAGAAAAATTAAATGTTTTTTGCAAGAAACTGTGTTATGTTTAAGTCTGTTTAATAAGCTCTCCTTTGTGCTCTCTTTGTCAAAATAAATCACATTGTAATATTACAGTCTAAAATGTGTAATGTGCATATATTCTAAGTAAATTATGTACTGTACTTAAAAAATACATTACCGAACAATAATGCCCTAAAAATATTGTTATGCGATTTAATTTTTTACAAAGAAAAAGGACAGTCAATTTGGACAGAGAACGTGTACTAAGACTCCGTCAAGTTTATTCACAATAATTCCAAACTTTAATTAATCAGATTACTTTGACCCAGTGTCATGTGATTGTACCAGTAGCTTCTTGCGAAATTACTAATTCTCTCGGCAATATTATGCTTTTTAGTAGTTTTTATTTTACATTCACCTTCCTGTACACTTGAAGCAGGGTCGTCTTCCGTAGCCAATCAAATATTAACTTCAGTTATTTTAAAACAACGATAATAGTAACAACTTTAGCCACACATAACCTGATCACGGGAGCGTCTGTAAAAATAGAAGCAAACAGCTGATCGCAATAAGATCTACTTCTTCTAATTAATCCCACGGTCTCTCCTCCTTTTCTGTGTAAAATCTTTAAAAGCTAACACCTAGATGACTATTACCAAGTTCGCAAACATCATTGCAAAAATCCTTCGCTTCAGTCATTATTTTAGTATTAAAACCGGAATAAATCGACTCTTTCCTTTTTTGTGGACTTTCACAATAGTGATGAATGTTTGTAGTAATTTATTAATGATAATCGATATTTTACGTGTTCGATATATTCAGTCGTAAATCGCGTCTTGAAAGTGCCTCAGCACCTTTTTCAATCGTCCTGTACAAATTTAACTACCGGTAGTAAACCATCGATGGTGACAAGTCGATGAAAGCCGCTCGAGTTACTGCTCTTGGACCACTTCGAGCTGTAACTATTAAGATACGGGCTCTCCGGCTATCAGTACCCCTCTAATGGCTCTATCAGACATTCCAGGGACTCCAGCGACTCCAGCAGGGGCTCCAGCACATCTCTGGGAACATCCTTCGGACCGTGGCGGTGGGAACGTCCCACAGACCCGGACCTAGCTTTCTCTCATTAATTGATCGTGGGTGTGACATAAGAGTATGTTCACATGTGCGATTACTCCAACACTTGTAATTTGTAGTTCTGTGAACCAAACATGCCTACGCGCACGATAAAACGGCAAGAAAAATGAGTACGTTAAGTGAACTCTTTTGTTGTTTTCCAACATTAAAAAGATTGTTTATGGCAATGTCTAGCTAGAAATTAAAATGAGTAGTGTCTGTAGACAATTTAAAATTCTCACATTATATAAGCTAAACTCCAAGATCGTGCAATATTTATTTTCTATTGACGCTATTGCCCCAATCCTGAAGAAAGTAAGATTAGGTTTACAAGGAAACGTAATTAAAACCGTTTGCTGATTTCAGCCTTAGAACATAACCAATAATTTCGAACTACAACGATTGGTAGAGAAATCTTATACCTTAGTTTAAAACTGGTTATCAGGGTTGATATCGAGGTTGATGAAGAACAAGAAAAACATCAGTCCCAAGTTAGAGCCTTGCGGTACTCCTCCCACAGTCTCAGCTCACATAGCAAAACATCGTAGTGTGAATTGTTTTCAGATCCGAAAACGAATAAAGAACTAGACAGTTAACCAGCTGGTGGTTTCCCCAAAAAAGAGTTTGTCAATCGGAAATCGGCACAACCCAAATTGATCATGCTATCCATCAATGCATTGAAATATCATGGTAGAGCAATGAAATATTGGCAAATGCCAGCCAATGTTTGAAGAGGCGTAGTGAAACCTTGAACATTATCTAGGCCAAGTCAGGCATAATCTTAAAAATCTTGATAAAATAAAAAATTCCGTGAACTAATCAGACTCAACACGAAGTGCTGGAAGCGTAAACTTAGTTAATCGGTTCAGAAGTGGACACTTGTATGTGATTGGTTATTTGAATCACTCCAGCCTGTGTTTACGATAGGTCACAGCTGACAAGTGTCGGTGTGAACTGGACTGTAATGGCGCGCATCAGCTGTTCCGGTCACGTGACCCCACAGCCGCCTTGATTAATCGCCCCCTTTCAACTTTCAATGCTATATAATGTTCCTCTATTTTCCTACCCGTGTCACTAATTATTTATTCCCCCCGGAATGATTAATCGCGCAGATCGCTAATCTCGGGCTTGTGTTTATTTTTTCCGCTAATGACCGGCTACACACCGGGCATTTGCATGAGAATAACGTCGCGATCAATTGCTTCATTTTGAATACTGGGAACAATTAAATTCCTGCGCTCGGTGAAACCAAGAGGCCACTGAGATTATTTATCAACTTCGTAGAAGTCCGTGAGAATTACACCGAGGTAACTTACATCCACGTAACGTGTGTCGCTGGCATCATTACGACTTCCTGCTGGAATAAGATTCATCTCCAATGTCAGAATCTCCAATGCTGTCCTCCAGGATCTTCGACTTTTTTAGGTATCCTTGACGGCTGATGAGGGACGTCCACTGAAAGGATCAGTACTTTAGTTAACCTCAACCATACCTTGTTTATCTTAGCCAATAACTTAACATATCACTTTCTCAATGAGACTTCGCTAACGCTCAGACAATTCTCATGGAGGGACTTGCGCCATCATCGAAATCGATCTTGCCTATTTAGAAATAAAGCGTGAACAATATCCTTTCAAGCTTGTAGCTCGATTCTATCTCAAGATATCACCTTAAGTAATAGGCATCGCTAACGCTGAGCTGAACCCCATCTATACTATCATAAAGATGGATTTTTCCAAAATAGATATTAAGTTTAACCTCAGTTACAAACCCATAGCTCAATTATATTACCTTACGTACTACACTTCTCTAACGCTCAGTCAAACCCCATAGGAACATCTACACCATCATAGCAATGGATTTGTCCTAAGTAGATATTAAGTTTACATTTAATTCCAAATCCATAGCTCAATTATGCTACTCTACGTAACACGCTTCGCTAACGCTCAGCCAAATTCCATGGAAACACATACACCATCACCAGCATGGAGTTTTCTTAAGTAGATATTGAGTTTAATCTCTATTTCAAGTCCATAACTCAATTATACTACCTTATGTATTACGCTTCGCTAACGCTCAGCCAAACCTCACAGGAACATCTACACTACCATAGTAATGGAAGTTTTCAAATTAGATATTAAGTTTAACCCCAATTCCAAACCCATAGCTCAATTATAGTATCTTACGTAGGCCTAATACACTTAGCTAACGCTCAGCCAAACCCTACAGGGACATGTACACTATCACCAGCATGGATTTTTCCTAAGTAGATATTAAGTTTAACTTAAATTCTAAACCCATAGCTCAATTACGTAATACGCTTTGCTAACGCTCAGCCAAATCCCATAGGAATATCGACACTATAATAGCAATGGATTTTCCTAAGTAGGCATTAAGTTTCATCTCAATTCCAAGCCTATAGCTCTATTACACTACCTTACGTATTACGCTTCAATAACGCTCAGACAAAACCCATTGAGACAAATGAATCATGATTGAACTTGAATTTGTCCTAAGTACATATTAGGTTAAATCTAAATTCCAACCAATAGCTGAGTTATATACCAAGATATTCCCTTGAGTAAATAGGTTTCCCTAACGCTCAACCAAATATACAACATCATGAAACTCAATATTCTATGGAGAGTTAAGCTTCGCTAAAGGTCAATGCATGTAGAAGAATCGATCTTGCCTATGTCATATCGAGGTTGATGAAGAACAAGAAAAACATCAGTCCCAAGTTAGAGCCTTGCGGCACTCCTGATTTCCCACAATCTCAGCTCACATAGCACAAAATTGTACTATAAGGAATAAGGAATTGTATATTTTGTATTGTGGAATAAGGTCATACAAAAGTTCGAGTGATAGGCTTCGCTAACGCTCAGCCGGTGATTGATACCTATATTTTACAGACCAAAAGTATTATGTAACACGGACCCTTATTATGGCACTTAATGAACTGTGTGAGTTGTTTTATTGCTGAAGAAGCTCTGGCGTGATTAGAAGCAACGACCTTTAGTTAATTTTGATAAGAGGTTGTGAGTGTAAACACAACAACGGCGAGCAAATCAACGCGGGCACCAGGTTTTTGTCGTTTTATCTCGGAGAGTTATGCGCGTCATTGTGCCTATGTTTTGAACCGATCTCTTGACACCGTAATCTACCATTCAACGCGGTTTCCTGTCGCGGTTATGGTTAGGAAGTGCGATTATCTGCCCTAATTACGTGGAAAGTGAGTTTTATCTAAAACAGTGTTACGGAATTTACAGGAATCACTCTTCAGATTTGTTCTCTTGATCTTGGTAAACACAAAATACAATTCCCAAGTCTGGCAGTCAGTTATTCAAAACCAAAAGCTCTTGGACTTTCAAATTACTTTTTTGTGGTTCATTCCCATTCTGAAATTTGTTTCAAATGGTAGTTTAGAATTTTAAACTCAACATCACAACACCAATAGTCCTTCCAGCTCAGTCGGAAAATGGAGGTAGATGTTGTGAGAGGTAAAACATCAACTTGGTTTACTTTAAAAATACAGGATTCCAACGAGATGTCTACAAGAACGATTTTTAGGACCATAATTAACGGAGTTGTGAAAGTTTTGAAATTTGACCTTCGCCATTATTTCAACGAAATAGTTTAATAGACATAGCCGAGATATTTAGATCAATATCCCTACCAACTTTGAAAATTTGGGTAGGGTACGATAAGCGGACCCGGTTTTTTATATTTTAATTTTTTAAATTAAAATATGAATTTAATATTTACAGTGATAAAACAAATTATCATAACCAAAATTAGGAAAACTGAAGACGACCATATTTGCTCCTCTCACAATTACAGTTGTTTCTTTCCCACAAATTTCACATAATGGGTTTTTCGGTACGAGTCCCACATGTTGAAGTCACGAAAAAAATGTCTTATCATCTTTCAAAGCAATGTTGTGTAGTTTTCTATAATTGACTGCCATTGTTAATTAATTAATAATCAAATGTTACTTATATAAAATTGAAATATTACATTACGAGTATTATTTGAAAGTGTTTACAGCTGTTGATTCAGATTATTAAAAGTTAATTGTTCAAATTAATTAATCAGTATCGATTGATTATATCGATGGTTATGATTAAGTAATATCGTTTGCCAATTTCGATATAAAAAAAACCGGGTCCGCTTATCGTACCCTACCCGAAATTTTAACCATTTCGTTTGTTCTTGGTGATCGAAAGCTTATGTGAGTTAATGAAATCGATGTCTCGAAAACGATTTGAGGTACAAAGACTGAGGCCTTGGGTGTTGGTCATATTAATGTTTCTAACTTGAAGGAACCTCTATAAATAAATAGGTGCATTGCATATATTTTAATCTTAATCTTTTTATCTTTAAAATCCCCTCTTTGAATGGTTCAATGTTTCAATACTTTCTCACATAGTGCGTTAAAACCTTAAACTCACTTATGCATTTATATTGCTTTACACATAGCATATATTGTTATGAACCGTATATTTTTAAAAGTTATTTTTAAAGCTATGTACTCAATTCTAATATTCCTAGAGCATTTATTAGATGTAAAATGTTTTCAGGATGTCTGCCAACTTTAACTATATCCATTCACCTCTTTGTTATGTTTAAAATACTCAAACCAATGTTAGTACGTTTATTCATCTTGGAATAATAACAGTTTTTACTTACTGCACTATCCCAGCTCCATCCAGAATGTAGAAGACTAAACAGTTCTGTTCTTTTAAGAAGTTTCTTTTTTCTGCTTCTACTCACCTCTAAACGGTTCTGTTTTCTTACGATTATAAGAACAAGAACATCTTCTAACTCAATCTATTTACATATCCAGCAATGGAAAAAGCTTGGAAAAAGAAACGCTGCTATAGAAACCTTTCTGAATTCACGTAACTCCACATTTTCGACCAATGGACGGACTATCCAAATCCACGAAGCTCTGGGTGTGATCTTGTTCCATCTACAGTAACCTCGATAGAACTTGCGGGTCAAATTAAAGCTTCTATACCACTCAGCTGATCATTCTTCATAATATTATACATAATGTGTTTATCTTTTCAAACATTTACATTGAAGTGCCAGGTTTATTTGTAAAGCCTATAGTTGAACCATACTGATCTGACATCCTGAAATTGCTAGATTCTGTGTACGTACCATGGAAAATCGATATACCGTAGAGTTACCATTTCAATTGATCACCAGATATGATACTGTACAATATTTCCCTTGAACAGTTGTCCAATACATACGCAAACATGATCCCCCCCCCCCCCCCCACTTGTTTCACAGAAGGCAGCAACGCGTTTTACCCATTCTATGAAAACACGATCTGGGTGATGGCGCCCATTAAACCATTACCACGGTTTCCTCGGTGGTTCCCAGAACAACTGTTGCTCAGATTGCTCTGTGTTTTTGCATAAGAAGTAATTGCTACATGTTTGCCTATGTAATTGCTGAGCAGCGTCTATCATTAGACCGGTAACAAGACAGGTTCGAAGTGTGATAGCAAAGCTGTGGTTCATACTGTGAGATAAATCGTGTCAGTGGAAAATTGAATTGAGTAATTGAGGACTTTTTCATCACCGTAGCCTAGCTAGTTATCTTCAATTATCTTCACGAGTAGAGTTGTACTAACGAATATTACTATATTGATCACAAGGATTGTTCCTTGGTCCTATTTTATTACCGCAAAAGCCAGTATTATCCTGAATTTAATTCGTATTTGCTACTCCTCTTGCGAACAATTCAATGCTTATAATTATTTTACGTTATCCTTTTCAGGAAATAGTTTGTAAAAATGTGTCATCGTTGTTAAGTTGGAAACTACAATTTCATTATGTAACTTGATAGTGGAAGATTCCGAAACACTTTTTGGGTTTTAAACAATATTTACCAACATTTTGGTATTTGTTACGGAAAACGAGGTGACCATATATGTATCTCAAAGTAGTTTTAAGCGTTTATCAAAAAACTGTTATCAAACCTTAAAGTAGTGCAATTATTGATGCTAGAATGGAACAATATTTCAATTCTGTTCACATGGATGCCCCATTTTTTCTGTCGCTAGACGATCTATTTAAAAAAGAATGACGTTTATGATCTTATCAAAGAAGATAAATTAGGGAAGTAAGTACGTAAAGTAATAGAAAAATACTCCATTTATATGTTAGTCTGAAAAGAGTCATCAAAGTACATTCTCATATACCAGCGTTTGTCTTACTTATTGAAGATTAAATAATTTAGACGACGTTAGTTTTTATTTTATAAGAAACCAAAAAAAATATCTTAAGGATGTCTATGTTAATATAATGCAACGTTGAACTTTTCCTTCGTGTAAATTTAAATTTCAACAAGGGGAGATTTGTATATACTAAGCTACCAAATACATTTTCATTAACTCTTTATTGCTTATACGTTATTATAGCATCAGACATAAACAATCCTGATGTGCTCGTAAAATATACAATCACATTTCGCCATAAAACAAATAGAGCAAGACTTCGATTGGGAGGATATATTTTATGAGATATAAAAAATTGAACTATATAAATTGTGTCTCTTTTTTATATGACAGTAGATAGGTCTTCAACATTTTCTCAGGTGAAAATTGGAACAAAAGTGTTCTGGCATAAAAAGTTTTCGCTAATGTATTATTGTAGAGTCCCTTGTTCGGTTCCATGCTCAACCAATTGTGCACCTGATGAGACAGTGAGAATACCTTTTCACCTACTCACGCTATATTTTGTAGTCTAGGTGTATCTGATGTCGAAACGATGAAAATAGTTCTTTTTGAGTTTTTCGTACCCGACTTTTTTTGGATCTCTTTAAATAAACATGACTCCAAATTCCAGGAGTCAAGTCTGTGACAGCGTTAGGCTGCACTAAGAGGAAGGTAAACTGGAGCTAACTCAACATTCATACCATCTAGCAGTCTGTCATTTCCACCCGGATTCAGATAAATCCCTCAGATCCTTGATGATCAATGGGAGAACATCCCGTCTGAAGGCCCTTTTCCGGCCACTACATCAAGCTCAAAAGCAAGTGACCTTCAACAAGACATGTGCTTTCCAAAGCAAGATGTCCAAACAGAAAGATATCCAAGATATCCAAACAATGTGAGTCAGTGATGGTAATTTGAAGAAATTCCCACCACCACTCCCTTTCTATCTATTGTAATAGGTCTGTAAATTTGCTGCTTCAACAAGAATGTCATCCAATGGCCTTGGACAACTACGGAAGTCACCAGAAAATCTCTAGTATTGCTAATGGTTTAAGATTATTGTATTATTTTATCATTAAAAATCAAAAAGGAATTATCATTTTCTTTAAAAAAATTACAAAAAGCAGTGAACTTGTTAATTTTATTAAAAACACTCATTTTCCAGGCAGTAAATAGTCAAAATGGCTCTGAAAAGCGTGTGTGTTTTAACAACATCATTCCTAACATTACTTAAAGTTTTTTTATTAAATCTGTAAAGGATTTCGCTGACTCTTGGAAATTTTCGGTTACACCTTTTCTGTAGCTTGATGTCTTCGTGGATCTATTTTTTGCGCAGTCCCAAACATTCCATGAGTTACCATCTCGGATCGAAGCTCAGCCATAAACAGCAGTTCCAGACTACAATGGGGGGCCTTATACACGATACCGGCCTTGTCCTCAACACCCACAGCCAAAGTCAACCTCAACCTCAACCTCAACCTTGCCGAACGTGCAGCAGCATCTGGTCGTCCTTGCGCCATCAGTTGACTCTTTATTTCCCGCGTATTATACCCGAGGTGATGTCCGCGCATGCGCAGTGCACTGCCGAGTCGCTCGGCCACTCAGCCGGCCACTATTAAGATAGCACCCTCTCCTACTAATGGCTTTATCACCATCGTCGCATTCCTCCGCCGAAGACATCGCCTTTGTGGCCGGGAACTGAGAAAAATAAAAGACGATTCAGGATACGGAGGAGTTAGTGCTGTCTGATAACCACCATTTGTTTTACATCAGGGATTTTTAGATTGTCCGCGTTCCATTTGTATCCTTGATTGTGGGACATTGAGATTCCTGCTGTTGATCAACGTAAGTGGCCGGCAGTCCGGAAGGCTGCCTAGGATCCTAACTCCCCACGCAGGGAGTTTAAACTTAATATCTACTTAGGAAAAACCCATTGCTATTATATTGTTGATGTTCCTAGGGAGTTTGGCTGAGCGTTAGCGAAGCGCAGTACGTAAGGTATTATAATTGAGCTATGTATTTGGAGTTAAGTTTAAACTTAATATCTACTTAGGAAAGTTCCATTGCTATGATAGTTTAGACGTACATGTGGGTTTGGCTGAGCGTTAACGAAACGTAGTATGTAATATACTAAAATTGAGCTATGGGTTTGGAATTAAGGTTAAACTTAATATCTACTTAGGAAAGTTCCATTGCTATGATAGTTTAGACGTACATGTGGGTTTGGCTGAGCGTTAGCGAAACGTAGTATGTAATATACTAAAATTGAGCTATGGGTTTGGAATTAAGGTTAAACTTAACATCTACTCAGGTAAAATCAATTGCTATGATAGTGTAGATGTTCTTGTGGGGTTTGGCTGAGCATTAGCAAAGCGTAGTATGTAACAACTAAAATTGAGCTATGGGTTTGGAATTAAGGTTAAACTTAATATCTACTTAGGAAAGATCCACTGCTATGATTGTGTAGATATACCTGTGGGGTTTGGCTGAGCGTAAGTGAAGCGTAGTACTTAATGTGCTATAATTGAGCTATGGATTTGGAATTAAGGTTAAACATAATATCTACTCAGGAAAAGCACATCTCCAATTATAATTTTTACTTTGTGATGGTCCCTAACGCCTGAATTATAATGTTCAATCAGCTTATAGTCCAGCTTTCCTGTCACTAACCTATATTTGTGCGTTTTAATTACATTTCACTAAGTCAAACATTAACTGACGTAGGATTTATAATTGACCTGTTTTTTGGTGAGATATTGTGGAGTACTTCGATTTAAATGAGATTTCTCCAAAACAATCTATCGAGTCTACAAGCCTAATTGGCAAACGTTAGCCAATCCTATCGCTTTAGGGGCTGGAATATTACATTTCTGACTGTCTGCAAGATATTTCGAAAACGAACTGACCTATGTAGTCTCGAAATTCTTCTAAATTCTCGAGTTTGATTATGGTGCATGTCCCTACATAGGGTTTGACTGAACATTAGCAGACATTTTACATTGTTCATATGGCAAATTACCGATAGCAACGAGATATTCCCAGGGTAAATTAATTTATAAGCAAACTGCCTACATTTGTATGAAATTTTCAAATGTGACATAGCAACAAATGTAGCTATATATAATTGAAATGTTGCAAGTTGATTCAGCTAAGTCTGTTGCTCGACGAAGTGTCGCGTATTTCCTACCTTGTTTTTTCAGAGTTGTGTTAAAATCTGTAAATAACTAAAGCAAATAAATGTACATTGTTATTGTTTTTGTGGAAGGTAGGATGGAAATACCTCCAAAAAATTATAAGGGACTAACTGGTATTCAACATATTAATATTTCTGCTGAAGTTTCTGAGAATTATATCTCTCTATCACTCTTTTCTGGGTCTTACATAACAGGACTGTGTGAAGGTTTCGTACTAAAATGGTGGGTAAATTTTGAGTACACTGTGATAAAAAAATCACTGTTTTTGTCGTTCTAGAGAATCAATGTATGTTGTTTTTCGACATTTGTGTAAGAGACGTAAGTATTTCTTTGATTCGTTCCGTTGATAATTAATTAGTTCCTCTCACTATCAGGTTGGATCTATATTGTACTCTTGATGTTGTAAGAAAGTTTCACACGAAGACAAAGTTAATCATTCTCTGCTTTGAATTCATCGTCCTTAAATTTGACTTCCGATCTTACTCCTGATCAATATAGCCAGTTCGGTTGCTACATTTCTTTGATAATTAAATTATTACTCTGAGTATTAGGTTGCCCTTGTGTTGTATTCTTGAGGTTCCATACGAAGTCAGATCAAATTCAGGGTAATAAAGTATTCCATTCGCTGCTTTGATTTCATCTTCCCTCAATCAGAGGAGTAGTCTAATCCTGCTCCCGATCAAGGCTGATCACTGGAAGAGATGAGAAGGTATTTTGTTGGCAGGTGACCAGTGGCCAGCCCCAGCCAGACCGAGTTCCGGCAGCCAGCCTACACCTTATACCCTACACCACGTGCTATACTGTTACATCTGGTGCGTTTACTCGGCTTCCATCGACCCTTGGCTGGCTGCCAGCAGCCGCTCACCCGCTGCCTGTTTGATTAACCGCCGTCACCCGTCGCTGCCCCTTAATCTTCCCTGCTCTGGAGTGCTCCCCCTCTGATTTATCCACCACTGTCGAAACCACTTTCAACATTCCATCCATTTTTCCTCAGAATCGTAAATACCTCAGATTTGGAGAAGAAGAACTGCCTGGAATAGTTGTCGTGCCCGCGCTCTTAGAGCATATTGATGATCCTACGTACAATATATTCACTTTACAACTTTTAACCCCGTAATGTGTTTTAGTGTAATTTTAGTTCAATGGCAAGAAATAGTAAAACAAATCTATTTTTTAAATACAGAATCTTGCTTGGACTAATAATATTAGAAGCAACGTATCACAAGCCAGAGATAAAACTTACCTCTTGGAATTTTTTTGTAAATGGTTAGCTTATAAAGTCAATGTATATTGGAAAGATAAGTTTTGTTAAAGCTGGTCATTCTTCCATGAATACAACACGTGATACGTCACTTCTTGCATAAGTCGCTCCTTTCAACGTTAACCAAAGCCCAGCGTTGTTGATTTTGCTAGAGCTTCAGCTTTTCTGATGACTTTAAAGAGACGAGTAACCTCAGAGATGATTATGGTGTCAAGCTTTCCACATCCTTTTCAGCCAGCGTGAATTTACTAAGCTGTCAATCCCTACACTTTTCAAGAGGATCAAGAATATTTACTCGTTCTTGGTGCTTCAACTCGTCTGGTGACAAAATAAACGACTAACCTCAGATGAGATAAGTGACATCAAGCTGCTTTTCAAAGTCTTTCCACCCATCACAATCATCCAAAGCCATCATATCTACCCTTTTTAGAGGATCAAGAGTAATCCTGGATTTCTGGTGCTTCAACGCTTCTTGTGACTTGAAAAACCTACGAACCTCAGAGATACCGTTTATCAAGCTTCCCAAAGTCTTTTCATCCAGCGCGGATCTACCAAGCCATCATCTCAATCCTTTTAAAAGGATCAAAGAATATTCCTGGTTTTCTGGTACTTCAACGCTTCTGGTGACCTGAAAAAACGACTAATCTCAGAGATAAATTATATCAAGCTTTCCAAAATCTTTCCACCCAGCACGTATCTACCTAGCTATCATATCAACCCTTTCAAGAGGATCAAGAATATTCCTGATTTTCTGGTGCTTCAACGCTCCTGTTAACTTGATAAAGACGAATAACCTCAGAGATAAACGGTGTTAAGCTTTCCAAAGTCTTTCCACCCATCACAATCATCCAAAGCCATCATCTCAACACTTTCAAGAGGATCAAGAGTATTCCTGATTTTCTGGTGCTTCACCGCTTCTGGTGACTTGAAAAAAACGATTAACCTTAGAGATAAGGTCGTCAAGCTTTCCAGAGTCTTTTCATCCAGCACGAATCTACCGAGCCGTACAGAAAAGCCCACAGCTACCAGCCTCTGAGCGCCAGCGCCAGGAATACATCAAAATCTCAGATTAGTATGATTACACAAATTAAAAGCCGACCGCATCTTGACATTCCCGCAAAAATGAACCGTCCTAATCGGTAATTATATGCGAGGTATTTGGAAAGGCACTGTGCGGCTGGGAAATGATAGGTTGCAGGGAAAGGCCCGTGATCCCAGGCCTCCTCCATTATATCTCCGTCCCGTCCTTTTTTATCGCCAATATTGTGAATAAATTTTACACCAAGCGGTTTTCAGTATGATCATAAATTTCCTGGATCTAATATACCCTGATAAATAACCGATAATGTATCTGTTTCCAGTAACGCAAAGTGCGTGACGCTTGTCCATCCCAATCAGTTGGATAGAAAGTTGAAGTCCAAAGTCTTACCCAATGGTGTATGTATAAGACGTATTCCTTGGCTGAAATTCCCAAGTATCATTACAATTAAAAAATTTTAGATCTCTCAAAGTCATCTATAGCTTCACCTTGAATCAAACAATTTTTTATCCTGTTGCCTCTTTTCTGTATTTTACACCAAAGTTATTCTAACCAAGTTCCTCTACTAATCTTGTAATAATTTACCCAGGAGAAAGTCTAAACAACTTTAATATTAGTAGCATTTCTCTTTTTACTTAAAAAATCTGTTTGCAACTACATCAAAAGGTAAATCTAGATTTGTGACTCTAAACAACTTTCTGTCGTGTACACAACTTCAATAATTCACTCTTGTCTTCGCCGTTTTGGTGCTTAGAGGTTTGGTGTTAGAAATTGTCAGTGTCCGTCTTAAATGGCCATTTCATCCCCAAAAGTATGCTTTACCAATTTCAGTAACTTCATCAAATCGCTTCCAAAGATGGTTTTGGTTATACCATCGATATGTGAAACGCAATAAACGTCCATTATTCGTGATTCAAGTGCTTTAAAGGAATTGACTGATATAATATACTGCGCTAAAATATCCGTTTTCCAAATGCCCATGAAAGTCTGAGAAGTATCTGCTCTAGACGCGAGATTCTGCTGCAGTCTGCACCGAGGTGCAGTCAGCCCGGCAACCCGCAGGTTGATCCCGTTGTGGCCGCAGCAGCTTTCTACACTTTCTGTTCCTGGAACCTGGGCTTCTGACGGTGCTGACCCCAATATCTTCAGCTTGGGATGCTGATTTTCCACCCTTGCACTACCATATTCCACTATTTCCTTCCGTTTGCAAACGCACTCTTCTGCCACTCTTAATGTCTTTTCTAAATTTCGATGGACTCTTCTCTATTTTAAGTGTACTTTTCGGCGAAAGAAGAGGAAAGTTGTGTCATAGATGACAAAATCATCCCTGTTATCATCATTTCTAATCTTAATGACAAGATCATAATCAAAACTTGGTATTTATCATTGGCTGGGTATCACAGAAAGTTTGACGCGTGAAAAGAAGTTTAGAAATAAATTTAGTCAGATACAATTTCTTTTGTTACTTTTGAACTGGAGGTATCAAACAAGATCTACTTAACTTCAGAGTGAATACATAGGATTTCTGTCAAAATACGCATTCACTTTACGTTAATAGTTGATGGCTGGAATAAAAATTAGGCATATTGTAGGAACATTACCGAAGAAGATACCAGGAATATAATTTCATTGTAGGTATTTCAATCCATAATCAGCAATAAGTACGTTTAGAACCACAATTGTTATCAGATAATTTGCTCAGTTAAGATGTTATTTTTTTCTGCGAAAAGTCAAAAGTTTTATTTTTATTTTTTTAAATCCTTTGGTCTTCATAATAATTTACAAAAGCTGAATTCCATTTGTGTTCGAACACGTGGTATGAGGCCAGTTTGTGTTCGAACACGCGGTATGAGGCCAGTTTGTGAGGATCCATTAGTGGCATTTTAATAAATGACTATTCATTCAGAAGTATATAACAAACAAGTCATTTCCATGTTATCTAGATATCATCTGATGATTGCTGACATGAAACGGGTACTGCGCATGCGCTGTGTAATAGCGGCCACAATACGCAGTTTGCGGTACTTACAATAGAATCAACATGAGACGCTAATGGGTGGTGCAGGACATGAGACAAGTGGTTATTAATTATTATAAACAAACCTTGGAAGGTGTCAATCAACGATCTGCTTTCACCTTGAGTTTTGACGTGAAGTGGAGCTGCATCGTACTTGTAATAGCTCATTCTTCGTTGTTCTTCTGAAGGAAGGAACTCTTATACTAGACCAGTACGTTTCGAAGATTTATCCTCTTCCTGAGGTATCAAAATATCTTTAGCTTTTTGGTTTTTTAGAGTAAAGTCAAAGTCTAGACTGTCTAAGATGTGAATGTTGAGTTTAGTCCAGTTCACCTTCCTCTTAGTGCAAGAATTTGACGTCACATATTTGACTTGTGGAATCTTTTGCTCAACCGTGCACTTGATGATACAATGTGAATACCTGTTCACCTAGACTACTCTAAATTTTGGAGTCTAGGTGTCTCTGATGTCGAAACTATGCAGAATGTTCATTTGAGCTCTTTCGTAGCCGACATTTTTGGATCTTTTCAGACGACCATGAATGACTCCAGATTACAGGAGTCATGTATGTGACAGCGTCCGATTTTAGGCGCTGCACTAGGAGGAATTTTTACTGGAGCTAAATTCAACATTCACATCAAATCAACCTTCCCAACATTGTTACATTATGTGTAGAAGACTTAAGGTTATGACCTGAGGAAAAGTGTAGATTCCAATAATTGGAATCTACACTTTTCGAATTATTCTCGAAAAGCAGTGTTAGATGATTGTAATATAAAAATATGGTACATGTCCGAAATACCATTATCCTTTAAAATTATCTCTTTATTGGATATTCAGCCATTTATACTTTAGCCACAGCAAATCTCTTGTTAAAATTTAAGGAAGTACCATATATTCCTTTTGCAAATTTTAACCTAATGTGGTAATACCCTGCAAGATATGGAGAAGTAAGTCGGTTAATGGTCTAAATGAGAAAAAATATTTATTTTAGATAATAATTTTGGAAAACCTTTCCAAAACTTCACATATCCGATCCGATGGATCCTTCTTAAAAAGTTTCGTTGGCTGTCCGTCCACCTGTGCGATAATGTACGAAGAAAAATCGTAGAGACTTGAAATTTTGTATGTAGATTCCTCTTGGCCAAAGGAAGAGCTATATTTATTTTTGGCTCAATAGGCAGCATAGTCACAGTCTCAAAACCTTTTGCTCCTTTTAATGGGAACAATGCCTGCACCTTTTTACCTTCTCTGAAGTAAAATAACTGGGTGAAGTCAACCATACGATTGATATGGGCAACAGAGTTAGTTATTTTCCTGTAAAACTACGGGAGAATAAGTGAAATTACCTGTAGTTGAATGGCAAAGGAGGACGTCAATGTGTACGCTTTGTGGGACCAGAACACTAACTACACGTTCGACAAAGATTTGCAACGCTCCTTAAGTGGTCTTTACAATTATGGTAACAATGCTTGAGCATTTGACCAATATGGTCAGCAGCCATAATGTTGGCCAATCTCCTGTAATATTATAGAAGAATGAGTTAGCTTGCCTTTAATTGAATGGCAAAGGAGGACAATTTGTACATTTTTTGGGGTTTGAACACAACCTACACGTTCGACAAAGATTTGCAAAGCTCTACAATTATGGAAACAATGCTTTGAAAGTTTCGGCTACTTACAAATTCTTTGTTTAAAGTTTGTTATTGACGATTGAAGGTTTGAAAGGATAACATATTTCAGACATTTGTCATCGTTGTAGGTTATAAAAGGTATGACACAACGTTTCAAGGATTGGAATCTATCCTCTTCGTCAGGTAGGGGAGGTATTAATATATACAAAAATAACGAACATAAGGAAGTAAAGAAGGGAAAGAAAAGGGTTCAAACATACCCAAAAGCTTGGAGTCCAGTCCAGACGTTGACACTGTACAGGATGTGAAGTCCCGAGCACAAATTACAAGTAGCCTACGAGGATCACAATCACACATCACACTAGCACAGACTACAGTGGGATACTAACTACTTACAAATATGGTCGTTGAGCCGTAACGCTAGCCATTCTCTCGTGGATTGAGTGTATCTTCCTAGTTACATCTAATTGGGCTAATCCCAAATTGAATTATGGCTATCATTATAATTTTGTCATTGCAAAGTCCAGGCATCAAATTGTACGCGGTGTGAGACCTTTTACATATCTTACACGCGTGACGTCATACAACTCTTCTTAATGATTGAGAACGGTTACTTTAAGTTATTCTTCAATATCGTCACTCCGCGCAGGCCCATTCTTGGTTAATGGAACGAGACAGAAAAAGAGTGTGTCTTGTTGTTGTGGGTGGATGGAAAATCAAGGATGAATCATCGTTAATGGGTGTACTCTACAATCCTTTTCAGGAACGATAATCAAGGATGAGATTGCAAAGGTTGTACCTAGATGGAAAAGGGATAATATGCATCCACTGGTGATTGTAAGTAGCCTATGTGGCGAATGTGGGAGTTGTATGTACGTCTTGTTACAGTTATTTTTAAATGATCTTGAAGCTGATTTTATAGATTGAGATAATTTGAATCCAGTGTCGGTTATGTAAGATGCTTACACAATGTTTATAGTTCTTCTTGAGAATTAAGTGATCCTTGTAAATAAAAGGCACTAGAGCATCTGAGCTATCCTGGGCTGGAGATCTCCAAGTGCAGCCCGAGGAGAAGACCTTGAATTCCCCATTGAGAAACCAACAATTGTTTTCACAAATACACAATAAGTAGCAACTAACCTGTGAAAAGAACAATTTTAATTGCCCGGGAAGATGGCGGCTGCAATCAACCGACTATTGTGTGTGTGATGGTCAATTATTGACTGCCTGAGGCCTCGCCACTTGTCCGATGGCAGGCTCTTTCAGGACAGCTCCCACCAGGCCGTCCGTGGAGTCCTTTGAGAGCAAACATTGTCTTGTTAATTAGTTTTACTTTCCAAGTTGTGCTTTAATACTAGGCTGTAATGGATGACCAAAAAGGGTGGATGAATAATGGCAAGTTTGGTACTTTCAACAAAAATGGATCTTTCATCGTAGTTTCATACACATTGTACGTAAAATTATAAGACAGGTGAAATGATTCAGCTGAGAATATTTGGTGAAATTCTAGATTTATATAATAAAATTTGATTTTATGACACCATTGCCAAACTGACAAATTTGAAATCAATAGGGAAACACTCAAATTCCATCATCTTGATATGCTTTTCGGTGCAAATTTATAATCAAACTAATACATAATGAAAAAACCATAACACTACTATACTTTCGATGAAAATAGATGTGATGGATCCTCATGGTGATAAAAATATCTCAATCAAATCTAATAAAATAGCACTTGGTCAGTAGGATGACATCAGTCGCAGAAGTCACCGGCTGTTTGGCTTAGAACTTCTGAAACCTAGCTTTCATTGGTTATTGTCGTAAAACTTTGTGTATTGGCATGTATTGTTTGATTGTGTGCAATACATTTCAATAATTAAGACTGGGAATCTACAGAGTGGATCCTCCCGATATCTAATAGAAAACTGCTGAACACTGCTATTTGATTGTCCTGCAAAAACAAGGCGGCACAACATCATCTTTGGTAGACTAGACAAGGGTGGTGACTTTCCCCTGGTCGGATCTTTTCGGCGGTTTATAGAGCTGCTGAAACTGTAAACTGCCTGGCTTCGTAGTATACCTTCGGGGTTTGCAGAAGGTCCTTGGGTTTAAGTGTATGGCAATAGGCCGCACCTTAGAAGAAGAAGAGGAAATCCATAAAGGTGGTAAATATGAGGGACGATTTTTTTTGTATACCGGTAGAACATACCTATGGGACTCATCCCATTTTTGCCAGAAGACCTAACAAAGAATGTATAATTAAGCTAGATCCTCTTCTCGTTATTACGATTCATAAACGGAATATCTCTTTGGGAATTAACATCTTTGGAAGACACCAAATGGATATCATCGTTAGCGTCTCTAGAGAATCACAAAAAGAGTATGGAAGTGTCATCGAACAAATGTCCTTTTCCTAGTGATGTCTCTAGAGAATCACAAAAAGAGTATGGAAGTGTCATCGAACAAATGTCCTTTTCCTAGTGAAAACGTATCTTAATCTTTTATATATAAAAGGATACGTGTTAATCGAATGATCAAGTAGCGCATTCTTCAGTTTGTGTCATAACCCAGAACTAATTCAGTGGAGTGCCCCAGGGATCAGTGTTCGGTAAACTGTTGTTTCTGGTTATGTAAACGATCTAACCAAAGTTTATTAAAGAAAATGATGTTTTCACGTTTCCCTAAACACACTATTTTTATCACAAAGCAGAACACTGAAACGTCTGATCTATTCATTTTTCGAAACACACAATTATTGAGCTCAATATTTTGCAGGATAACACTTGAACTATTAATTTAAAAAAACATTGACCCTCACAATTTATAGAATAAATTCTAATTTCACAGGCTGTGGCTTAGTATATGTATTGATTATAATGACCAGCCATAACCATCAGCAGAACTGCTTGATACAGTATACTGGATGGTTGGGCTCAATTTAAAAGAGCAATTGGCAAAATCTAAAATAAAATGGCAATTCGAATTATTGCACTGCGCAATTTAAGCACAGTTAAATGCTTAAAATTTACCAACTTCTGAACAATTTTTACTGTGTCGAATTATATACATCTCATATCTTTATTGAAGGACCAGACATAGAAAGTATTTTCCCACATTCAATATTAAGGAAATTCTTTATTTCCGAAATAAGTTATTGTTGCTTTTTCGAATATATAGAAAACGGTGCAATGTAAAAAATGTTTTATTATTATAGGAGATTGTATTTTAACTGTTCTATGTTGTATGTACTAGAAATATCATTGTGTGTTACGAAATTACCAAGTGTAAATATTATTATGTAACCACAACATTAAACACAAAAATAATTTAGCTGGCCATTTTCGATTGTATTTTTTGGCTAAGCCTAATTAATTAAGCACCTCCTTAATACCTATGAAGCAGTTTTCCAAGGTTCCAAAATTGTTTATTGTTGGAATTAAAATTTATTATTATTTCAAGGTTACCGACGTCGTGTAGAGTATAGTTTCGTATTTTTTTGACAATTATTATCTACATTTCATATATATCAATGTATTTCCTTACGTAACCAAAAACCCTTATCTGCAATGCACGGTGATACAGATATAAAAGATTTAAAATTCAGCAGATGCCCAGTGCGCACGCGCCGAATCAAAACACGTCCAGACGTTAAGTAACATCACGCGTACAGTCAGGATTTATGAAACTAGACCAGAATATAAAAGAGCAGAGTGATGCTTCACAGGAACTGAAAGTATTGTCACCAACCCATTGAGTCAATAAAAGGTGCCGCGGTGTCACAATTCTAGATGACCCGCGACGATGGCCTCGCTAGTCAACGACGCGCGCTCTGCTGGTTAAACGATAGGCTAAGAATAGTCTTATCTTCGTTGAACTAAACTCTGTCAGAGGAGTACAATTACATGGAAAAAGTACTATACAGTAGTTCCTTCTGTGAAAACAAAGTGCATATGGCAGAAAGTACTATTTTCGTGAAAGAACCTGTGCGGCAATAATTTACATTAGTCTATATAGCAACAGTCATTTTGTAGGTAAAACTTTGGCTCTTGTACCACAATAACAGATTCAAGCATACGATTTTGCATCCGTACAAGCCCTTCATTCGCCAATTGTTTCCAATTCCATCACCAGTGTTAGTTTCTAAAAAAGGACGGTCTCCCAATTGTCAGCCAAAATTTTATGCTGTTGTAAAATGCCTTTGTCGTCAAAAAACGTTTCAGACGAATTCTTAACGCCTTAGACGTCGTATATTTTTTTATAGAATCCGGCAATCTGTTGATACAGTGGACACCAAGGGCAAGTGTTCATAAACTACCTTTCTGTGTTTCTCAGTTCGGCAGTTTGTTGAGCTAAGCTTTACTAGAGATGTACAATTACATTAAAAAATATTAACTGTTTATCTTCTATGAAAACAGAAGACATATAGCAAAAAGTATTATTTATCCTGTTTTAACTCGTTTCCTGAATACAATACACAACTATTACTATACCAAAAATGTAAATAGGCACACGGATAAAAATATAAAGGCGGTAGTTTTGTCAAATTTGGTGCATAAGTATCGTCTGCAATTGGCAGAAAATGTTTAAAACATTTAAAAATTTTGAAAAACATTACGGTTTTTGTGAAAACCTCATAACTTTTTAAAAACTAGCTGTAGTACCTAAATACCTATTAAGGGTTTCGTTGGCATCTAAAATAAGAAAAGTATGATTTGTTCCAGATGTTTAAATGCTTACTGCCAAAAAAGCGGAATAACTCCCAAAATCACCATTTATGGTAATTTACAATTTCATGGAAAAAGTACAAACAATTGTACCTTCTTTGAAAACAGAGTACATAGGCTACAACAGAGTATTATTTACGTGCAAGAAACTGTTTGAATTCAAATAGAAAATATTACGATTTTCGTGAAAACCTCATAACTTTAAAAAATTACCTTATGAAGGCTTTTGTTGCCATCTAAAATAGGATTGTTGTAGACCAAATAATTCAAGAGTACATTAAAGCATTTTTAAATGAGAGTATTCGTCGGAATGTGTGACACTTTCTATTTTTTTTTTTTCTTGACTAGCTCTCGCTAGTCAATGCCTCGAATTTACGTCCTGGTCTAACAAGAAGCACTGCGACCAAATTCCAATATTGGCCAGGTATACTGTACTTCAAGTACCAATATTGTCAGCACGATGGTATGGACGGTAGACGGACGCGATAGTGGGAGACACTTTGGCCGCCACCAGAGTTGAACTGTCCACGATAACCCTTCTGGGGCCTGAAGCTGGGAGAAGACCGCCCATCAAAGTGGAGACGCCGACGAGATCAAAGATTGGGGTCAAGGTCATGCACGGGTGTGAGTTAAGGGCAAGGCTTTGCCGGTAACTCACGCGTAAACAAAGTCATTAAGGATGTATGTAGAAGGGGGGGGGTAGTAATCAAGGTATAATTTATTTATTTACTGTATTACAAACGGATATTGGTATTAGTAAATCTCGAGATGAACGACCTAAAATCAAGTTCCATGTGTTCATTCGAAAAAGAATAAAAACTGCGAGAGTGCTTATGGAAGCAATAATAAACAGTTATCTATTTTCTCAATGGAAGTGGAGAACCATAAACCTCGGTTACAGGTCAGAGTTTATTGCTTTGATGGTTTTGCTTTTATGGCTTGTAACACCTACATAATTCCATAAATTGCCCCTTTCACCCTTGCAGTTCTTTAATGAGCGATAACATTTTTAACGACAGTTTCTTTTGTGCCCTTTGCTAGTCCGCACTCATGGACTATTTCTATGTGAAAAGTCCGATGTTCTTCCGTTTGTGTAACGAAACGTGGCAATGATTTGTGCAGTATTACCCCTTGAGGTACTGGAAAGTACTGGGCAAATCTGGGCAACGTTATGGATGCCCAGGAGAGACACATCAATAACCGCAAATGTCGAGATTTTGGTGTGCAAAGGTAGATCGATAGGTCTAGTCTTTTGCTGGAGATTACTGTTGGAGTTGGTGGAGCTTCCCAAGTGTTAAGGGCTTTTGCTAGCCTAGACATAGGGGCACAAAAGTGTGACGCACCCTGTTTGCTTTGACTGGAGAGGCTGGTTAAAAGCTGGCTTCCCCCTCTTCCGAGGAGACATGACTGAGATTAATGCCCTAAATCGTCCTCATGGATCTTAACAGGAGGAGGCTCCTGCCACCGGTCTTACCACCCTGAATATCCTTGAAGCAGCGCAAAGGTCCTTTTAGGACTTCCTGCAATTTCTAAGCTTCTCGTCCTAAGAGAACAAAAAATAACTGATTACTTTCTGTAAAATATTATACCCCCTTTGATGGTGGCTAACAGTATTGGTACAACAATTGGTACTTTCTTAATGTAATTGTACTCCTCTGACAGAGTTTAGTTCAACGAAGATAAGACTATTCTTAGCCTATCGTTTAACCAGCAGAGCGCGCGTCGTTGCCTAGCGAGGCCATCGTCGCGGGTCATCTGGAATTGTGACACCGCGGCACCTTTTATTGACTCAATGGGTTGGTGACAATACTTTCAGTTCCTGTGAAGCATCACTCTGCTCTTTTATATTCTGGTCTAGTTTCATAAATCCTGACTGTACACGTGATGTTACTTAACGTCTGGACGTGTTTTGATTGGACGCGCGCAAATTATTTTTGAATCTTTTATATATGTATCACATGCGTTATATATGGGGTTTTCTCGTTGCCTAAGGTAAATGGTAAAAGGAAGCTACTTTGCTGACGTGATTCAATCTTTTGTTGGCCAGCAACCCAAAGAGAAATACAAGAATTATAAACCGAAATGATAATGAGTATAGCCCACAGTTAGATAGAGAAATAGTAGGCTTTGAAATTAACACAACAGTTCTCTAACGCTTGATTTAAGGCGATACAACTGAGGTTTTGTCAGAATTTTTCAATTTTAGTTAAATCACCTTAAGATGTCATTTTTGGAAGGCAGAAAAATTAAAAGAGCTTTTTATTTATTCCACAAAAATTAGTAGGAATTTAAAGCAGAGTTGAAGATAAGGATATGTCATTTTTATTGCGTAACTTTTCAAGTGTTTAAATACATGTTTATATTTACAGCAAATTTTAATTTCCTTAAGAAATATTTATTTTAAATTCCTTAATTTATTGTAAATTAAAAATATAATTTTCCTAAATCATACACTAAAAACATGTCGCTCCCATTTCAATTTGAGCCTGCTTATAAAATTGACTAAATTTCATACTTTAAAAGCTTGTCATTTCTAGAGGAGCGAATAAGAAATATTTCTTCGTATTCAATAAAGCTATCATAAAGGACTATGAATTTAAAATAAATAATGTTTTTCTCAACAAAACATTTATTACTTCATCTTAATGCTAGGGATATTTGGTGTTTACATTAAAAAACACACAAATTGCATGACTGCTTTTTTTTATTGTTTTGTAAAATATTTTTCAAATTTTGTTTATTAGGCCCTACGGTAGTACATACGACGTAACGTATTATCCCTTTGAAAACTCCCGCAGCCAAATCGAAATAAATTCACTCTTAACATTTATGTATTTTTCATGTTTTACATTCACTGGACCCGCCGCAAAATCTCATTACATCCCTGGACTTGTTGGAAACACAAGAGTATTACATTCCTGATGAGTTAAGCGCCATTTACATTCTACACACATATTCCGGCCCGTGAGGTCAACGAGAGAAACAAACACTGACTCTTGTGCGTGTGCGTGTGCGTGAGTGTGTCACGACGAAAATATTTGGCCTTCTCCGTCCTCTAGAAATCTGTCTTGCCTTACATAACCTGCAGACTCTTCTGCTTTTAGGAAGCGAGTGTCTGTTTGTGTGGAGATGTACAGGCTTCAGAGGCGAGTATGGTAATGCTTTTATATTTAGTACAATATTTTATTTACCTTTATTAAGAATTTTCATGTTCAATAAATGTGTATGAATATAAAAATGTTGATACATCTGTATCCTATTCAAGTACCTATGATTACTATCTGGAATATGCATGGGAATTCGAAATAGCATACCTCGCTGATATGTTTATTACAAGTTTGGCATTTTCTGGAGATAACAAAAAAATATGTATTTGCATGTAATTTATAATATACTCGAATTTTTAAAGTAAGACCCACCAAATGTTCCAAAAACTATCCGTATGAAATTTACATTAATCTATGGAACTGATAGTTTAGCCGAGTTAAGCCATTCAGTAATGTCGTTTACACAAGATTTATACAAAGGTCTGACTATAAAAATTAGTAACAACACGATCCAACGGCCAGAACTAGTATTCCCGTTACCGGGGCTTAGCCCAACACTAACGCATTCTGTTGATTGAACTTAGTCACCAACCTCAGACTAAGACGTTATTGTTCATTCACCGTGTTTTTGGATTAATAACCCCCCCCCCCCCCCCCCCCCCCCACCAGCATAGAACGTGGTTGGCAGGTTCGTCTATATACAACTGTTTTACCTCTTTGAGCCATTTATAGCAAATTGAAATAAACTATCTGATCAGTGTCCAATGTTCTGACTAATTCTAAGTAACCTGTGATCCACACTTTACAAAAATTTTCGGAACTGTTATTGCTGAACCAAAACACAATTTATTTTACACTAGAAGTGTTGAAATTTGTATTGCAATGCTTAAAATAAATGTTTTATTGATAATTAAAAATATTTATTACAAGTTACTACACATAACGTAGAGAAATGGCACGGAGGATTGATTCAATAAGAATTTTAAGTTTAGCTCCAGTTCACATTTACTTAGAGCAGCGTCTGAAGTCTAAGACAGTGACAGATTTGACTCCTGGAATCTGGAATCGACATCCATCTGAAGAGATCCTAAACAGGCCGTGATCCGTCGTGCCAGTATCTCTAAACTTCCACTGCTTGCCTAATTCTATAAATGATTTTAAACAACATCTATATTACTTAATTTATAAACAAGCACTCCAATAATTAATAAATTTTATTTTTGTTAGGCCTTTTGTGTTCAAGGAACACAATTTATTTTACACTAGAAGTGTTGAAATTTGGCCCCATCATCAGGCCCCAGAACCGAAAGGCCTCAAAAAATTAAAATGTAATAATTATTGGAGTGTTTGTTTATAAATTAAGTATTATACTCGAATAAGAAGAAGCTGGTAGAATGCAACAGATATACAAACGATATTACAGTTTGTTCAATACAATACTTTTTTGACAGCTATTTTTGTTTAGTATTGACAAAACTTATCGGTATCTAAACATCTTTCTTTAAATTCCTTTAAACACATTGTACAAGTTTCATCAATATTTAGGTTTATACCTTTTGAGCTTTAACAAAACATATGACGTACTAAATCACCTCCCAATCCTCATATTTTGTTATCTTATAGTGTTATCTTCAATTTGTTTGTTATTATTTTTGGGCGGGTAGTTTTTTTTAATATTTACGCACCTATGTGTTCAGCTACGTTATACTACGGTGCTTTTTGAATCCTCGTGTTGATGTATTGTTTTTTACAATTTTAAAACACGGAGTTAAACGGTTCTTAGCTTAGTTCCATTTATCACCGCTCAACAGCGCTGTAAACTACCGGCAGCGGCGGTGACAGGGAGATAAAAAAAGGAGCGGACCCCACAGACAGAGGTAATGTTTAAATTACCCAAAAACAAACTGAAGTCGCGGGCGGTCTCTTTGGGAACGGGGAACGGCGGCGCAGCGGCCTGTCACTTGGTGATTAGGATCGGTCCTTGGGAATCGGCCGTTCCGGGAAGAGGGGCGGCATGAATGGTGAATGGTCTGGTGAATGGACGGGCTGACCAATGGGGTGAGGGGGCGGGGCTTAGTACTACGCCGCCGCGGATCCACCCCTAAACTGATGAGTAAACTGTGTGTTTCAGAAGATCTCGGACATGTCGCTGACCACATCTCTGATCCTGCTGCTCTGCGGGCTTCAGGTCATGCCGGACGCTGAGAGTTTAATAGTCGGTAAGTGATTGCGACGTTTCGAGATATGCTGTCTGCTGTCTTCTTCAGGTGTCAAATCTCAAAATTAAGGTTAAGCATGGAAAAGGTTAACTATTCCAACCATGCGCTTCTGCTGGTTTCATTATTCTCTATTCGTTTTTATTGTTTGTGAAATATTATCCATAACCTTTATTACGACTTCACACCTGAAGAATACAGCAGATACCTGTCCTTGAAACGTTCGTCTATGCGTTATTCTGAGCAAGATTTGCAATGAAAGGCATTCTTTAGATGAGTGGAATCTTTAATTTCGGTTTATTTAGATTAAAATAATAAATATTTTGCAGTTTTTTGTATTTATATTATTATGATGACAAGATGTCAGCTGTGGTCACTATATCGCAAGTTTATTGATTTAGTTACATTCACACGCAGAAGTTTATAACTTTGTAATCCTCACACCACCAAGACAGAATTAATTTAAATTTATTCTTCAAACTTTTATAGAACGAGTTAAGGGTTGGAACCCCTTCAAACATTCACAATCAAAGGCAGATTAGCTGATGGTGAGAAATACAGTAGGCGAGCTTTATAAAGTTTGTGTTACATGTTATATAATTAGTGTATCGTTAAATGGAAAGTATATCCATTACATCATTTTAAATCTCGGTGATAAAAGTCAGAAATTGGTATTTTTCACAAGAATTATATGACTACTTATGGCCAACTAGAGACAATTGTGTTAATTTTCAGTTTTCTCGCTGAAGCTGATCACTCTATATATTTGGGGTACCGATATAATCCAACGACCCAAAGTCATTTCTTTATATATACGAGTACTTAGCGTAATTGGTTTTATCAAAATTAGAGACTAGGTATGTTTTTTTTTTTTCAGCGATTGAACCAGGTTCAGGAAGTATTGAAGAAGTCCTCAATGACAGTAACAATCAATAACCACTACTTAGACCAAAATGACTCAGAATGATTTACTTAATGATTACCTAAATTGCTCAGACCCTTCATGCATGTTACTTCATCCACAAGATTGGTTAATGACCATTTGTAGAATTTAGGCAGCAAGAGCATTAAACAAAGTATCCTAATTCATCATTCGACGTTCAAACTGTCTAAGTGCCCGTCCCTTTGACGGAGAACGTATTGGAATGCCATTGACGTACGGTAAGAAACAAAAAAGCACCTTTACTGTAAATTAAACTTTCTAAAACATCTTTTGATTTAGTAAAATATAATTTCTATTTAAAACCCGAAAGTTGGTGTACAGGTTATGTAATAATTCAATTCTATCGAAAAGCCTCACAAAATAAAAAAAGTTATCGATATTGGTCTTGTAATTCTTAATGTAGTAATTGAATTAAGAATAACCAATACAAGCTATATCTTCAACATTTCAACAAGTTTGTGATCATATATTTTTGAGTTCATCGGAGTTATCCAAGACTTAAAAGCATTATTTCTCGTCACAGAACTTATACATCATAAAAGGTGTAACAAATCCTTGGTTTCATGTCTCTAACGGAATAAGCCGAATATGGCACAATAATTGTTTTTAAAATCATTGAAGAACACATTAATTGATTCGTGTGATTTCTTTGTGTAATGAGCATTTTATCTAATAAATTAGTCGGAATTTTGACCATTCATATTCAATTTTAAATGACAGTTCAACAATAAAACGGTAAGTCAGTAGTAATATAGGGAAAACGTGGGCAATATAGGTTTTGTGGTAAATGTAACTTTCTGTAAAACAATCACTTCTACAAGTGTTTTTGTTTTATATTTCTATCGACCAATGGTATTTTTATCGGACTACAGGAAGGGGTTTTAAAAGACCGATGTCTTACATTAAACCATACAAAGTTTTTAAAGCAAAACTTTGTATACCTTACGATGAATATTTACGCCGTAAGCTGAGCGACACGTAAGCAATCGTAAGTTTCCACTACGCTTACATTGTGTTTAACATTTTACAAAAAATGTATACATTTTGATATATGTGGATTTAATTGTCAATAATAGCCCATGACAAAAGCATCTTTTTATTTGTTCGCACAAAAAACCCTTCTCATGAATGCAGGATTTTATAAATTATCGTGCCTCATTATGAGAACGTCCTCAACACCAATAATGACAGCTCCCATGTCTCATGATGTAATTACTGATAAAGTTTCAGCAACTGATTAATATTATAATGAGCTCCAGATAGGAGGGTTGCCTCCATTAATTCTCGGAGCTTGCTTAACTCTGTTATATAACTACTCCATGGATAGCCATCCTCCTAGACCAGTTCCAACCTGTTTGGTTTGAGAAATAACTAGTAAGGACTTTTAATTTTAAGCTTTTTACTCTAAAATCAATTGAGTTCATCCTTGCGCCAAGTTAAAATCTTTGTGACGTTTTCAACCTATGGCACAATTTTAAGTTTCGGGTTCTTAGTAAATATATTCTACCACTAAAAAACTTCAGCAGCACTCTCAAGAAAGGAAAACTACATAAATAGGACACATCGGAATAGCTTTTGGGGTGTTCTTGGAAGTGGAATGGAAATGGACCGGAACACATAAAGCAGCTATGGTGGGAAGGGCTGATTTTATGCGAATGTTGAGTTTAGCTCCAGTTCACCTTTCTCTTACGTGCAGCATCTGAAATTTGATGCTGTTTTAGACATTTTTGGATCTCTTCAGAAGAACATGACTGCAGGTTTCAGGAAGTCTGAAGCAGCATCATATTTCGGATGCTGCACGTAAGACGAAGGTGCACTGGATTTAAACTCACCATTCGCATCGAACTGGAACAATTTAACAATCAAACTTAAAGGAATAGAATTTGGTTGGCAGAATGGAATTAATAGCTTGTGCATAGAATTGTAAACTTGTAATCAGACATAACGAATGTGTTTTGTGCTAACGGAAGTGCCTTTAAATAATTTATGGAAGGTTTGGTTCGCCCTACCTTAGTTTTTGGACTATTGCAGTAGTTTTTTGGTTAATAGGCCTACTAGAATTTTGGATATCCATAAAATTGGTCTTGGATAAGACACATTCGCACACAGCTCAATGATCCTTAATTAGGCATTTAGATCTAAAGCTGAGTATGGGTACACCGAACTGTTCTAGATCAGTGTAGACCTATAGCACTTTTCTTCGCCAAACATTTGTGCCCATGATTGCAGTGTTTGAAGCGGCCATTGCTGGCTTGTAGCGAGCAGTTTTGTTTAGGGTCACAACAACGATTGGAGTCAAATGAATCTCTGATCTACGGTCGACCCAAGACAATCGTTATGATCTGCATCATTGTCGGTCCGCCTAGCTCGGCCTTCACACCAAGAGTTAGGGGTGGTCTGGCCCGGGAGTTCAACTCACAGTCCATATCAGAATATGAATATTTCAAGTTAACTTCCTCCGTGGTTCACATCGTTAATGTTAAAATTGTCTTCGTTTAAAGCCTAAATTGAAAATTGTGCATAGAACATCAGAAAAGTTATAATTTTTATAAATCACAAATCGCTTGTTGATTTATATTGCGATTGTTTTCAATCTAATATAAGAATGTTTTTGGAAGGAAATTCAGCTCCGTTCCAAAAATTACAACTCAAAAATATTGATTTATCTCTTATTCTGACAGTTTTAGAATTTGAGAGACCTGTATTTAGACATTTTTCTTCTCGAACTAAGAATTCTAGTTTTATAATATCACGGATTGTGGAAAACTGCGAGGTTAATTGCTCGTATATGATATTTGTGTTTGCAGTGCTTACACAAAGCTCCTCCTTATAGCCAAGACCATACATAAAAATGTCGTTTGTTGGTATGAGAAAATAACTACTACAGATGAGAGAATTATATTATATTTTGGTAAATTTATATGATCTATTTTATATTTATTTTATCCAAATAACCCATAAGAGTTTCAAATGAGGCATCTTCCATGAATCACGCTAAGATATAATCAATACGCATCGAAATACTTTTTTAGATTTCGACCTTTTTATTGGGGTTTCATAAAATAATCCCAAAATTTGTTGTACTTTTTCGATAGAACACTCAAAGTTTAAACACGTTACGAGAAAAACTAAAAATGCTTTTGATACGTAATAATTATATCTTTGAAATTTGGCATCTCCCAAAACGATCAAAACAAGGATGAAAAAGTTTACGAGGCTTAACATTTTTCTTAAGGGAAAACAATAATTAAGATAACTAAAACCGCCTCTTGTTGTTGTCTTAGGATAAGAAGCTGAGAAATTGCAATTAGTCCTAAAGGGACCTTTGCGTTGCTTTCGGAGGATATTCTGGATGTGTAAGGTTGGGGATAAGGACCCCCTCATGATAAGATCCATGAAGAAGAATTATGGGAATTAATATCTTGGAAAAAGAAAAAAATCAGTTCTGTACCAGCAGTTAGGGTGTGGCACGCCCTTATGTCTAAGCTAGTAACAGCCCTTAACACTTAGGGAGCCCCACCAACTCCAACAGTCGTCCTCCGCAGTAGACTAGACCTATCGATCTACCCTTGCACCCCAATATCTCAACATTTACGATTAATAATGTGCCGCTCTTTAGATTTCATCCAATGAAGGTTCAACTGGAAAATATACACCAGCCAGAAGTGAACCCTCCTAGTGGCTAGGACAACCGGCTCTTGATGCAAAGGAAATAAGCACAAGGTTTGTGCCTTCCGGCAAGACTCCAAGACCCCAGGGATCCTATCTGAGCCATGATGCTATGATGCTATGCTAATGTGATGCGACGCTAATGCTATGCAATGGTGGCGTCTCACTCGTGCCCCTCGCTCGCGATAATTGCGTTATAACCGACGCGTGAAGAGGAAAAGGATTAAGGATTTGGTGTTAAACGCCCGGAGCTCGCGTGTTGCTGGAATTTCGATCAGGAGTGCAATGTAATTAGCGTACTTTGGAATTATATGGACTACGCTAAGCGATTAATGAGGAATGGCGTAGGACAAACCTTCAGTTGTACCCATTGCTGTTTATTTAGAAATGTTTAGAGATCAAAACTATTACGTTAATCAATGAAAGCAAATATCAAGCTTGAGGTGTCCTTACGTATCCTTAAAGTGGAGCTCTTTAAGATAACTTTCATGAAAAAAGTTTGTATAATTTACTTTTGGAACTTTTGATAACTTTAGGCTCAAGATAAAACGGCTGAAGAAGTACTTTGTATTTTTACAGTATTTACATGAAATATATTTCAAAAAATGCCATGTTTTTGTTAAAATATTACTTCAGGAAGTTATATTTATAAAACATGTAATTTCCTTTGGCCATTCTTTATAAAAATAAAAAAGATAAAGTTTTCATTCATATTTTCAGTATTTTTTCTGTAGACATGATTTTAAAATGTCTTGGAATACTTCTTCATTACCTACAATTTCTTGTTAAATTATCTATTTTTTCTATTTGTCCTGATTACAAGAATGATGTATTAAAGGCCGGTGTATCTTACAAACGTATAATGTTTTGAAATATAAAACTAATTTACGTTACTTGAATGAAGGTGTTAATAATATCGAATTGTTGCAGAATTATTTTGTTTCTTGAGTCCTATGTAATGTTCTAGCTCTTTTTGTCTGTATCCACGCTAACTTTATGTTATATATGCCTCTGTTTCACTAGGGCGCAAACTCATTAAGCATTTTTATATTTTTAAGCCAAGGAAATAAAATAGGAACAAATCCATTGATAATGAAAACAAAAAACTGACCCAATTAAAAACCGATTATATTCGATCAATTTAAACGCTACCCCTATTAAAACAATTCGATTGGTGCAATCGATACTTCGTTGCTTCTGCGACTACCGCGTGTGGTGCTGTAACCTATTGCCAAGGTTTACAGTCGTTAATTCCTATACGAGCAGTAAATATCGTATCGCATTGTTCGATTCTAAACGTTATTGCGTGCTCTACTGATAACGTGTATTGATAACTGTTATCTAAACCGATTTAGAGACGCGCAGTAAATGTGTTACCATTGTCAAGGCGCACGTTCTGGAATTACGATGTTACAACAATTCTGATCCTACCACTCTCTATGTGTAAATTACATCAAGAGAATTCACGAATATTTATTTGGCAAGTTAGAAGTACGCCTCAGCACGTGTCACGTGACAGGCTTCGCTGAGGTTGCAAGTAAGATTTCAAGTCTAAAGCTCAATTCATTCGCAAAATATCCTGCGGAAGGTTAGGCATTGCTGACCCTCAGCCAAATTCTATGGAGGAATATGCACCATCTCCGAACTTCATCTTGTCCATGTGGAAATTAAGTTACACGCCAAACTTAAGTCTATAGCTCAATCCTTTCTCGAAACATCTTTTTTAAGGATCAGCCAAATCCCAAAGAGGAAGGTACACCATCATCTTACTTCATCTTGGATGTGTGGAAATGAAGTTACACGCCAAACTTTAAGTCAATAGCTCAATCCCTTCTCGAGATATCTTTGCTAAGGATCAGCCAAAGCCCATGGAGGAGGATGCACCATTACCTTACTTTACCTTGGTTGTGTGGAAATGAAGTTACACGCCAAACGTAAAAGTCTATGGCTCAATCCCTTCTCGAGATAGCTTTGCTAAGGATCAGCCAAATCCCAAAGAGGAAGGTACACCATCATCTTAACTTCATCTTGGATGTGTGGAAATGAAGTTACACGCCAAACTTAAGTCTATAGCTCAATCCTTCTCGAGACATCTTTGCTAAGGATCAGCCAAATCGCAAAGAGGAAGGTACACCATCATCTTACTTCATCTTGGATGTGTGGAAATGAAGTTACACGCCAAACTTTAAGTCAATAGCTCAATCCCTTCTCTAGATAACTTTGCTAAGGATCAGCCAAAGCCCATGGAGGAGGATGCACCATCTCCGAACTTTATCTTCTCTGTGTGGAGATGAAGTTACACGCCAAACCTTAAGTCTATAGCTCAATCCCTTCTCGAGATAACTTTGCTAAGGATCAGCCAAATCCCACGGAAGCCCGAATATATAAGCCAATCTACAAAATTACCTCTTAGTCGCTTGATCAGCTGTTTAATATTGAATTCAATTAATTGTGTACCCATAAAATTTTTATGGCATTGACAAATACGATGGTCTCAACACTCATCATAGTTTTAAAACTTAATTATAATTGTTCAACATTTCACTAAGCTAAAAAGACCCTATAGTTCTCAATTTTTCTTTTTCTTTCATTCTTATATAAAAATAATATTTTAAAACGTCTTTTCTGTAACTTTTGGAATCGTGGTTTTTGACCACTTGTCGAAAATTACATCTTACAGTGTCCGCATTACGTAAATATACATTTTGTAAAACATCTACACCTCTTCATTAATACAAACTTCACTCCCTCAGTTTTAGGTATCACCTCTAAGGATTCACAAAATTAAAGAAATATTTTTTAAATATTTGTAGTGAATGTAAAACACTCGTTACTCAACAGACAACACCACCGGCAACTTTCGCAATAGCAATTACATTCCTCATCGGACTGTACCTCTATAGTACATTCCCTTCATGACGTCATCCATTACAATTTTATTGCCGTTTCCAGTTTTTTCCTGCCACTGGATCGATCGTATCTGACCCCATTAATCTAGTGCTATGTGCCAATGGTTTGTTTTTCTCCATCTCCGTACTACTTTTAAGACGATTAACTGTTTCTATGCTATTAGTAAGGATATCTTCTTACAACTTGATACCATACTAATTTGGTTTGCAAATAATTTAATCTTTATGCCAATTACGTGCAGTTGTTTTAGATTGTAAGTATGTTACTTGTGTTATTTTTCATTTTTGTGCATGAGCAAAGTCTTTTTCATGTATTTTCGATGCACTCTCATATTTTCTGAGATATTCCTGCACGAATTCGGTGTTAGTTCGTTACTATACAGGGTGTACCGTAACTCTTTGAATAAAGGTATATAACATAATTGCTTAAGTCAAGACAAACACATGTCACCATATGAATATAAGTCTCCGGTGATTAGTGTCTCATATATCTGTCTGCGTGTGTTTTTATACAAACAATAATAACATCCTACTAAGTTTGGGTCAAATGTTTATAGTAAGGCCAGTTACTACATAAATACTATGATATCTTTGATACGTTTTCAAACTTTTTAACCTTGGATATCTTAAAATCAAGCAATTGTTTAGTTGATTTTTAAGATATTCAAAGTTACCTTGTCAAGTCTTGTTACCAAAACTATTTAGCCCAAAGTTTGTAATTCGTTAATTATTTATTTGTAAGGTATTACTATTTTATTAAAAAAAAAAAAAAAAAACATATGTGTTCCCCGGAGTCCTACTGTATCTTCATATAGTGAAATGTGTTTGGCCTGACCTGAACAATAATGTGATATACTTTTTTCAGAGAGTTACGGGAAACTCTGTATATTTTTACACTTATAAAGGTTTTGATTTTAATAATATTTATATTGATTAAACTCCATTTTCTTTCCTAATTAATACTAATGTACCTTTTATCATCAATGGACAAACCAGATGGCCACAAAGGCGTAAGAGTGTTTCCTGAGTAAGAACATTCTAGGAATCGGTGGAAGGTCTCTGAGACAAATAGGTTAGGTAGCCCTAGGAGCTGAAGACTCCTAGAAGCTGGAATATTACAGCGACCAGAAGCTAGAGTTTGTCAGAAGGTGCTTGCTTCTAAGTACATGTGTTGAAGATTCTACAGTGTTTACAGTCTCATGGAGTCTACAACTCGAAATACAATCTCATGAAATCAGAGATTCCAGATCTCATAGTGCGAAAGATGGAGCTCTTTAAAAGATAAATGGCTCGCTGAGACCTTGTAAAAACACAGATCCTCCAATTTATTGTCTTTTGGAACGCAATGAATACTGTGATTAGCGTTTTAAGAGATTTTATAGCCCATATATGTTGAGAGTCCTCTAGGCCAAGATCTTCCAGATATTAAGGTCCTCATATAGATAGCACGGACTTTAAAAACCAGTTAATTTAAAGACCATAGATTTTTAAGTCCTGATACAAAAATCTAACATTTTGGTGTCCGTTCAGCCAAAACCTCTAGTTTAATTGTGTTTGTCATTGTTATGATTGATAATTGCGCCTAGTGGTGAAATCTGGGCACAAAACTAGCTGCAGTATTTAGATCCCAGTGTGATCCTCTCATTTCATTCTTTGGGCTGATGAGGGTTAACATCTCTCAGTAATAGCAAACAATTTGAATAATAAAGATTTAGTAAATTGTTTCTAAATATCGAAATCGATGGTTTATCGCTGACTTAGTTTGTATCCTCTCAAGGCCACACAAAGTTCCAGAGTGCTCAAAAGTATCCGATAACAGGATTTCGGACATTTACCATTGTTGTAATGTTATATATAACACGATGTTTCAAGGTTTCACCTGCGCCGGTGTGGCGTGTGATTGTGCTCTTGAATTCTCATACTCGGGTCTTGCATTCTGTGCAATGTGTAACGCCTGGATTGGATTCCAAGCAGCTTCGGGTATTTCTAACACACCCTTGTCTTTCCCTTCTTTCTAGTCTTTATTTTAATATGTATTAATACCCCCGCCCTCCCCCCCCCGCTGACGAAGAGGATAGATTGCAACCCTCGAAACGTTTTGTTATACCTTTTGTAACATATGACGACAGCAAATGCCCGAAATGCTGTTATCCTTTCCAACCTTCCATTGTCGATAACAAACTTCAAACAAAGAAGTGTTCAATACACAGCTGATGGTATTGGTCTAATGCAACGCTAGAGGATGATTGCCCGACAAACAACCTGTATCTGATACACAGCTGATGGTAGTGATTGGGAAGTGGTTTAATGCAACTCTAGAGGATTATTGCCCGACAAACAACCTGTATCTGATACACAGCTGATGGTAGTGATTGGGTAGTGGTTTAATGCAACTCTATAGGATTATTGCCCGACAAACAACCTGTATCTGATACACAGCTGATGGTAGTGATTGGGTAGTGGTTTAATGCAACTCTAGAGGATTATTGCCCGACAAACAACCTGTATCTGATACACAGCTGATGGTAGTGATTGGGAAGTGGTTTAATGCAACTCTAGAGGATTATTGCCCGACAAACAACCTGTATCTGATACACAGCTGATGGTAGTGATTGGGAAGTGGTTTAATGCAACTCTAGAGGATTATTGCCCGACAAACAACCTGTATCTGATACACAGCTGATGGTAGTGATTGGGAAGTGGTTTAATGCAACTCTAGAGGATTATTGCCCGACAAACAACCTGTATCTGATACACAGCTGATGGTAGTGATTGGGAAGTGGTTTAATGCAACTCTAGAGGATTATTGCCCGACAAACAACCTGTATCTGATACACAGCTGATGGTAGTGATTGGGTAGTGGTTTAATGCAACTCTAGAGGATGATTGCCCGACAAACAACCTGTATCTGATACACAGCTGATGGTAGTGATTGGGAAGTGGTTTAATGCAACTCTAGAGGATTATTGCCCGACAAACAACCTGTATCTGATACACAGCTGATGGTAGTGATTGGGAAGTGGTTTAATGCAACTCTAGAGGATTATTGCCCGACAAACAACCTGTATCTGATACACAGCTGATGGTAGTGATTGGGTAGTGGTTTAATGCAACTCTAGAGGATGATTGCCCGACAAACAACCTGTATCTGATACACAGCTGATGGTAGTGATTGGGTAGTGGTTTAATGCAACTCTAGAGGATGATTGCCCGACAAACAACCTGTATCTGATACACAGC
Organism: Homalodisca vitripennis; assembly: GCF_021130785.1. Lineage (NCBI taxonomy): Eukaryota > Metazoa > Arthropoda > Insecta > Hemiptera > Cicadellidae > Homalodisca > Homalodisca vitripennis. Next base: position 14,524,998 of record NC_060214.1, on the reverse strand, counting down.
TGATGGTAGTGATTGGGTAGTGGTTTAATGCAACTCTAGAGGATGATTGCCCGACAAACAACCTGTATCTGATACACAGCTGATGGTAGTGATTGGGTAGTGGTTTAATGCAACTCTAGAGGATGATTGGCCGACAAACAACCTGTATCTGATACACAGCTGATGGTAGTGATTGGGTAGTGGTTTAATGCAACTCTAGAGGATTATTGCCCGACAAACAACCTGTATCTGATACATCAGCTGATGGTAGTGATTGGGTAGTGGTTTAATGCAACTCTAGAGGATGATTGCCCGACAAACAACCTGTATCTGATACACAGCTGATGGTAGTGATTGGGTAGTGGTTTAATGCTTCTCAAGAGGATGATTGCCCGACAAACAACCTGTATCTGATACACAGCGGATGGTAGTGATTGGGTAGTGGTTTAATGCAACTCTAGAGGATGATTGGCCGACAAACAACCTGTATCTGATACACAGCTGATGGTAGTGATTGGGTAGTGGTGTAATGCAACTCTAGAGGATGATTGCCCGACAAACAACCTGTATCTGATACACAGCTGATGGTAGTGATTGGGTAGTGGTTTAATGCAACTCTAGAGGATGATTGGCCGACAAACAACCTGTATCTGATACACAGCTGATGGTAGTGATTGGGTAGTGGTTTAATGCAACTCTAGAGGATGATTGGCCGACAAACAACCTGTATCTGATACACAGCTGATGGTAGTGATTGGGTAGTGGTTTAATGCAACTCTAGAGGATGATTGGCCGACAAACAACCTGTATCTGATACACAGCTGATGGTAGTGATTGGGTAGTGGTGTAATGCAACTCTAGAGGATGATTGCCCGACAAACAACCTGTATCTGATACACAGCTGATGGTAGTGATTGGGTAGTGGTTTAATGCAACTCTAGAGGATGATTGCCCGACAAACAACCTGTATCTGATACACAGCTGATAGTAGTGATTGGGTAGTGGTTTAATGCAACTCTAGAGGATGATTGCCCGACAAACAACCTGTATCTGATACACAGCTGATAGTAGTGATTGGGTAGTGGTTTAATGCAACTCTAGAGGATGATTGGCCGACAAACAACCTGTATCTGATACACAGCTGATGGTAGTGATTGGGTAGTGGTTTAATGCAACTCTAGAGGATGATTGCCCGACAAACAACCTGTATCTGATACACAGCTGATAGTAGTGATTGGGTAGTGGTTTAATGCAACTGTAGAGGATTATTGGCCGACAAACAACTTGTATCTGATACACAACTGATGGTAGTGATTGGGTAGTGGTTTAATGCAACTCTAGAGGATGATTGGCCGACAAACAACCTGTATCTGATACATCAGATAGTTTTCTACAGACTCCAGGTCTCGTCTTGGCCTTGAGATCAACCTCTGAAAAGATTTATGATGACAAAGGATAGCCAGAAACGGGTTGCTTGTATGCGCTGAATTATTTATCATAACTAAAGGACACCGTTGTTCGCTTCACGAGTTTATAAAATAGGCTCACTTGTTTCTCCTGGCACGGTAGCCTATTACATAAGTAGCTGGCTTAGTACCAGCCTCTGTAAGTAAATAAATTAAAAACCTGAATTTAATTTATAAATTTTACAAATATCTGAGTCAAAAATATTAAAACTTAATATAAAAAATTGTTTCGTTAGCAGTAGCTGAATCAACATTATTGTAAAATTTAATTTATTAAAAATGACCAATTAGTTAATTTTAGCATTGTTTAGGACATCTTGGTATTACAAATAATGGAAAGCGGACATATATATATATATATATATATATATATATATACATTTTTATATTTATACATGCACAATTTTTGATAATCCGGAATTGTACCTTGGATAAATTTTGGATTTACTTAATATTATGTATGCGGTTCGATAAAAAATTTTATAATATGTGACCAAAGCATACTATTATTTGTATTTAATGTTTTAATGCGGAGGCCAAATCTTATTATGATGCTATACCACTATTTAGTAGTCAGCTATGCAGCAAAAATATGTAACATGCTAAAAAGTACTAAGAGTTTTCCAGTTACACCCACAATAGTGAAATTTTTACAGTTAACAGTATACAGAATAGATGGCGAGTGCCTTCTATCAAAACTACAGTAAACATTGAGAGTTTTTTAGTGTAAAAATATTAAATTTTGCGGTTCACCATTTCCACTCCACGGTCTATATTACTACAGTTATAAAATCGAAAAACTCATTCATGCCAAGTATATGATCATTTTTCATAAATTATTTGTTGTGTTTTGTGGTAAATAAGTTAATACTTCAGATTGAAAATCTTTGCCGGATTATTCCAAGTTAGACTTATACGCGTTGAGTCCTGGAAAGAACGTTTCAGACCGTATTTACGGTATTGACGATGTAAGTATCTACTATTCTAACATACTCTTGGAAGATTAATATAAGAACTGTCTCATTCATATAGGAAACTCCTGTTTAGCAAACATTTTGCACACTAAATATTTCCACTTTGAAGTTATAAACAGCCTCAGTCATCCGTTAGGATGATATAACCGGTGTGGCCAGACCGAGACGACGCGTTGCAGCGGAGACTTGAACGCTGGTTTTACTGGTGGCGCGACTACCGGCACCGAGTTGGCTGGCAATACTCCTGTCGAGCGTACGACAGGAGCCGTGATAACGAGTGCCGATCCTGCATGTACGACGTGGTGTGCGACGCGTACGGCTTCCAAATGGCGCCTGCAATGACGACCTGGCGTCCACACTACGTGGCTCGCATATTTCCATTATCTCACAACGTAAAACAAAGTTAACTTTCCTATTATGGGCACTGAGTGGTGTGATTGAATTTTTATGATAACATCACATTTATTTATTTAATTTTCTGATGATGATTTCTTAATCACTTCATTTGTTTTCATAAATAATCTCAACATTTTCCTTACCATTTTTATCACCATATGCACTTGCTGACCTTTTCCTCGTAACATTCTCTCTGTTCTCCCTTTTTTTACTTGTTATTGCTTTATTTACAGACCACAATATGGAAAATCTTTCTTGCCATTTCCTCAACTGTTTTCCTTATTCAACTTAATTTCAATCGAGTATTTGTCCACAAGAGTATTGCGTTGCATTTTGTTTCCTTTCATCTCTACCTGTCATATTCATTGCGTACCTACCCTATCCTTACTATTCCATTTATGTCGTTACCCTTCTTTTGCGTTCCCACAATATCCTTATATGTCCTTTTTGAATAATGGGAATACCACTAACCTAACAAATTATCCAAAACATTAACTGGAGCCATCAAGAATATTGAAGACTAGACACTTGAAAAATATTGTCATAAACTATTCCAAACGTAACAATTTCAATGTAGCCTGATGGGTCTAAAGGGCTCGTATCAAAATCACGCTATATAATGCATTGCATTTGCATCAACTCCAAATCTTTGCTGGACATCAAATCTAAATTTAGTGAAACTCGTCGACAAGAATTAATTAGAAAAGTTAATCCCCTCAGGTAAAATTTTATGAATGGATATTACAACAGGGATTCAACAAAGAACGTCGTAAAGTTGAAAAGAAAAATCGTCAACCAATTTGTGTAGTATAGTACCATTAAATGTAGCAGAAATGGTCCATCAACTATTTTCTCAACCTGTATTAAATATTTATATTAATCTACTTCTGTCTCCTTAACTGAATCTATGTTATTACTGTTCCATCTGTTCAGTTTTATGTTCACCAAAGTGACTTCGTTGGAAGTTGGTGTTTTTGAAACTCTCGGTGTCACGGTTGTTAAAACTCTTGCTCCAAGGTTCCATGGTAATCATGGAGTGTTTATGGCTGTAACTTAGCACATTTCTTCACTTCTTGTGCTGGAGACAAAGTGCTCAAGGGTCCACGTTCCGTCACGGCACCGACGCAACACACTCTGATAACGCATTGTGTGCTGATAAGCCTTATCGTAACTCGTTAACTCGATTCGCGCCATGCTGTAACCCCTCTACAGATTCTGCGGCGATGCTTCAAAGAAGAAGTTATGTTCGCTTTTCTTTTCAGAAAACTTTTGAAAGTCAACGGTGCAGCCCCAGCTGCTCCGTTAAAAATGTATTTACCTTTTTTCAAATAAAGGAGATACCCCTTTTAAACCTTACTCTGCATGTCCTCGTGGACTTTTGCGAGGATCTTATCAACCAGAAAAAGAGAAAAGTCTGTGCTTTACAAAATTGACAATACTGTTAAAAGTCAATCATTACCGACAGGATTTGAACTCAAATCCTAAGTCCGACCTCTCAAAGACCTCTCAGCCGTTGGCTCTCTTGTACAAAATATTATTTATAGTGATGACGTAAAAATACATATAGATGGACGGATTTAGTCCATAATTTTGCTATTTATGCCATCTGAAGTGTTTGGCTAGTTATATCATCATTTGTTGTTGTTAGATACACACTGTAGAAATTTATTTCAATAATTGTCTAATCTGTACTCTTATCACATTTATATCTTTTTCCAACTAAATCCAAACGGTAATAAAACCCTTTACTTCGTTAAAATTAATGAGTGGTCCTTTTGATTTGGGAATGAGTTACCTATTATACGTACTGATCAATTTGTATCCCTTATCGTGATCTTTTATATCCCTCATTATTAGAAGCATTCATGTTTGCAATTTTGCATTCAAAATCGAAGGGGTGTGCTTTAATTTTCATCTGCAAACGCCGTACTCCATGGGTGGAGATAATTTGTGGTCCTTAAATTGAAGACTGAGCCACAATAGAGTTGGAGGATATCGACACCGTATCGGGGAGATCGTTAACTGGACGCTACGCTGTAGGTAAAGTCCTGGCCAATTACCTGACCCCCCTCACTCCCCCTCCCCTGCCATTAATCAGCTGACCACCCCACCTCCACTCACTCCCCGGCAAGTTTTGACAGGTTAACCTCCCGCCGACCTCCCCACCGGCACGTCGCTTTGTTTGTTCTTTCAGCGGCCCACCGCGATCTTCATGTAGACTTAGTGACCATTAAACTCCCAGCGGCTGTTACCATTATTATTGTTTTATTAGTTTAGGATATTAGAGCAGAAGTATTCAACTTTTCTTCCGTCGTTGCAAAGATCTGCTTATTTATACATAACTATCTTTGCATGTGTCTTAACTAAACTGGTATGGCCATGCAAACTTCCTAAATTGGAGTGCTTATTTCAGATAGTTTGCAGGCCTTGATGGGGAACTCTTTAAAAATACAAATATTATAAATGTCTCAAATTTTTTTAAATTTCTAGATTTAGCTAAGATCTGCTTATTTATACATAACTAACTATCTTTGCATGTGTCTTAACTCAACTGGTATGGCCTTGCAAACTTCCTAAATTAGAGTGCCTATTTCAGATAGTTTGCACGCCTTGAAGGGGAAATCTTAAAAGATGTAAAAATTAAAAATATGTCAAAATCTTTAAAATTTGTAAATTTAGCTAAGTCAAATTGGTTTTAGTTTCATACGCCCGGCAATCTTAAACTTTGTATATAGAAAAATAACTATCTAAAATTACTGAAATAGTACTGCAAACCAAGAAACACAGTGTTTATGATTGTTTGAACAAGATTAGAAACTCCTTCAAGTTTCTAAAAGTCTATCACTTTTGCACCATCGAAGTCCAAACCTCGAAATAGTGTCCATCACGTACAGGAATACAAGTCTAGGGTCTAATCACAAATTTGATAGTTATCAAATTATAATCTGTTTTATGTTTGTGTAAAAGCAGTTGTCTGCTAACCAGCTGAAAGTTTGTTATCTTTATAGCGATAAGAAGTTTGATAGTTTATCTGATAACGCCGGATAAATGGTTCTTAGTATCCCTTAATAATGTAGAATAAGGATGAGATCGTTTTAGCATTAGCTGTATTTAAAAAGTTTAAAACTTGAAATTGTATAACTTCCTTTGAATTAGTCCAAATTTTGTAATCTTCTTATTTATTCACGAAGTCTGCAGCCTTACGGAGTATTTCAAACCTTATTAAATAAATTATTTTCTTTCTAAATTTTTGTACTGTACAAAGGGAAAAACTAATACTTGAAAAGTGTTTTAAATGCATGTTCACTCCTCATAACCCCTCTTCCCCCACCCTACTGAATATGGTTTTGCTTATGGTAACCCTTCGGGGACTTAAGGAATCACTGGACCTAATAAATGTGATTTCAACATCATTTTAGTTTTTTTACGATTAACCAATAATGTTTATTTCAACACATAGGTGGAATCTATCGGTAATATACAAAACTTTAATTGCATTTCAAAAGATATTCCAAATGGTTTACATCGTTCATCTTCTGAAACGCACAATAAAACATCATTATGATGTCATAAATTCAAGTCGTGTTTTTGTAGCCCTTAAATAGCCATTGTTATTCCATGACCATCTCCTTCTCTCTCTGCGGATTCCCCTCCCCGTCTCTGGTTTCGGATGGGAAGGGGGAGGGGGACCACCAAGCGTTGTTTACTCTCTCTCCGGCCCTTCAACAAGATGTAGACATTAATAACCTTGTAAATATTTATTTACTTCGTCAGAGGCTTTATACCTGTTGTTATTTTTGTTTTCTTTGGGACACCCGAAGGCCCCGAATTTGTTTGATCCTTCGCCTCTCATTCAGGTAGCAGTTTACAAGCATTAGCTCTTAACGACTGGAGTGAAGCAGTGGAGATTGAACAAATTTGTTTCTTCTCCGCCAAAATTTGCGGACTTTTTTCACTTCCTTGCAAATCCTTGTAGTTATTCGAAGGCCTCTCAATAATGGTCCCGTTAATTTAAATTATACACAGTTTGTTAACATTTTTAGTATTTCACCTTCTGTGGTACGAGCTGTTGTGTACAAAACGCTTGTTTTGTGGTTGGTCTTCTCATTCCAGACCTTCAGGTATGCTTGCGTTTTTTTATTATGTTGTCTGTTGGGGACTTAAATACCACTACATTTTGATCTTTCCTTTAATTTTTGTAAGGCCTGACCTAATGTTTTGAAGGATTTGGTACCTTTCCGTATCCGGCTTCTTTCCCTACATCGATGTATTGTGTACAATTCCATTTATATCGTAATTTTGGGTGAGATGTGAAGGGTTCCGACATTGAATTTCTGGGAACAAATCAGTGTTTATGTGTAGACCTCACTTCACCAGAAAATGCTTATATTGAAAAGATTTTCTGAGAAGACAAAACTGTGTATCATCTTAGGGAGTGTCTTTGTTTGAATTTTCTTTTTCAGTATTTTAATTCACGGTGAATTATTTTATAGGATAACAGGTTTTCGTGAATTTACCATCGTTAATGTTACTAAAACAGAACACTACTCTCTTCATCACATGTCACATAACTTTATGCCACAGGGTTAAATATTTTTGTTAATTAGCCAAAAATAGTTCTACTACGGCACAAAATATGTCCTGTTAAAATAAAATTTCGTTATATAGAGATTTAATTTTTTTTTAATGAGAGATATGTCTCTCAAAGAATTTCTAATCATAACTATATCAAAGAATTTTGAAAAAATTACTATCATCGAAGTTATTATCACGACGTTTCGAGAACTGTTATTCACCTCTGCATCTGGTGTCCAAAACCGTGTAGCTAGGATTAAGCTACCACGAAAAAGCGCATTGACAAGTGCTGACGATAAAAATGCCAAAGCTATATTTGAGAATACGAAAATAGCAACTTTGGGAAAATGTCCAAAATCTTGAAATCATCCGGAAGTAATGTACTGTACACAAAGAACAAATGTCTGCTCGGAAAGGTGCAAACGTATGACAGATGATAAAGGGCCTAAGTGACCTCCAGAGTCGCATCACAGGACTATACTTTGCCCACAGGTACCCATTACTCTGCGAATCTTAATCTCCTGAAATTCAATGATAGCTAGAGGTCAATAAAGGATCATTTCTACCGAGCTCGAAACGATAATGAAGGAGCTGTTGTGATGAAGATGTTTGGTCTGAGGGACTCGGGTATCGCACGCAGTCATTAAGATGGCGAGATTGTAGAGATGAGAGGTGGAACACCCACGTCGCGGCTAGCTGACGTCTCCCCTTGCCAACCGCGAGCGAAATAAATGCTGTTCCGAGTGTAAAATAAACGAACTATCGACTGCCATCTCTTTGCTATAAATAGTGTTATCATAAAATAATGGCGCGGTTTCAGCAAATCGTGGGAAGATAGTAGGGAAATTTCTAGATGTGATTGTTGGTATCTCTGAAATCCTCCAACCCAAAAGTAAGCCGCTCTAACCTCAAAATCAGTTCTTGTATTGTTGTTGCGGTGAGTTACGCCATTTACTACACTCTTGGATGAAGATAAAGCAATGTGTGTTTTATTGTTGGCTAAATTAAATCCGTAATTTTAGTTCAACATGCTTTCCAACGTGAATTTGGAAGAGATCCACCACACAAAAATAACACAACACAATATTGACTGCCATATCTTTGCTATAAATATATGGTTGTCATAAAAGAATAGTACGATTTCAGTAATTCGTGGGCAGATAGTAGGGAAATTTCTAAATGTTATATTGGTATCTCTGAAAGCCTCCTACCCAATAGTTTGTCTATAGGCTGTTTTAACCTCAAAATTAGTTCTTGTGATGTTGTTGCCGTGAGTTTAGTGAGTTAGTGAGTTATTACGTTCTCGAGTAAAGATAAAGCAAAGTGTGTTTTATTGTTGGCCGAATTAAAATCCGTAATTTTAGTTCAACGTGCGTTCCGATGTGATTTTGGAAGAGGTCCGCCACACATAAATAAAAACACAACAAGTTTCGTTTAAACGATTCGAAGAAACTGGATCAGTTAAGAAGTAAAAATCAACTGTAGTCCAGGTGTACCAGACGGAACGGTTGAAGTAACTAAACAATAAGTAATTAGAAATCCTGGGAAGTCCATCCCTCGTCGAAGCGTAGAATTAGGTATTCCTAAAACAACAGTTCACAAAGATTTACATAAAAAACTCAAATTACACGCTTATACAATCCAGATACTGCAGGAATAGAAACCAATGGTTGTGTAAACCGTTACAATTTCGCTGTTGAAACGTAGGACAGAATAGGTGAAAACGAATAATTTTTATGACATGTTTACAGACGAAGCTACTTTCCATGTGAATGGATGTGTTAACAGACACAGTTCACGAATATGGGGCTCCGAAAAACTCCGTGCCGTCAGCCAGTTTCTATCCTCAGAAAAAAACTATATATGATTTGTCATTTATACCAACATTCCAAACTAAAATATAGAAGGCCACGGATGTTATTTTTTTTTCCTGAGGGAAAATGACGGTTTGTCCCCGCGCTTAGTGATAAAAGGACCTTTGCGCCTCCCTTACTGAAATTTGTGTCCTCAAAGTCCGAGGCTTTTGCAGAAGCATACCAGATTTGAGAGCTCCTGTTCTCTGATATCCTTGGGGCTGAGGAGATATGCTCCCAGAAATCTTTTCCGAATTTTTAAGATGGTATGACAATGTAAGCCAATATGCTGTGCTGATTCCTCCCCTTCTCCACAGAGTCTACATTCGCCAGTATGGCTAAGGCCCACCCTCGTAAGATGTTTCCTTATGGGGACGTGTCCTGTCAACATTCCTAATATCATTCTTATATCCTCCTTACTCTGATCCAAGAGAGCTGCCCACCCTTTAGCGTAAGGAGAGATAAACATTTTGGATAGTCTTAATCCTGAGGCTCTACTCCAATGCTTCTTATCCTCTTTTCCCAACATTTAACAAGAGCATTGCTGTTGCCCACGAATGTTATATCATAATGCATGATATAACTGTAATTCTATAAATTACGCGCAAGAAATATTGAAATAGTAGAAGTACCTCTGCTGGATCATAAATAGACAGATTTAAACATGAAACCATTGTTCAATTCGAGAACTGAAATAATTAAACCCTTAAATATATGCCAACACATAGATTTTCCATTGAGAATAACTGCATTACATACACACCATTGAATAGACATTTTAATTTTATCAGTGGTGTAACTAGAGAGGGGCCTGACTGTTAGAAGCACCTCCCAAACTTTTCCAAAGCTAATTTCTCAAATAGTCACTATTGAAACAACGAAGCTTGCGCTCTTTGAACAGTTTACTCAACCTATAAATATTTTAGAAAAATACTGCAGACGAAAGGGAGATGAGTGGCGCATAATGCAAATCCGCTTATTTATTACTTCGTGTTCACAGTGACCTTAGCAATTCCGCCCCCCCCCCCACCAGTTTTATCGAAAGTTATTAATATCGTGTTTATCGTACTTATCTTCTGATGTCATTTATCTCTTCTGCTCCAGGATTTCATCCACCGTCTTCATCTCGTACCGTGAAGGATCTCTTCTCTGACCTTCTAAAAACATCAGATTCTTCTATATGTCCGTTCTAACCCTTAAGGACTTGTTTACCATCATATCGCGTTTTCAATGTGATACATTTCCATTATCAAATATTATATTAAGGTTACTTGGTTATCAAAGGCCATAATTTAATAGAGATATTCTTCTGTCTTCAACGATTTATTTATCTGCCGTCCAATATTGATAAATAAATAATTTATTCAAAATCCATATTTTACTATTCTTAACTTCAAAAATCTTTAGTTTATAACACATTAGCATGTCACTTTGTGTTTCAAAATACTTATAAAATAGCTATTGGCCTATAATTTATATTGGAACTTCAATATTGCAAAGTGCTAGGAACCCAATGCACCTCAGCGACCTCATTGTCTCTATACAATTTATCATTGACAGCACAGCACGTTGGTTAGGGATTTTTTTCATGGTTCTTTCCATGCACAATTGGTCTTCACTTTATCGGCTTCCTTTTACAGCCGAACTGTGTTGCGTTCGTGCAACTGTGAAACATTTTGTCTTCCGTTTTGTTGCTTTTGATCACAAAGCGCTCACGTGAACTGAACTTGGATTTGGGTATTATCTCGAGGTATATTTTTCTTATTTTGAAAGAAGCGTCGGGTGGCGCCGCAGGCGCCATTGAATCCCACATTGACGACCAGAGGCAGTCTTGGCTTTGGAATTCAAATTCTTTGTCCGTGCTGGATTCAAGTTTTCCAATGTACAGACATTGAGAACTGGACCTCTGAGGAATGAAGCCTGACAAACTCTTTTCATAATTTTGGCACAGGAGGGTTCCCGTTGGGTCGTCAAAGCTCCTGATGTCTGGAGCACTTAGGCGACCTTTCTCTAAAATAAAAACAAGGCTGGAAACAAGAGACCGGTGAGCCGAAGGTTCTTTGTCCGTTAATTAAGGGCAGCCCGTGTCAACCTACGGCGTGATTCCTGGAAGGGCGACATTTCGAGCAAAATTAAAAAGAGCTCGAGCGGCACATTCCAACACAACAACTCCATTAGAGGACAGGGTGCGGTAGGTCCAATAACAGGTGTAGGACAAGCAGAGTACCCCGAGGGATCTTCATTAGGGAAGACAATGAGAGGGAAGGCCGAGAACTGTTTTCTCCACCTGAGCTCTTCCGATGTTCCTCCAGAGATCAATCGATTTTGCCGCCCTTTTAAAGTGAACCCGATTTCTTCCCATGCTTTCCAACAATGTTACGACTCCTAAAGCTCATCAAGTATTATCCATGCAGAAATTATCAACATTGGTACATCAACTTAGTATTGTAGCTCTCATCAGTGCAAAATGGACCTACTGCCTCTTGGTGGATTTCTGGCATCTAGTTGTACCTGGTGCATTGCTTCTGCAGTGGTCCAAGGGATAGTTTTAGATTAGTTCGTCACCCTTGAACTGAGTCAAGCACATGAAGCCCGGTTCATCCTTCTTTCATTCCTCATCTTCTGTAAATATACCATAAAATGTAGTCAGGGGAAGTAAATGTTGGGTACTTTTCGTGTACACATTTACAGTTTTGCTCTTTACAGTGAATTTTGAGTGACTACAGTAAAATTTCGAAATACAAATGTTGTGACACAACATGGGTGAGTCAGTGTCAACCATTTTGCCTATGTTATAGTAAATTCATTTTCTTTAAATCGGTTAATCAATTTAAAAAATGTATAAGTTAAATATTTATGTGTGGACAACTTCTAAATTGTACTTTGAGTAAGACATCAACACTAACTACATAATCAACGGAGAACCAAAGAATCTGACAGACGTATAAGCAATCTTTACCGAACTGATAGTAACTTTTCTCTCACCTTCACACCTTTGATGCCCTTTGACCCCAAAATAATTAGTGCCATTACTTGGACCAAGAGGAGTCCGTGTTCCAAGTTCATCGTTCAGACGGGCAGACAAACAACACGTTTCTAGGAATAACCTGTAGAGTGTCGGGTCTTTAAAAGTATATTGATTTCCATAAAAGGGGAAACACTGACATGCATTTTTTTTAGATTCGCTACACTAATTTTTTTCCGGACAAGGGCGAAATTATATTTCCATCGCCACTTAAATAAAAAAAATAATAAAAAGGAGAGGAGAAGCCGATCCCCTTTTAAGCCTTATTCTGCCCGTCCTCATGGGGCCACTGGCCTGTGCGAGGATCTTATCAAACAGAATAAGAGGGAGAGTCGATACAGTACAAGGTTGACGGTACTGATAAAAAGTACAAGGGTTACAGACAGGATTCGAACCTCGCTATTTCTAACTCAGAATCAAAGTCCAACGGCTTAGACCGCTCGGCCATCGACACTTCTAAGTTTGTGTTGTTCTGGTTTGTCGAGCTTCAGAAACTTCGCTGTGATGGTGAGACTTGATAAAAGAATAATTTATCAATTCTTCCGCCATTCATGACTATTGGATTATAAAAAGGTACGAAGACGATAATCCTCTCAAATTGTGACCTCGAACTTTCAGTTGTACTCTTAAGAGGGTGCGCCTCTCCAGCAAGCCCCGAGCTAGAGCGTGGGTACCCGCCCGGGGTCTACCCACCTGGCATTGTCACATTAAATATAACAAGCGACAGGCCTAAATTAAGGAAGCCGCGACAATTACAATTAATTTAATTGGTCCGCCACAATCAGAGTGGGGTGGTTGTGATAGGGCCCTTGTTAGGTCCAGGTAGGACCAATCAGGCTAACTACAGGGCAGACGAGCCCTTTGAGGGACACCGCTCCCAGATCCTGAAGGTCATCACACCCCTGATTCTTTGACAATGATTAGATTGCTAACATCATTACGGAGTACTAAGAATTCATTGGTGACATCATTGGAGACAGGATCTGTCATTGCAGTTCAACTGAAGAGTAGTGTTGAAGCTGTTATAAAAGTTACTGTAAATGTAGTTGATTTATTGACAATATGTGGTGTTTGTGTGAGAAACCAATTTAGTAACTATTTTAGAAATCTTTGAAAAACAATTTTAAATTCTTACAAACAATCTAGTTTTTGTTTAATCTGCAGAAACATTTAGCTTGGCCATAAATCGATTGCAAGCCATACTAGTTTGGCGGAGTTCTACAGCATCAAAAGGGTTAAAAATATAAATTTCAAATTTTTTCTCAGATCATATTATTCTTAGCTTGAAACACTTAAAACCAATTATCAGAACGTTTATAATTGCTAACCATATTCAGACACTAAATGGCGCTAAGTGGTATATTTTGTTCCTTTTATCAAGTTATCTGACAATTATACAGTATAACTAATAGTTGTGTTCTTTGCTTAAAGCTTGTTATTGACGATAGACGGGTTGAAAGGATAACAGGATTTCGGGCATTTGCCATCGTTATAGGTTATAAAAGGTATAATACACACAAAAATAAGGAACAGAAAGAAGTAAAGAAGGAAAAGACTGGGGTTCAAATACACCCACAAGCTGCGTGGAGTTCATTCAACAACAGGTGTTTTTACTGCACAGGATGCAAGTATTGTATGTATTAATACCTCCCCACCTGACGAAGAGGGTAGATTCCAACCCTCGAAACGTTGTGTTATATCTTTTATAACCTACAACGATGGCAAATGTCCGAAATCATGCTATCCTTTTAATGGTTGTGTGTCTTAACGGTATATCAAGATAGGAAAAATATAATCTGTGACAAAATTATCTTTTTGTATTTTAACCCTTTCGATGCCATCCGATTTCGACCACCAAAAATAATTTCACTGATTTCTATCTCAGGATAAATTTCCCTAATTTTCTTTTCAATAAAAAACAGGTTGTGTGCTACAAAAGGCTCTGTAAAGTGTCTGCCAATTTTTTACACCTCCTTTAAAATCTGCTTTTCCTTTGCGACGTCTAATAAGGACCGAGGATCTAAATTTATCCTAGTCAGTCATGTCTCATCGCTATTCGACAGGCAGCTAGCCGCACGCTCCTGATGTCCTGGCGCGATGACGCGGTTGGTGGCCTCTTGCACAGAATGCTAAACATGTTTATTTGTTTATTTATTTACACCGGCGCCAGTTCAAAAATGTCTAGTTACAAAAGCTCAGCGGATCCATGTAATTAGAAATCATAACAGGGTTTCGGACGTTTTCCATCGTTATATGGTACAAAAATAATAACACGTTTCTTTCTTCGGCGTCAAAACCCCTAATACATCACAAAAAGCTTAAAACCATAAATATGCACCGATGGACTTTCACTCAAAAACTCACGCAAAAGTAGGCACACCAACAACATATTATTTCCAGAAGAAAGTTAGGTTTCCAAAAATTGCTAAATCAAATATGGAAATATATATATATATATATATATATATATATATATATATATATATATATATATATATATATATAGCTACAAGCATTCATTATATAGTGTATAAGAAATCTAATAAAATGGATGAATCGTTCATCGGCAAATACTTCAGAATAAACATACTAATTTAACTGCTCCGTAATAGAAGACCTAGCAAAACTTACAAAGTGCATAAAAATGTTTAAAAAACCATAGAAGAGTGTTAGCTTGGCGGCTTCTATTACAAAAAAGAGGAAAACACTAAACAAATTAATTTAAAAAATAAAATATTATAAAAGCAGTATTGGAACAAAACTTAAACCAAAATGAACAAATTAACCCGTTTGAGAAATAACAATCAATAGAATCAGTCTTTAATGCCTATGAACAATAGACAATATTGTATAGCAACAGTCATCAGCCTATCTACTCATTAACACATATCCATACATACAAAAATTACTCATCCAGACTCTAATGAAATTCCTACACCAGATCCTGTTAAAATGTGCTTTGATTTTAATGTCCCTGGCGGCTTTCCATGAGCTCACCCACCGTATAAAAAGCACCTGACACCAATAAGCGTTTTAGACGAGATTTAAATTGTTTGGAAAATGTTTTAAATGATTTACAATTATACAAATTATAAACTGACAACCCTGGAGTTATAACAAACAATTTGACAAGAACAGTAATAAATTTGTTGATTGAGACTAAGAATTTACATCCGGGTGTATGCCATAAACAAACGTAATAATATTCAACGCAATAATGTGCTACAAGTTGATTAGTATTGGCAAATCAACGGACGGGATTTATTCCTCTTTATCCTGCCATGGAAAAATTCAGGGTGGGGGGAAACCAGATAAATAAATAATGCGTAATTGCGTGACACGCTTATATAGTACCATGTTACACTACAGGTAAATATCGTATATAGTTAGGCCATACAATTGTTAGATTATTCATTGTAATCAATAAATTATTATAGATGTAATAACTACCATAACAACCAATTATGCTGGGCAGACAGTGTTGGTAGTCCCTATGCCGAGCGGTCTAAGACGTTGGACTTTGGTCTGAGTTACAGAAGGCACAGGTTCGAATCCTGTCTGTGACAGTAGTACTTGTTATCAGTACCATCGACCTTGTACTGTATCGCCCATCCACCTTATTGTGTTTGATAAGATCCTCGCACAGGCCAGTGGCCCATGAAGAAGGGCAGAATATAAGAAGGGTCGCTTCTTTTGACAATAAATTAGTCAGTAACATTGTAAGAGTCAGGGGTGTAAACTTCTCCCCAGGTTGGTTGGTACCCTTTTTATTCAGATATGCCTTCCTTTGATGTATCCAGAAACTTCCGTTCTTCCTTAATTGAGGTGATTATCGTCCTGGAATCGTTACAAAAGATGCACAAGTGGAATTTGGAATGATTGGGTATCCATGTGGTAGCCATCGCAAACATCCCAATGGATATCGTAGCATGGGTCATGCCACGAGCGGGTATTTTACTGAGGGACATGACACTTTGTGATGGTGGTAACACTGTAAAAACATGAGTAATCCTCTATAAGATAACAGCCCAGTCCAGGCAACGATCCCGCTTCTACTGTAGGATCAAGAAGTTTAGATACCCGAGTTTGAAAGTTTAGAACATAAATACTTTCATAACTTGAAACCTTGTGATTTGATAAAAGACCAAATCTTTATACAAGGTACGTAGAAGTGTTCGCGCTTTGGAGTGTTACATTTTAGAACTATGTAACAAATGTATTAAATTACTTGTCTAAAATTTATTTTGAAAGGGTGTCCAAACAATTCGACATTGGTCACGTAATAAGTCATACCTTGGGCGTGTTTAATTGTTAAAACAAATTGAGCGAAGTTTGGCCATTTTCTGCGGCCTTGGCTTGCTCTTCAGGGTACGAGAGCACGCAACGCCTTTCAAAGTTATGAATTTTCAAATTCGCAGTTTGGTTGGAAACCGCTAAAGACTAGTATTCTTGTGTGTTCTTACCGAAATGTAGACATTCATTCTGTGTGTATACTGTTCATTCTAGGGTACACTGCAGACATTTTTCACTTTTTCATCCCAACACGTGTCACAGCCCAGGCGGTGTGACTCAATTTGCACTGAAGAAGCACAAAACGTGGTTCCTGAACTGAACAAGTAGACACGTAATTAGGAACCAGTATCAGCCAGCCGTATACATTGGCAACTTCCAGTCTTTTTATCTAGTTGTCTGATGTGATATAACCACTATTTATGTGTCTGGCGGTAGATTTTTAAGTGTGTCAAGCCAGGAAAAACATAAATTTGAAAAAAATTAAAGTAGCATACTTTTAACTCTTTCGATATCCTCCCGTTTCCACAATCTGCCAAAACTAATATGGTTGACGATCGATTACATTCCCTAGGAACATTACGAGTATTCTACCCTAGAGCACCAAGAAAAAATGAAATATGGTGAAACGTGTATTCTGACGGATCTGTCATCTCCAACCGACCTGGGGTCATGATTGCGACTCTCGATGACGTCACTGGATCACGTGACCTACCACGGTTCAGCTCCCACATTCCGCGTGTCGTGTCCTGGGGCAACTCAGGTCAAACATGTATTCTGACGGATCTGTCATCTTCAGCCTACCTCGGGTCATGATTGTGACTATGACGTCACTGGATCACGTGACCCGCCACGGTTCAGTTCCCACATTCCGCGTGTCGTGTCCTGGGGCAACTCAGGTCAAACATGTATTCTGACGGATCTGTCACCTCCAGCGACCTCGGGTCATGATTGTGACTCTATGACGTCACCGGATCACGTGACCCGCCACGGTTCAGTTCCCACATTCCGCGTGTCGTGTCCTGCGGTGCGGCGCGACGTGTAAAGCGGACCGGATACGGGCGGGACTCTCGGCTAATATTTGGCCGCAAGAAAGGCCCATCATTAAGGTGGCCCTGACAAAAACAATGATAAAAACACAGACGGGGGACCGGAATATGCGACATCTCTGTCTGTGGTCCATAATTGCCTCCCCCCACCAGCCCCCTCGCCAAACAGCCAGTATTTATTGTCCTGTGATCGTGAGGCGCGGCTGCGGTCCTGCTTAAAACACTCAGCGACTCGTCCCCTACTTCTTCGTAAATGTGTTTTACGGACACGATAAAGCTCATGGAATCGGTGTAAAAGCCTAATCTATGAAATTTGAAACACGTTTCTGCAACTTTAAAAACTCTTAGTTTATCGATTTCGAATTGAATTTTAGTTATTTTTATTCATTTAACTCGACGTGGTCTATTTGTACGAGGGCTGAATTGCCTTTAAAATGTTTGCTTTCGTCTTTCCTTCCTTTATTTGTCAATAGATTTAGTATAATCCCGCTCAAACAAAATTATATAACATTGAAATAATTTTATACGACAATATAATAGTTGAGGTTTGACTATGGAAGGTTTGAAAGGATAACAGAATTTCGGACATTTGATATCATTTCACATTATAAAAGGTATAACACAACGTTTCGAGGTTTGGAATCTATCCTCTTCGTCAGGTGGGAGGGGTATTAGTACATAGAAATGTAAAGAACAGAAAGTAGTAAAGAAGGGAAAGAAAATTGTTCAAACATACCCAAAAACTGCTTGGAGTCCAGTGCACACGTTGTCACTGCACAGGATGCAAAGCCCCGAGTACAAATCAAAAGAACAAGGATCTTAATTATATATCACACTAGCACAGGCTACAGTGGGATACTGTACATAGGGTACACGATACGTTGTGTTATGCCTTTTATAACCTATAACGATGGCAAATTTCCGAAATCCTGTTATCGTTTCATAACATTTTGATACATAATTTTATTATAAGTCACTATGACAGTTTTAAGGTATCCTTTTTTATAATAGTGTGTAACACATTGGTGACGACAACGCACACTGCTATTGTCTCCGCTATCCTACAATCGTTACAAATAAAGGTACACGGTATTATTTTATTTTATTTAAAAATTTTGTTCGCAACCCATTATCACTTTCTAATAATATACCAAATTTACCATTGTATGAGAAGTAGTGGGCATTTGACGCAGAGCTTAAGATCTTATAAGTCCACATAAATAGGGTTGAACATAAGGATATGAACTTAATAGTAGTACTATTATTACTACTTAATAATAATCTTAATAAGATGTCCCAATCGATTTATAGATTGAATGATTTTTCCCTATTAGAGAACATTTTTTTTAAATATAGGTTTTAAAGATAAACAATAATTTTTTGCCCATCTATGAGGAATTTGAAGCAGCATTTAGGGGCACCTTATAATCATACCTTCAGAAAAATGGATAATTATAAGGAAATGAATTTTTTAGAATGTATATTATAGATAACAGGAAAGAGTGACGTGTATTTATTTGTAAAAATAAATAATCTCCTTAACAACAAATTTATTAAGAAAAATATTACTTTTTTAAAATATATTTAATTTAAATACAATTTCCTTACGTCACAAGTGAATAACAACATGTAAAATTACCCTTACCCATTTTTACTTCTACCTGATTTCAGTGTTTTCCCCTTAAATGTCCCCCTTAAATGTCCCCCTTAAATGCCTGTAATTCCTAATGGAACTAAGAAAACATTTTTCAACAGTTACCGTCATCAGGGAAGTTTCCTTAAAAAGCAACGTAACGTACGAATTTTAAATCAAAAATATTTCCCAACAAAAAATTGATTGCACTGTGCGATTCTTTTAATACGCACATCGAGGAATCGCAGTACCGCTACAATAGCCAGCTCCAGGCGCAGTAACAGTGGACTGCAACTACTATCTGTGTAGCACTGCAGACTGCATATCACCTACTTACAGCAATATGCCATTACTACTCATACAGAAGGCCGTGCTAGTATTAACTCCCGACACACTTCACTCATCAATCAAGGCCACGCGCGAGTCTGTGTCTCTGGTAGCAACATTTTGTACATTGTTGGAAGTGTTAGACGCCGTGTGGCGCCGAGCGAGTGCCCGCGGCGGCGTGGCCTTTCCCGGGAAACGGTTGCGTGGAAACGGGCGCGGAGAATGCTCCATTATTTCCCATGTTGGGAAGTACAAGCGTGCGGCTCAAACTACATATTTATTGGACGTTGCGAAACTTTTTCCGATCGCTATTAAAATCCAGTTTATTTCCAAGTGGAATTGCTCACGATTGCAATTATAAAGTTAGAATGTGTGAAGATCTCTGATTCACGGAATTCAGTTGATGCCTGTACACGTACATGATGCAAGATCGCCGCACCAGGCTTCGCTGAGGCAGGATGTAAAGTTTCAAGTGTAACAGCTGCATGTGTTACTGTATATGTAACAGGTTAAAAAGTCACACGGTTGTACTCAATCAATTACGCATTTTTCACCAACCATATGCCAAATCCTATGGAGCGACCATCATCGAACTCAATGTTTCCTATAGAGAATTTAAGCTTCAAGCAAATTTTATGTGTATAGGCCACTTCGTTTCCGAAATATGATGCTAAAAATTAGATAGACAGACAGAAAAAGTTTCCCACGTTCTCAAGTGATAAGCTTCCGTAACGCTCAGCCAAAAATACAGTCTAACTTTAGAATATGTTTATTACAAAACGTTTCTGTTTATAGTTTTCATAGTTGAATATATATTATTAATTCCAAGTATATTAGAATGCAATGCGGTATTGAATTGTACCATATATGTAGCAAAATTGCAACACATTTGTTCGCGAATTGTGCGTTTCTCTTTGGACATCCGTGAAAAATGCGTGATTTGTAATCGAAATGAGGTGCATTTTTTGTCAGCTGAAAGGTACATAAGAATCTTTCACTTTCCTTCAACCCTAAGTTCAGTAACTTTTCAAAATTGGTATTCACTTATACCGCATTAATGTTTTCAAATCTTTTTGGAATTATTCTGTCAACAATGAAGGTTTTTGTACCTACCACGATGGTAAAAACTAACCACCTTATTTATTGGTGTTACCAAACCTAATAAAACATCAGGGGAATTGTTTGACTCTTCTGGTCGATAGATCTTACATTATCCAACAATAGGGGACTTCTCGGTCAGAGAAGGGAGATTTTATTAGGGTTTAAAATGGTGTACTTATTAATTGGGCATTATTAATTAATAACTTGTCTATTAGTCCCAAAAATGCAACCGATAATGCAGTAACAATATACATTAACTAAGGTAATCTAAAATTGTACAACATTCTATTGGTAATCCGAAAGCAATCAAATTTTAACGAATTTTAAGACGCTTTTAGGAAGGTTCAGTACGATTACTAAATCGGTAAATGTATTAAAGGAGAAAAATACATCAGTAGTATATTAAATCGAAGCAAATACGAATTGTTTTCACTGTGATGAAGTAAGAAACAAAACTGGTCCTAAGATTGAACATTGGGGAACACCTCAGTTAGTTACACACACGTAACAATGTTCCAGAATGTATATATTCTAGTATAAATAATTGAAACTACCGCCAAGATACAATTGGAAAAGATACGTTTGAGGATTTGGCAGGTGTAAGGAAACGTGTACGCCAAGGACGTTTAAATAAAAGTTCTTTGGTTTGTGTAGAGATGCATAGTGACATGGAACAACAAACCTTGCACAACTCGGGGAGCCTGGACAGTGTTGGCCGTCTGTTCCGTTGTTTAATTTGTAACAATTTACGGCTCTAAGTTTACACGCGTGCAATAAAGGAGGTTCAAAACGTTTGACACTCTTTCCTTGAACTTTAACTTGCAGCTAACCAGTACCGTCGGTTTGTTTGGCTCTGTGTAATCTGGATTGCCAGAGATGCTTTACTTTAAATTTGGATCAAAATCAGTGTTACTCCCTCGATCATTAAAATTCGTCACTCCCTGAAGTATTTAGTGGCTGAACTTAAGCAAAGCCTATCAATAGTGGTGATGGAAGAATCTCATTTCTGTCTCTGTCTGCCAGCATGATATCTTGAAAAAGAACTTACCTATAGACTTCATGATTATATGAGCAACACTTAATTCAGTGATGACGCATGCCACTCCATGGACTATGGCTGGTTGCAAATTTTTTCACATTGGTCTTACAGGTAACCATAACGGCAACGAGAAAAGAGCAGAATACATAATTTTTTCAAACACACTGAGTACAACCATAGGTGGTATCAAAATGTGACATTTTTATTCATAAGGTAGTCTAATAAAAATATAATTCAGTGGAAAGTCAAGGTTATAAATTGGTGAGATGTGATTTAAACGCACTCTTGCATTGTAGCAATTCTGTGCTGTAGCTTACATTAAGTGTTTCTATTTGAACCCTCCTATCAAACCTATCAAAAAGAGAAATATCTAATACGTAAACTTTTAATTTTGCCTAATGATGCATGTCTAACTATGCAATTTGGCTGAGCGTTATTGAAGCCACTCAGGAGGCCGTCACAATTTATCTTTTGTTTTCCCGGGGATGTAAACATTTTTGTATGACTGTCTGTATGTCTATATATCTGTACATAAAATGAGGTGTGAAATTTTGTAAGCAATCTCAGCGAAGCCTGTTAGACGACATGTGGTGTGGCGTACTCTTACCTTCTGTATAAAGGAACCATTTACCATCTTTTTCCCATGAGAGGCAGTAATGATTCTTTTGTTAAATCCATTGGATTTGCAAAGTTGCAATCTGTTGGATTCGTATAGGACAAAACAACGCAATAGAAAGTGTAGTTGAAATTCCTTCAGCGATCAACCTGAAATGATTCTCATTAGAATTCTCATCCAAATTTTATCTTCTCAAATTTCCTGTATCATTGCAGTTATAATTATGTTAAACTTGATTTTTCCAACATTCAAAGAATTATAATACCTATAAAAATCTCGATTGACCCAG
Source organism: Homalodisca vitripennis (assembly GCF_021130785.1). Classification (NCBI taxonomy): domain Eukaryota; kingdom Metazoa; phylum Arthropoda; class Insecta; order Hemiptera; family Cicadellidae; genus Homalodisca; species Homalodisca vitripennis. The sequence continues at coordinate 14,502,386 of NC_060214.1, read as the reverse complement.
TTCTTTTTATAAATCAGTATAGTTTATTGACCTTTTGGCCTTGCATCGCATACCAGACGATTGTACTACAATAACAGCTTTATTACGCAATAGGAAATAGACTCAGAACAGAAAAACAATAGTATGCAATTAAATGACCACGAGCAGATTTAAATACCAAATGTTCAGATTAAAATAACTTTAGTTTTGATCAAGATAGTCCAAATTCTACTAATCTTATTGTTCCTCATTTAAGCTTAAATTGAAAGATTAAAGTACCATGTAGACTTCTCAGCGGTACTTCTAGGGCCGTTCCTGAAGAACTGTAAATCATTGGTCAGCTCTTTACAGAACTGCTTCGACCATATGTTGCTAGATGGTGTTCTTCATCTCCCTGGTTTTTTTCTTTTCCTCATAAATTAATACAGCATTCCAGGAGAGTAAAGAAACTAATTAACGTGTTATTACTATTATAATGCAATGATTTCCATTGTAAAATAGGCTTTAAATGCTAATTGTTTATCCGAATTAACTACTGTAATTATAAATAAGGTAAACACTGGTATTTTAATGAAAGCCTGTGATTTAAGTACTGAGAGTTATAATGTAAAGAGTAAAAACATTGAAAGCGTCATTCTTCCCGTATTTGGACGACCATTCTTCCCGTATATGGACGACCAATAATTTAATTACTAGCTCTGCTTTAATTTAACTACCACTCTCAGAGGTGTATTTAAATGTTCAAAATACAGGGTGTGCGCTTTTCATTACACGTTATTTAGTATAAAAACAGATGTTGAAAAACAGCATTAGATCAACCTGTCACTTACAATGTTTATAGCAAATGAAGTTGTCAGCTGTGATGTTGAACTAGCTTGATTTGCATTTTTAAACTTGTCTATTACGATTCCTGTAATATTTATCTACTCCAATTAAATTGCATAACGATGAAACGCGTTATGTAATTTAACTGGGTGCACTTGACCTTCTTGAGTGCTTTGGATCGCCGGAACGTAAACAAAATTCAAAAAGCTTTTAGGTCACTAAATTACATCTGTATAGTCTGATGCTGTTAGCGTATGACTGCAGACTTCCAGAGTAGTAAAATCGTGTAATTACACCAATCCCTGTAACATTGCAAATTTCGTACTCGGAAATATTCCGCAACACATAAGGGACCTGCAGGTCCAGCTGTATCGTGTCTCTGTCTGGCTGTTGGAGGTCGGCGCTGAACACGCTGAGTCGCTGCTCTTATCTATATACTAGACTAATATATATGATCACATTTATTTACTGGACTAACTTTCATTATTACATGTAACAAACTGTTCTACTGTTTTGCTATGGCCGCCTTACGCTGTTTCGCCTCCTGTCTCCGATGGGTTTTAACACCTCTAATAACCTAAATTTAACTTTAATTAACGTTAGTAATTAATGTTTTTCAAGTCAATGATTTATTCTGTAGAAAAAAAACATACCTTATTTTTATATATGAAATTTAGAATTTTTATTTTAACTTTATTTTCAATTTTTACTGGCTGTAGAATGTTATGATTAATAAATTTTGACATCTATTTTATTTTACTTCCAATAAAACTTTTATATGACTTCATATCAAAATAATTAGACTATTCAGTATTGTGGCATAATTTATGAGGTCTGCGGCCAACAAATTACAGATGTGTATTTTTATTTTAGATTCGATACATAGTAATTGTTTTAACAATATACAAAATTGTTTATTATTATTAATATGTAAATTATTATAATACCACTGTGCACTTCGACAAGAAATCGACTCGTCACCACGAACAAGCCTCTGTGGCCCATGTGGGACTAATTTAATGTGTAGCAATCAATATGTATGTATATTGTAAATTCTGAAATAAATTTGATTTAATTTTTTTATTTTTATTACTTTTAATAATCTCAAAGATCCAATTACAACTTATTTTGAAGTTGATTGCAAAATAAAGCTACAGAGGAAGTCTATAAAAAGTAGACCGTAGAGAGAATCTCTTTATACTTACTAAATACTTACTTCCACCCCCACAATTGTTTGAGAACATGACCAGTGCTAGACAATGATGGTCATACAACTCCTACTATTCCACATACACATAAGTATCTCCCACAACCGAACTTATGGTGGTAGGTCCAAGTCTGGCAGTGTTGCCAACCCCCGGTGCCAAAACTGCACATTCGGTGCCGACTATCGACTCCAGCGGGGGGCAGTTGGCAGCATCTCCGACCACTCCTACAGGCAGACTTTATTACTCTACCGACTTTAATTGTCGGTTTATATCAGCACTGTATTGTCTCTATGAGTCATGGCCCACGCTCTGCCATGTTTCACAGGGTGCCTTGTCTGAAACCCCGCGGAGAATTTGTCTCGCTCCAGTTTCTTGATAAACAAACAGCGTACGTTGCTCGCACACACATCGTGCATCGTGTACGAGGGAAAATTACAAATCTGTCAGCACGATTGGTTGAAGTAATTTGTAGCTGGAGATAAACACATCTTGACTTTGAAAATCTTAGAGTTTCTCTAGGGTTCTGCAGTACACCTACGACCATAGCTTCTGTAAAATTAAATATGAGATACTAGAGTACCTAAGCTAAAGAAATGAAAAGATACTCTATTCTGTTTTCTTTACAATGGTTATTGAATATTACCTTTTAAATTATTCGTGATACATAATTGTAACAAATTTGGTTAAACTATAAATAGTCCAAATCAAGAATTTCACAAGATTGATAGGTAAGAGTTGAGTAGAATTTAAAAACTTTGGACATTTCATATCTTGACCTTCCTCACGGAAGATCTAAGGAATTTGCTGTTGGAACCTGAATTTAATCTAAAGAACCTGATGACGATATGTATCCAAGTATGGACGATGCCTTGTTGGATACACTGGGATTAATACTCCCATACCGTCACACTATATAAAGTCCGGAATTCAGGGTGTCCTAATGGGTCTTCTTCGGGAATTTGGAATTTTAAATTCGAGCATTTTATATTCTGGCCGTCTCAACAGAAGATATAAGGAATTCGCTGTAACAGAAGTATGTGTTAAACTTTGTATCAAACTCTCCAGATACCCAAACCGGTGGTGCAAATGTTGCAACTTTATGGCTCCCCAATGAAGATTCAATAGGAGATCCTGACTTTTGGTCCAGCTACAGCGTGACTGTGTGGGAGGTTACTCCTAACGTTCTCATCTACAAGACATCATCCATGCTTAGACAAATTTTGTCCTCAGGTAAGGGTACTTAACAACACTCCGAGTGAACTGTAAGGATCGAAAAACCGTGACCGAAAAGGCGATTCTGCCCGGATGAATTTGACGAGACCATACGAGCTGACGGAACTTTCATGCATTTTGTGAAAGTCAATATCAAAATGGACAAAATCAGTTGTGGATATGTAGAGTTGTCTGCATGATATGGTAAAGTTTTGATCTGCATAAGTCCAGCCCAACAATTTCTCCTTTTATTTTTATTTCTGTCATCCTTACAAATAGATGACTTTGCTCCAATTCTCCAATAAATTTCTCTGTGTCGGACATAAAATAATAAAAACTACAACACAACTATTCAAAACAACAATAACCTTCGACCTGTAATGTTTTGGCTCGTCATTCGATCCAAAACCACCTGGGGCCGATGCCCGCTAATGATCTGCGATAATTCGACTTGCGTACTCTGATCACGCGTCGCTTAACTAAAATTCTTCCTCTCCGCTTATTGATGCGTCTGTCGGTGCGCGAAAATTATGTCCGTATAGTATGCATCTTAAGATAACGTAAGTTCTGATGCCAAGCTTTTCTGCCACAGCATTTCTAAGTCTCTTTAGATGTCTAAGGATGTCTCTAGCTCCCAGACCTAAATCAGCGAATAGGATGTGGTGTGGAGATGGGCGTTTCTCCAGATAATCATTGCTGATGTCAGGCATATTGAGGGATTCCCACTCTATTGGAGGCCAGGAAGATCCCAGTGTATTATATCTATTGTTCGAAATTAATTTTCAAGACCTTCAAAATGTACAAATTAAGCAATGCTCCTCTTAAATTTTCTTGGGCTCCTCAAGATTCGTTTATGTACAACACGTGGACGTCTTCCAATGCTCCATCAGTTCTTAAGAAACCGTACAGGTAGACAACAACCATACACTACTTCCTAAACTTCCTCGACTAGACGCTCTACCAACGTTCAGCCAATCAGTTAGTTGTAACTGGTACACTGAACCTTCTACTGAACTTCGGCCAAAGATGATTTCAGACTCCTTCTAGCCGGTTGTTAATGATTACAAGCAATACAATTTCTTTTGTCTTTTAAGTAACCAACTCAATAAGGCGTCGCAGACATATCAGGAGACAAGCCCTGAGTAACTTGCGCAATTTGCGTCAAAAACTCCGCGGAAGATGTTTCAAATTTGATACAATCGTTGCATCATTATGCCTTCCGAACCCCTTTCCTTCCTCCGAGTAACAATACAGAACTACACCGCGCATACAGTGAAGCACTGAGTTTTTCTGTAGAATACCATAAGAACTTCGGGGAAACGGTCCAAGACAAGTTCTTTTGAATCCAGACTTGCAAGAACTTTTGTTGGCTGTACGAGGCGATTGATAAACAAAGATCTCACCGCATTCAGAAAACGAGTTTCGTTAATCGAGGCCACGACGATCCCAGGCATCAAACCTTACCGTGACGCCAAGACAGGTGAGGGGTATTTACGAACCATTCTCTGGCGACGCGCTCCTGTCGGAGCCTTGCTACGGTTGCAAATTGTCCACCTACGCGGTCGCCTTGTAATACCCGCGGGTATCTCGCCTGGCGCCTAGGAGCCTGACTCAAGGCCGAGAAGGCGTCTGGGCGCCGCGTCAAGATCGGACCGGGAAGTGGAAGGAAGGATCCCCGACAATGACTAAGGAGACCTTGAGAGCCCGACTCCGATGTGCCATTATCACTGATAATGAGCCCAGTAGCTCCGCAGCTGTTGACAGCATCCTAGCAATGCGTCAGCTGCAATGACACGTCGCACCGGCACAACGTCCAAGGTTGATTGACTTATGACGGGCAATCCGTGAGAACTGAAGCCTGATGGTGCAACTAAGACTCCTTCGCAGATTCGTGCAGAAGAGTCGCCATAGGTTGTGTCTGAGCAGTGTCTCGATGTTACCACAATGCTCGCATCGTTCGCTGGCGTTGACGTTGACAGATGCAGTAGTTTAGCATCGTGGATCCTTGTGAGATTTAGTCTTTTCAACAAAGGGACCACGATTTCTAGGAGTTACTAAACACAGGAGGACTACAACTAAAACTATGAAATTGAAACACTGAAGAATATCGTTGTGAGCATTCCAAATTTGTACTATTCTATACCAAGGTTTTTAATCCCACAAAGATTTTGGACTTTTCAAGTACTATATAATTTCCAAATAAATCCTAAATCATCCAATATCTTTGATCTTGCAGTAGCATCCACTACAACTGTTTAGATCTCTTTTTAATTGCAACTATTACATTGATTATCCTCGACCAAAACACCTTCAAGGCAAGATCGCAGTCGTGAAGAGCTTTAATCAAGGAGTCCTTGCTCTCGACAGGTTTGCAGAGATGATTGACACAACATCTCGTTAAATGGAAGCACACTTGTGTTTTATTCGCTTGAATAATGAAGAAGCCTCTCGCGTATTGATGGAATACTATTATCCTTGGGCATGCGCATCACGTGGCTCCAACCGGCCGCTCATTATTTATAGGAGAGGGGTATCCACCATCAATCACTGTTTTATGATGGACACCTGGCTCTTCTTCTAAGTGATCCAACACCTGTCTCCTGCTGCAGAGTGACCCAACACCTGTACTCTTGCTGCAAAGTGATCCAACACTTTGCTCTTGCTGCAAAGTAATCCAACACCTGGCTCTTGCTGCAGAGTGACCCAACTCCTGGCTCCTGCTGCAGAGTCATCAAACACCTGGCTCTTGCTGCAGAGTGACCCAACACCTGTTCTCTTGCTGCAAAGTGATCCAAAACTTGGCTCTTGCTGCAAAGTAATCCAACACCTGGCTCTTGCTGCAGACTGATCCAACACCTGGCTCTTGCTACAGAGTGACCCAACACCTGGGTCTTGCTGCAGAGTTATCAGAGTTATATAACACCTGGCTCCTACTGCAGAGTGACCCAACTCCTAGCTCCTGCTGCAGAGTGATCAAACACCTGGCTCTTGCTGCAGAGTGACCCAACTCATGGCTTCTCCTGCAGAGAGATCCAACACCTGCACTCTTCGTATTTTGCCACTGTTCCAACGTTACTTTCCATTGATTTTTCCAAAGGCCCATCATGGTTTGTTCATCGAGTCCAGTGTTCCGGACTCATTTCGACATCTCCCAGGAGTCCTGCTGTGCCAGGGGAAACGGTTGACATGTACGACACGACGTGACCTTCACCTTGCCTGCTGACCTTGCTCTAACCGCAGTGACGTCATATGTTAGATAGCTTGGCGAGAGTTTTTCCCCGGTTTCGTAACGGAGAATTCACGGAATCGCAAAAAATTCTATTAACAATGAAAACATTTGCAAGCTATTAATTAATTGTATAATTGTGCTACATGTGTGTTGTACCAATTAATGGAACGATCTGTCTCAAACCCACCTTTCACGGTAAAGCAATTAGTCTCTGATTTTCCATTATGGTTATGGGTATTTAATAAACCTTTAAGTAAATTGAATATTCCTTATTCTAAGCTTTTTTAAGCTATTAATTGATAAAGGAGGTTGCTATAAAATAAGTGAAATTTGTGGTGTAACGATATAAATATTAAAGAACTTTTATATGCTGATTGTAGCCACTCGAGTGCCTGGAAGCATTCCTTTTCTGTCTGCACGGTATATTGAGAATGAAATATTCCTACAGACTTGAAATTTTCCATGCAGCTTAGTTTATAAACAATATCGAGAACGACGATAGCGCATATCACTTCACGCAGTTGGGCTGAGCGTCAGAGAGAATTTTTACATTAGTCTAGTGGGTAACTATGATGGTAACTGCAAAATCGCAGAATAAATAAATTTGCAAACAAACTAATTGCAATCATATGTTATTTTAGCATGTACAATCCATAAGATACCCTGAGAAAGGTTTTATCTGCAGACTAAGTCTTGTATGAAACTTTATTTTTACAAGTAAAAGAATATGTTCAATGATGGATTATGTTCATCCACGGATTTGGCAGAGCGTCTTTGAAGTCTATCAACAAAGACTAATTTATCAGTAGGTTGCTATAATTTCTTTTTTCTCTGCCGGGGGTGTAAAATTAATATTCTGTATGATTGCCTGTCTGTCTATCTGCAGGACATCTCAGAATGAAATGAGCTATATACTTGAAATTTTGCATGTCACCTCAGCGATGCCTGTTACGCGCCATGTGGTGTACATATATCAATCATGTTTTCCTGATAAAATCAATCAAACTACATTTTAGGGAAGTACTTTATCGAAGCTTTTTAAGCTCTCGGCACAAATCAAAAACTTTGAAGGAGAATACTCATTCTTCCTTTTTACAGAAAATAAATTAACTCTATTACATAATCTTACTCATCCATGACTATGCTATATTGCATCACTATTGTGACGTAATCTTCTCTGGATTGTAAAAATAGAAATAATCTCCAATAACATTTGATTGTTCATTCAACACTCAATCTAGTCCAACTGACAGGCCAAGAAAGGTTCAAGAGCAAATCCAAGATAAAGAGATTCCCAGCTCAGAAGTTGGAGCGAATCTCGAGCTTTTACAAGCCTTCTAGCCGTTACCCTCCAGATATGTCCCTGAAATATGAAAATTTGGTGTCATGAGCAACACCCAATAGTTGGGTGTTTATGTTTTCTTAAGCGCATAAAGTCTAATAAGGGTACTTTTTTACGAGTTATATTCTTATTTTTAAGTGCTGAACATATTCAAGGTGGTCATTTTTGGATTGTAATTATTTTATAGATTCAAGGTTTGCAACATTTTCTATTCATGTATATTTTGAGAAAGTTATATTTCAATAACAAGAAAGAAAATAACAGCTTTTAATAGTCTTTTTATAGACATTAAATTGCTTTATAAGTAAAAAAATATTACTCTATGATCCTTTGTTTCATGTACATACTGTAAAAATGTACATATTTATTTTCAGCCGTTTTTCACGTCTACCTGATCACATAATTGCCTACTTTAAATGGCTGTGATTTTACAAGAAGTATTAAAACATTTGTGTACTTTCGTTTTATTATAAATGTAGTTTATCTTAAAGAACTCTAAATTTTAATATAAAAAATTATTTTTCAAACCCAGAACCGTCAGCACTACCTTAATTAATTTCTTAGCATCATCAGTCATCACAATGTAGTTTGATTTCAAATGGAACATTTCTATCCACTATGAAATTTTCCATAAACCCAAAAACTAAAACAGCCACAACTCTTGCATTATCGAACCAATTTACTCAAATTTGGTATCGTATGATTTGTCATCAGATTTCCAACAAAAAACTATTCTTGAAAATTTGTTGTAGAATTGACCGTTTTCGTAATACGTCATTCCGAAAACTTTTAAATGCCTCCATGTTTATATGGAAGTGGTATTATTTACTTATTTATGGTTAATGTCCCTTTGATCAGCTTAACACAAACGCAAAGTTTCTTTCTCAAATAGAAATTTTTATGATATGGTTTTTTTTTAAATAAAAGACGAAAGAGACGCTAATTGAAGTGAAATAGGAATGTTTATATGAAACTGTTTGTTCTTTTCAACTACCAATTAGTGAAGTTGTGCCAGCCTATCGTGATATTTTAGTGAATTCGTAATCCCACCGTCTTTAATCAGTTATCTATTATATTATAGACAATTTTGAAAGTAATTTTATGTCAAACCGAGGAAAATTCATTAAAATGTAGTCTGCAGGTTGAAAACAAATATGAATTTTAATAAACAATTTTATGAAGTTTAATACACAATTTAAAAGGTATTCTAGGTGCAAGGATCATTATATAACTTATAACTTCCCGAAGTTATTTACAATGGCATCCAATAATCAATTTCGAGCACGGAAATTTGCTAATAGAATTTTAGCGGTTTGTGAACCAAAAGACAACATACATTATAATTTCTTAATTATTTTGTTAAATACAGGTGGTTCGTAAAACACCTGATCAAAAGTATAAGGAAAATAGTTTTAGTTACAAAAACAAAATTCCAAAAGAGTGTACAAAAAGTGTCTAGTTCAATGAAAAAAAAACTTAATGTGTATCTAGTATCAGATGGTGAATCAAAAAGGATTTGCCTTTTACATTTCCAAGAAGGCGATTTTCTTGCCTGGCAACACAAACCATTTATCGCTCATTTGCTCTTGATACGTCGCCTTGTTTATTCACCAATTGCTGGTGACCCCAAACAAAGGTCACAACTGGCTGATGACTTAATCAATCGTTACACAAGCCTGTCAAATACCGAAAGATGATACCCTGCAATTAGCACTTTGTAAAACCCAACGACATTAGCTGGATTCTCTGAACTCATTTTGTACACAAAAATTTTGAAATCTAGTCGCATCATTTTTCCTATTAATTATTATTGTATGGATAGTCAATAATCAACAATTCCCAGTTTAATTGCCCTCGCCCTGTGACCTATGAGTTAGAAGTGCGTGAGCGGGCAATCCACCCACACATTCCCGCCAAAATCTGCAATTCAAAAATACACCAATGTATAGCACATTCAACTTTAAAATTTTCTTTATCATACATCAGATCAAACATTTATTTTTTAATATTATATGTTTTACTAAAACCACCTTTTTGACATAAAATTCACTTGACAATTTTTAATATCACTCCATTGACATGCTTTAGTGAACACTTCCTGTAAATTTCACTTTAATAATGAAAACTCCCTCTGTGCTAGTACTCTATTTCAACACTTGCTCCTAGAAGCTTATACACATTTGTAAAATTCGATCTTTACTTTTAAGACTGCAAGATAAAAAGCTTTTGTTGAAATACTCAAAATCGTATGGTAACTTTCTTCAATTAGATGGTCACGGATGAGAGTATAATGTGTAAAGGGATTGTAGCTTCCTCCAAGATAATATAACACAGAGATTAAATAAGTCATATTTCAGGTGTCAACATGGAATCCGAACCGTATAGTTTTCGGTCCCGCTGTGTATAGCATGCTGCCAAACCATAACCCATGATTCACCATCGGATACCACATATACGTTACGTTTCGTTTTATTTCTTTTTGTACACTGTTTTTTAATTTTGTTTTTGTAACTAAAACTATTTTCCCTAAACTTTTGACCAGTTTTTTACAACCAACTGTATTTAACGAGATAATCTAGAAATTTTAATTTATGATATGTTCTGGCTCACAAACCACTAAATTATATTAGTGAATTTCCATGGAGAAAATTAATTATTACAGAAGCACATCATTCAAGTCTTGAACCCGTCGTTAGGCTACTTGCTAGAATATAACCTAACCTCAAATCATCCTAAGTCCAACCTCCAATGGATTTGGGCAGACCCTTTTTGAAGATTAAAGCTTGCAATGGATACCCTTTCTCATTTTTGTGGCCTACCCATTTGGCTTATTTCGAATTATTGGCAGATCCTATCTCAAACTTTAAATCACCAAGTTGGGGAATTTCAGTTAACTATTAGAATCGTCTGGTAGCCAGCAGCATCGGTACGACCTACTTTCCGTAACTCCAATCGGTTGTTTGAGCAGGACTGTACAATATGGTGGTTATAATTATTATCGGGTTAAACAGCCAGTTGGGTCGACATTTGGCAGACACTGCCAGTCTAAACATCGCGGTGGTTTGCAACAAACCGCTGTAAACATCGTAGATGCACGCGCCACCCGCCGCCGCAACGCCCTGCTGGCACGCTGCCTACGCTTATACCTGGCGTACCTGGCGTAGTACTCACGCCATCTGGAACACCTTGGGCAGCTCCTCGCCGGCCGGGTGTAGAATTCGGCCGGGTATCAAAGTGGTAGCTCCTGTGTTTCTGATCAGGTGTTATCTTGAGCAACTGCCTTTCTGTAGAAGAAGAATATGAGGAAACCCCTTTTAGTTTTAGAAGGACTTTTCCGGAGTGGCAGGATATTATTCAGGATGGGTAAGTTTGAAGTAGAAGCTGCCACTTCTCGAAATCCCACGTTACATCAACTATAAGATGGGATAGGTGTTATCTTGAGCAGTTCTGTTGTGTAGAAGAAGATGAGGAAACCCCTTTTCCATTTAGTCCTAGAAGGACTTTTTCGAAGTGTAAAGTTTGAAGTAGAAGCTGCCACTTCTCGAAATCCCACGTTACATCAACTATAAGATGGGATAGGTGTTATCTCGAGCAGTTTTTTTCTGCAGAAGAATAAGATGAGGAAACCCCTTACTCAATTTAGTCCTAGAAGGACTTTTCAGAGTGACAGGATATTCAGGATGGGCAAGTTCGGGGTAGGAGCCGTCACCTCTCGGAACCCCATGTTATATCAACCATAAGATGGGATAGGTGTTATCTCGAGCAGTTTTTTTCTGCAGAAGAATAAGATGAGGAAACCCCTTACTCAATTTAGTCCTAGAAGGACTTTTCAGAGTGACAGGATATTCAGGATGGGCAAGTTCGGGGTAGGAGCCGTCACCTCTCGGAACCCCATGTTATATCAACCATAAGATGGGATAGGTGTTATCTCGAGCAGTTTTTTTCTGTAGAGGAAGAAGAAGGAGCGGAGGAATCCCCTTTTCCATTTAGTCCTAGAAGGACTTTTCCGGATTCACAGGGTATTCAGGATGGTTAAGTTTGGGGTAGGAACCGCCACCTTTTGAAATCCCATGTTACATCAATCATAATTTGGGATAGCACTATATCTCAGCTACGCTTCCTTGGAAGAATGAAAGGCTACATCTGTTGCAGCCTCTCCAGTCAAAGCAGGGAAGAGAAATACTTTCTCACTCAAACAGTCATCCTCACAGAAAATTAGACCTGCTAACCTCAACATTTGCTGTTAGTGATGTGCACTCCTGTACATCTTTGGGCTGTCCAGATTTATTGGTACACCGGATTTTGCTGTACCCAGTGTAAGTTCTATTGGCAGGTCTAAACCAGCCAGGGATGAGTTTAAATTGAGCAGTTACGAATTTGATTAGTGATGTTAAATACGAACTCTATCAGTCCATAGAGACGACGCAAACAGCACTGCAATAACTTATAAAAAGATTAGAGTCCTCTACAGTTAGAGTTCTATAGTATTGACAGGCTTATCAAAGTACGAGCCACTAGTCAATGGCAAGCTCAGGGCGAGTCAATGCCGTCCTGATATCTCTTCTTGGATAAGAGGGCAAGATGGTTAAATTACAAATAGATAGTCCAATTCTTTTAAGAGTGATTAAGAAAAGATGTCAAAAGATTTCATTTAATAATATTAATTTTACTTACAATCCATTGCTTTCAAATCCGTTACTTATATCTTTTGAATCTTTACGCCCGTCTCCATGAGAATGCAATATACTTTCCCTCAGTAATTAACAAGTTACATCCAGTAAACTCACAAATAGTGTAAAAATCCTTCATAATTTGTGCCGTTAAAATCATAAACATGCATTAATACTCCTCATGACTTGGAATGCTACACTCACGGGCACATTTTAAAACTCCTCATGACTTGGAGTGCTACATTCAGGGACACATTTTAAAACTCCTCATCACTTGGAATGCTACATTCAGGGACACATTTTAAAACTCTTCATGACTTGGAATGCTTCATTCAGGGACACATTTTAAAACTCTTCATGACTCGGTCTGCTACATTCAGGGACACATTTTAAAACTCTTCATGACTTGGAATGCTACATTCAGGGACACATTTTAAAACTCCTCATGACTCGGTCTGCTACATTCAGGGGCACATTTTAAAACTCTTCATGACTTGGAATGCTACATTCAGGGACACATTTTAAAACTCCTCATGACTCGGTCTGCTACATTCAGGGACACATTTTAAAACTCTTCATGACTTGGAATGCTACATTCAGGGACACATTTTAAAACTCCTCATGACTCGGTCTGCTACATTCAGGGACACATTTTAAAACTCCTCATGACTTGGAATGCTACATTCAGGGACACATTTTAAAACTCCTCATGACTCGGTCTGCTACATTCAGGGGCACATTTTAAAACTCTTCATGACTTGGAATGCTACATTCAGGGACACATTTTAAAACTCTTCATGACTTGGAATGCTTCATTCAGGGACACATTTTAAAACTCCTCATGACTCGGTCTGCTACATTCAGGGACACATTTTAAAACTCTTCATGACTTGGAGTCCTACATTCAGGGACACATTTTAAAGCTCCTCTTGACTTGACTGCTACTTTCAGGGACATACGTGAACATTTTTCTTGACTTGGACTGCTATATCACACTCATTCATCTGGTCTTTACGTATTTCTTCTAGGACTAATTGTGTGACTAATGCTTAGAGATGTACAGTAATTTTGAGGATGGTTTTTTGTTAGGATTTTCCTCTGTCACGTGAAGGTACCCTCTTGACATCATGGAGAACCAGACCACCTTGAGTGGAGCACAGATTGGGTTTTGGATTGCAACTGGGTGTCAGTCGGCTGGTCATTACGGGCGTCTCCCTGAACCCTGCGGCAGATTCTGTTCTAAATTATAATTTGACGTACTTTTGTAACAAAAAGGCATTAGAAATTGTATTGTTAATACAGTTCAACTCGTATAGTTCAAGAGGAGTAATCAACTTTGCAAATAAGCGTTATTCACAAGAGCACAAACAGTTTCTTGGGGATGCCAAAAAAGTAGTACAGGTGAGCCGTTCAGTGGTCTGTGCGCCGTAAGACCTTCACCATCTTCTTCTATAAACAAAGCGTACACAGGTGTTAGTTTTATCACTTATCAGATTTATTACGTACTGAGGCAAAAATCCCAACTTTTAAAGTAGAGCATTACTAAATCACTACATTATTAAATCAAATTGTACAGTGTTAAGCTTTTAAAATCACAAAACTTGATGAATACACTTTTAACAATACTCGAGGGTTTCAAAGGGAACGCTAGTAAGCCGTGGCCTTTCAATTAAGGCTCCACTTTAAATATGAGGATACAATTTAGAACTGCGTTATAAGTAAGAACTCAGCTCAAATTCATTGTTTGAAGTTTATTTTTAACGATGGAAGTATTGTGAAGGAAACTGGATTTTTTCCGGACATTTGCCATCGTTAAATAAAATTAAAGCTAGTTTTTTAATTGTGTGTTAGGTTAGTTATTTACCTGAAGAAGAGATCAGATTGCAGATCTCGAAACGTAGTGTTACTGATGTTTTGTTTAACTGAACTATGGTAAATGTCCGGAAAAATCCTGTTTCCTTCTCATCTAAAATCCATAAAGTTTTCACCATAGAAACGTAACTTTTAGTATCTCATTGCTTTGAATTGTTAAAAATATGATCTGTTAATACGGCTTATGGGTTACACTAAAAATAGAGTTTATTATGGGGAAATCTATACTTTAATTTTTTTCTGTATTTAGGGAAGTTACCTTGATAAGTAAGGTTTATAATGAACGAAAGTTGTGAATTTTAAAAGTGAAACCGCCGTACGTAGCCGATATATCAGTTTCCAAAATTAAAATTGGTTTAAAACTGAGGCAAAACTTTTTGGAACTAATCCCGGCACCAAAAATGTTATGTATTGTAATTTGTAATAGTAGGGAGATATACACATCCATAAGGATCACAATTTTCAAAATCTCACGGATCATTTATTGGTAGGATCAAAATCACAAGGGAACTGAACAGATCAGAGCCACAAGAAAAATGAAAAGCTAAGTGAAGCGATCAAGGTTTAGCCGGGATTGGCAACAGGTAACGTGGGTTCACGCCAAGTCTGTACAGTACCACCAGATGTAAACAGAGAACTGCAGTGTGGAGTAACAGCCAACAGCTGATATTGGCAAGGCTTCTCTCTTCCACTCCAGACTGTTTGTGACGGTTATGTACGGCAGGTACACACCGGAGCAAAGACAACTAGCAGACGCCATTCTGCGAATAGATCTCAACATCGCGCTTCTCGGAACTGATCCTTTGTTCTGATTGGAATTCGATTTGATTGTAAGACGGCTGGATGTGTCTCTGTATAAACTGGAGCTGGGGATGTTAAGTGGAACTTTATACTCTTAATGGTCTTATAATACGTCAAAAAAGGAGAGGACGATCTCGTTTCAAGCCCGTCCTCATTGGCCACTGTCCTGAAGGGTGATCTTATCAAATGGAATGAGGATTGAAGAGTGCTGAAGAGTTTTAAGTGGAACGTTTACGCCCTTTTAGGGGAGTCCAATCGCCCTTTAAGCCTTATTCTGTTTGTCCCCATGGGCCACTGGCCTGTGCGAGTATCTTTCAAGCTCAACAAGGGGGAGAGTCGATGCAATACAAGTACAGACAAGATTTGAACCCGCTTTATGTATAAGTAAAATCCAAAATCAGACGAGTTAGCTCAGCCATCGGTACTCCAGGTCTTTATGAGAGCTTTCGGTTGCCAGATTGTGTTTATCATCGTTGTGAGATTTCCTATGGTGATTGTCATAACCTCTTTGAAAATATTAAATCGTGGACATCATTAAAGTAATCGAGTCAACTACAACTCGAATGAGCTTCGCTTTGCAACGCTTCTCCTCGCGCTGTTCTAAGGGGTTCTGTATACGCCACTATTTTAATTAGTTTGACTAAACGTGTATAAGAGAAATTGGTCGAAACATATTTGTAACTTTTTATTGACCTGCCGAGAAACGAAACCTGAGAGCAGCAGCCTTACCTGTACCGTATGGTCTAGGGACGTGATTACAGTAGCTTTTATGCAGCACACTTATAGCCTGAGCTTTAGAGTCAGAATAGACTTGGGTTTTCGCAGAAAACACGTGGTTGGGGGTGTCAAAAAGGTTGGTTTAAAAAAGTACTGTCGGTGCACATTGGCATTCCATGAAAACTTACCGCTTAGGTTAGTGTGATTTATGCTACAAAAAGTTTAAAAATATAAATTAAATAAAAACAATAACATACAATAATTTCGTAAGCTCGTTTCTCTGTTCATGTATAAGAAAATATGACTTTCTACTCGTCCAAAACCTCTGTTATCTTGTCATATTTAATCTCATTATCAGATCTCAACTATACTTATCAGACGAAAGATCAATTTTCATGGACGCTACTTTTTCAAAATGTATTTAGCGTATTGGATGATTATAGGGTAGCTTTAATGAGACCAAGAACGTAGCCAGGAAAAATCTTTGGAGAGGGTCCAGACAACTGATATTTTCCCGTAGTGGACAGAAAGTAAGGCCCCATTTTGTTCCTTAAAAAGTTCTTGACCCGTTTCTTTGTTGAGTACGATCTTTTATCAGTACATTTCAGTAATACTGAATTATTGAAATAATAATAATCCTTTACTGAAAAAAGTAATTGAAAATTTTAAAAATTTGGAGGGGTCCGGACCTCTTGAACCCTCTCGCTTGACTACGTCCTTGAAAAAGATCTGTTTCTCTTATCAATACTGCATGGAACATGTCTACCTTAACGTTAATGTCACTTGCAAGATTGCCCGCCCTTATTAACACAATTTAACTTCTTACTAAGGACCTACAAAGTCAATGCAGTCTGTATTATCTTACTACTCTTTGTCATCTTCTAAATTGGTGATTGCTAACTCAATGTATAACTTCTTTCACCTGACTTCCCTCACGATTCCTGACCCCCTGGTTGGTAGAACCCACAATGGGAACAGCATAAACCGATGTCACTTAAGTCTGGGTAACCCAATGGGTGTCCAGGAGCGGCACATCACGAACCGCAATTGCCGGGATATTGGGGCAAAAAGGGCTAGTAGATATTTAGTTTACTGCGGAGGATGACTTTTGACTCCCTTAATGTTAAAGCCTTTTTAAAGCCTGAACAAGAGATACTAAGGTGGCATCTGCCCATAGTTGACTGGAAGATACCGGAACAGAGCTACCCTCTCTTTCTTCCAAGATGACATGACTGAGGTAGTCAAAGGATAACAGGATTTCGGACATTAGCCATCGTTACAGGTTACAAAAGGTATAACACAACGTTTCGAGGATTGGAATCTATCCTCTTCGTCAGGTGGGGAAGGTATTAATACATAAAAAATAACGAACAGAAAGTAGTAAAGAAGGGAAAGAAAGGGGTTCAAACATACCCATAAGCTGCTTGGAGTTCAGTCCAGGCGTTTCCACTGCACAGGATGCAAGTCCTTTTGTATGTGTTAATACCTCCCCACCTGACGAAGAGGATAGATTCCAATCCTCGAAACGTTGTGTTATACCTTTTATAGCCTTTAACCATGGCAAATATCCGAAATCCTGTTATCCTTTCAAACCTCCCGTCGTCAATAACAAAGCAGTTTTAAGTGTATCAAGCAAGGGGCAGCATAATTTTATAAAAAATTATAGTTTAATGTTGTTAACCCTTTTGTTACCTTTCCATTTCGCTTGTACAGTCAAATTGTTTTCTGCTCCAGGTCTAGTACTCAAGTCGTTAGACATCTCTAAAGGGGTTTAAGGTACAATTATAGTGACAATAATCAGGAATAAAACAAAAAGATATACTATAGTCGGGGGATAAATATCCATCGTCAATAACAAACTTTCAACAAAAAATTGAGGTAGTGTCTGATATCCTTCCTCAAGGGACCTCAACAGGAGGCGGTCCTTACAAGATCGTATCCATCCTTAATACTCCGGAAGTACCGCAAAGATCCTTTTAGGAAAAAGTGCAATTTTGGGTTTCCTCGTCTTCTTGCTCTAAGCGATCATCCCTCTGCATCATTTCCTCTGACATTTCCCAGTTATGGTGGTGGGTCTGTTCTCTTCACTACCCTAGTTGTCCACTAAGTACTGTGTGTAATTCCAGGGGTTGGTGTTACAGGGAAGACCGAGTCTTGCGTGAACGAGGGGGAGGTGGTCAACACAGACAACATCAGCAAGTCCCGCTGCTTTACCTGCACTTGTAAGGTAGGTGAACACTCATGATACCGTGTACATCCTAGGAGAGAACTATGCATCAACAGAATACCTCAAAACGTTCATTTTAATGTGATAAGTAGTGTAATAGTGTGGTAATGTAAGTAGTTTGAATTCCACAGAGTCCAAAACAGAAGTTCGTAACGCTTGTGTTCGGCACTGAATTAAAGAGATAACACTCGCTTTACTTTCTTCAAATTCATTCTTTAAAGTTTACAACATTGAAGAATATGTATAAAGTTACATAACACTCTGGCTCTTATAATCCAGAAAGTTCTGGATTAAAACACTGTTTTAATCGCTTTTCATCAAGTAAATATGTGCAATTTCTTAGAAATAAAAACGTTATTATGATAATGATTTATTTCAATCTCAAAAATAATAAAATTGTTGCAGTTTGCAATTATGGAAAATACTAGACCTTCCTTAGCCAGCTATGAAGGCTAGCAATACAGAAGAAACATTTAAAATCTCAGAGTCCACCTTTTATACATTTCACAAGAAAATATATCGGACTTATGCGGTATTACTCCTTTTACATAAACAGTACTAGAACAAAAATTATGACTAAAGCTATATAAACAAAAGTATATAATCATCAAAAACATTCCAAATACACTGAGTCTACTCTAAAAAACATTAAAAAATTATTGAAAAAATACAAACATGCAATGATGGATTTAGACATATACTCGTATAAATCAATACATATTACATACAGGACATGGTTAATACAATATGGTTTTACTTTCGTCAAAATATCATAAAACAATTGCAGTAGCCTATGCTTCCAAGAAAGGGTATCTTTTTATTTTACACAAACTTGTAGTAATTCAATTTGATTTTTTTTAATTAAACATAACTATGCACTACTAACAAGCTTTTTTGTGTCTTCACGTGTAACAAACATAAATAAGTAATATTTTTAAATCTCTAAGTTTCAACTTGAATATTCATATATTACTTGATTGGTTCATCAAACATTTTTTTACGAATTTAACACTGCAGTGGCGTACCCAAAGTGGGTGGGTGAGGAGGGATAAAACCCAAAAGCGTTAAAAAATTAACAATATACATATGAAAATCAGGTTTGAAATACAGCACTTAAAATTTTATTTTTAAATAGGCCCAGCTAATTTATTTAAATTTATATTTATTCCATTCTCCCTGTAATACCTTCCACCCTAAAGCCATTGCAATACTGCCACACTATATCCATCCAATCACTCACATGCGTCAGTACCGATTTAGGTCTCATTCGATAATTGATATATTATTTCCCACAATCGATTGTGTAACACTCACATATTCAGCAGTCAAAGTGAATCATCAAAGCGGATCGATCGATTGTTTTGATAAGTCGATAACATTTCCTCGCGGCCTCTCTGTCTACATTAACACGTCGGTCAAAGTCATAGACACTTCAGTCTCCCCCTCCCCCCTCCCACTCTATCGACCGCCGGGTGACTGATGAAGTGTTAGTCGCTCGCTAAACCAAACAGTCTGGATTTTTCTGCCATCCCAACACTGCCCACTTGTTTTTCCAGCGGAATCCCATTAATGCTCCTGTCCGAAAACAAGAGTTCGCGGTGAAAACAACGCCTTCGCTGACAAATCGCCCGTTTCCCCTTTGATGCTCTTCCGGGTTTGTTTGGACGGAGGGTTCCGAAAGAGGCAGTCCTAAAAGCATTTCCGGTACTTAGATATCTCATATTTTAGCTGAGGTTTGAAATGGTCAAGTGGCTTGAAGTGTTTCAGATATTCCCGATTTGGCGGGATAATCGAATTATCCTCGAAAAAGTTTCTTTGAACAGCCTTCTCTTAGAATCTGACAAAGCTCTGTTTATACGGATCATCCTGGGGAGTCTATAGGTTATCTTCGGGGATTTATAGATCGTCCTAGGAAGTTTATAGATCATACCGGGGAGTTTATAGATTATCCTGGAACTTGGGAAATTGAACTTAAAGATCATCCTGAGGAGTTTCTAGGTAACGTTGGGAGTTTATCACTCATTTTACAGGAAATTATCCCTGATGATCCTATAAATATTTATATGTTATATACTGTATAAACACCCTGGGGAGTTTATATGTCAATCTAGAGGGAATATGAGCGGTATATGGAAAAACGCTGTAAATAGTATTCTTGTGCTAAATATGTTACTAAAATTTGAACAATATCAAGGTGAAATTGAACTAGTTACCCAGTCTGCAAATAATTATTGTGGTTAGGGCTGCAGGAAATTTGGAAACATCATCGGAATAGGAATAGACTTCCAACACTTTGCAGAGAATCTTCAAAGATCATTTCGTATGATTTTAAATCTCCATCAAAGTTGTAACATTTTCGCACTTTTAGCAGTTTATAGTGATCACTTATATAGTGATCTCTACCGACTACCCTTTTATGAAGGGTAAGAGCGTTCCAAATCGTACCGGACCTCCATTTGACTACGCCCCTGAACCTAGCTATTCATGGATCTTTTCAGATGGATGTTGACTCCAGATTCCAGGAGTCATCAAACCTGTCACAGCGTAGACTTCATACGCTAAGTGGAAGGTGAACTGGAGCTGAACGTAACATTCATATTGAAGCAAACCTGGTTTCACAATAATAAATGCTGGGGTTGAAATAAAACATTTAATCGAATTCAGTTGTTTCCAAAAAAGATCACATGGGACTATCACGATTTCGTAACTCAGATTTGAACAGTTGACCTTGCCATTGAGTCAAGGAACGTAGATAAATCTTGATTCGGACAAATGAGCTCGGAGTTCTCATTAAATCTCAGCTATCACGTGATAAAACCTTGCGAAATATTAAAAAATAATAGTTAACATTTCTTAAATCCTCAACGAAAATTATAAACAGCCTTTTTATGATTGCAGAAATGTTTGAACCGGATGTGTCAAAGTGATAGGAAAGCCTTCAAAATCAAATGACAAATAAATTTAACTAAGAGCTGATCTTCATTATTTAGCACATGTAGGATAAAAGTGGGATCTTTAGTGATTAATCCCTAAAAAAAGAACAACCTCCTAAACGTTATGAGGGTCAAAAGGGAGTGACGATGAGGGTAAATGGCATTTTAGTAAACATAATATAAAAACAAGGTACTATTACGATGCACACACTTCGCTAAGATTGCATACAAAATTTAAAGTCCATTGCTCTTTTTATTAGGTTACATGTGTTGCTATGTAATACGTTAAAAATGTAAATTGATTCCACTCATTTTTTTTACAAATTTATTTATTCTACAATTTTCTCGTTGCCATCACGGTTACCCGTAAGCCCAGTGTAAAATTATTCACTAACGCTCACGCAAATCTCATAGATTGACATGCATCATCATCGAACTCAATGTTGCTCATAATAGAAACGAAGTTTCGCGCAAAATTTCCAGTCTATAGATTATTTTGTTCTCGAGATATCGCGAGGACAGATTTTTCTCTCTTCCTGTACATAATAAAAATGTACAATTCATTCGGTAGAATTTGGTTATTTGTTCGTATTTGTCACTGCTTAAAAAAACTGATTTCTCAGTTATTTTTCAACAAATTAGGTATACAAAAGATTATTTAACCTAATATTTTATTGATTTTCTCTCTTTTTTGTGTGAACCGTTGAATTATAATTTGTTGCCAGTGCTATCTATTTCATAAACACGTTCAAAATTAATGCTATGGGAGAAAATCCTATATTTAAAATGTTATCTTTTTTCTGTTAACGTCAAATTCCTTCCCTAAGCATTTTTGGTATGGACGAATTACATTGTCCAATGTGATGCTCTATAAAATATACAACACAATCACAAGACATACCATTGTTCATAACTGGTTTAGTCTATAAAGCCTATAAATCTAGTGTCCATACTGCCCACAAGTGAATATGCTCGGTTTCAAATCTTTATGCAAACATTTTAACTCGTCATTTATTGCTAATGAAATTCAAATTGACATTAGCTGAGAGCTATTTCAAAGTGGTCACCATCTTGAATTCGTTTTTGCTAAAATGTACTGAACTATTCCTCTTACATTTAACATTATCATAAAAAATTATACAACAAATAAATATTTGAAGTTCTTATCTAACATGTTAACCTAAGAGTTATAACGAATAAAAATATTTATAACTGAGATTTATTTTAGTATTTGAATAGTATAATACGGTACATTGAACTTTATGTTTGAAAACACCAAAACTACAGGTTTGATCAGTTATCTATTGAAACAACTAAAAAGAAAATCTCTATGAGTAGTGGATAGATTATCACCTCGTCTGTATAGATATGATATAAACTCTCATATAATGTACAGTACTGTTACAAACTAATGTAAACAATTTCATTACGTCAATTTCATTTTGGTGGGATATTTCAATCCCACCGTTGCATCACTGCTTCTAGCCTCTAACTTGTTCTCGTCAACTCGTCTTGAATTTTGAGGTTATGTTCGAGATAAACATTTCGCTACTTGTAGTTGCGTGCGTTGCTTGTGGAGTGCATTTATTTGTGATGGATGAAAAACAGAAAAACGATGAATATCGTTTTCAAATTTTGCGACACCTTTTAACCTTATAAAACATTAAAGTGCCCTCTATTAGTTGACACAGGCCAGTGCTAAACTACAGAACCGCCTCAGTTTTGCCCCACTGAGGAAGCAGGGCTCGATGACCGGTTGTTTATTTTGACCGGACGACCTCCAACTGAGGTCAGGTTCCGAGGCCCCAACAGCTCGCTTCTGTTTGGTATCCATTCGCCCTGAGATCGGCCGAACAGAAGCGTCTGTCATAGACAACAAGTAATTGTCCTTTGAGGACAAGTTTTGTTAATGGTGTATTGAGCATTTAATAGACAACTCGAGGTTTTTGGTTTGCGAGTTCGTATTTTCGCAATAATTATTAACAGTGTTTATGTATAAAATTCAATTCTCATGGAGTTGAATTTCAATTTTATAATTTGTACAGTATTAAAGTAGTTTCTTTAAGTAATAATATACATATATACATTATAGACACAGACACATTGTTGAATAATTTGCTGATCTCAAGAGTTGCATTAATTAATGAATTGCTTTTTCATAAGACCTCGTAGGCACTGTAGATTAGTTCTTCAATACAATCAGATCGATGCCTACCTGGTTCGGAACCCCCTTTTGGTTCCTTACCAATTGCGATCACTTGGCTATTTTTTAATCACTCGTTTCAAATTGAATTCATTAGATGGAATCTGAATGGGATTTCCCTACTTGTTCCTAGTGTAAAGAGTTTTCGTCGTTAAAACCCAAAGAGGCGGGCGTTGAAACAAAAATAAGCAATATGATATTTTATTTGGAAGTTACAATTGATGAGTTTTATGATTGTAATTAACCAACTTTTAGAATCTCTGAGCATTGTGCAGTCGGTGTTTGACTGAATTAATTATTTTAAATGTTTTAGGAGTTTTAGTGGCCACTCTTTAAGGTGCTTTTTCTCAAGAGAGGAATCATTTTTTTTATTTATCATTCCATGAGTTTTAAAAATGTAAAGCAATATTTAAGGGACCGAGAAAAGTACTTAACTGTTTTACATTAGTTATATAGAAGATGGTGAATAAAGTGTTTTTGCTTGTAAAAATGTCAATTTTTAAATAGTAATTTATTTAAATAATAAATCGTTAAAGATTCATCATCCTCTGAAGCTATGTTTTATATACTGTAAAAAGTGTATAAACTTGTTATCTCCAGCCATTTGTATTTTGGATCAGGTCTGAAAAAACTGCTATTTAAATACCTGTTATTACACTTAAAGGGATCAAACTTTTTCTATTTTTAAGGAAGTTATCTTAAAGGACGATGACTGTAAAACATGATACAATTACCGGAATCAAAACCAGTAAATTCTTTGTCCCTCAAACACAATCAAATGTTTATTGAAACATAAACAGGGTGGACTCTTATTAACATTTAAAAATAGCTCAACATTGATAAGAGGTGATTAAGGCTGAATTCCAGCTCCACAGAACTGTACTGTTTCCACACTGTCCAAGCCCGAGCAGCCGTGAACGCCGCATGTGTTGGCGCCAAAATGAGGCCATACCGACGTTCCGCTCCAATTGAACATTCCAAAGTCAGCTGATAGTTCAGAAGCTTATTGACTTTCTTCATTGATCTTGAATCACTCGCCGCTCGCCTGCTGTTTATGTATTTACTGTTGTCATGGATACCGCATTCCCCGGATATTTGCCATCGTTCAGTCACACAATCAGTAACACTACGTTTCGAAATCTGCGATCTGAGGTCTTCCTCAGGTGAATAACCTAAAACATAACTACAGTCTAGGTTAAAATAAAAAAAATCGTACCAGTATTGTGAGACGCATAAATCAGGAATCTCATTTCCATGCACACTACCTCTAAACATACATTTAATAAAAACACTAATTATTAGAGCTGAAATACGTAATGCAGGTTACAATAGGTCTGCACTCACCGACCAACCACATAGAACTCTAGTATGATTTGTTTATTTTAAACTAGATTGTAACTGTGTGTTTTGTTAGATATTCACCTGAGGAAGAGATAAGATACAGATCACTAAACGTTGTGTTACTGATATGTTTTATCACCGAATGCCGGCATATGTCCGGAAAATCCTGTTTCCTTCACAGTCCTTCACCTTCAAAAACAAACCTCAAACAAAGAACCATATTGTCGTTTATTAGATTGTCTTTTAATACCTCTCGTTTAGATAATATGTATCAACAGCTTGTCTAGTTGAACCATTGATTTTAATTATCATCGTTTTTAAAACTATTCAAACCATTTTCGCTATCGTTTTACAGAACGGAGTAATGCACGACAACGTACATATGAAATATACAAGGCACGCTATACCAGGGATTGCATGCGAAATTTAAATTAATAGCTCATTTCATTAGATTATGTTTGTTTACTATGTCTCATGTTTAAATGCCATGAGATTGTAGTCTTCTCTTCTCAGTTTGCTTAAAAATTTATTAATTATGTAATTTTTTCTATCATGGCTACCTAAAAAACGAACGTAAAAATGTTCACTAACGGTCAGTAAAATCCCAAGGAGGGACACGCATCTTCATCGGACTCAATTTTTTATGTAGAAAGGAAGCTTTTTGTATCTTAAAATCAGTACATTCTGAAGATATTGTGCGGATAGACAGATAGAAATGTGATTTTTCCAGCTCGAGGGATAGGCCTTCGCTGAAGCTCAGCCCATTAACACTAATAATATGTACCTTAAATGTGTCTATTTCTGGTTTAAAATTAATATTGGGCGTCGTCACTATTGCTTCCACTAATAGAACCTCAGACTTTGACTTTAGGATTCCTCTACACTAGCCTTGAAATAGTTCAAATATTTCTGAAATTGGAGCTATTCAATGAAATATTATGAAATGTTGCAGGGAAATTTGTGTTATTCCCCATTACTGTGTAGGAGACGTCTGAGACATCTTTAGTCTAATTAATTAATTTAATTGTTAGTTTACACGTTAAATTTTTGATATTGGCAGCAATCGATTCAGGAGGTTATATTCCATATTTTGTTTTATTTTACATCTGTAGATGCGATATAATGATTGTAGTAAATAGTTGTCCAAAACTTTTTTGAATGCTGCGCGTTAATCAAGACGGAGGAACCCACAAAATGACATTTTTCGACTAATCACACTATTCACCCGTTTTTCGTAAAACTGTAGAAATTGAGTTTTTCATATCTTCGAGTTATAGGATTTGATAACGCTCAGCCAATAACTGTTAACAATTTGAGCTCGTTTAACATACCATGGCAACGGTAATTTTATTAACAATAAGAGTTATGAACCATAATTCATCAATTGACGTTGAGTCAGGGAGTGACAGCTCCTCTCTTCTACCGAGTTTACCCAACATTTATTTATGAAAATAAAGAAATATCTGCTAGCCTCCCAGAGTAAATTGGTTTGCTCTGCTTGGAGAGTCAAGAGTCCTTTTATTTGAGTTGTAATTTCTTATGAGTATTTCTCATTAAAAGCAATTAAATTTGCTTTTATAACTACAATTTGTGATTTTATTGTAAGTTTTATCTGCGCATATTATATCTGTTAGCATGATTAGAGCGAAATTCTGTTAATAACCAGTAAATTGTTTTAAAAAAAGGTTTTTCTCTGTACCCTTGCATGTAAATTATTCTTCTGGCTTTGACCCTAAAAACCGTGTATTGTTAATTCTATGCATATCTTGTTATCTTAAATAGTTTTCCTGTTAATCATACTGTCTTAGTACCCTGTATATAACTGAATTTTGAAATTTATTCGCACTGTTATAAAATCTATTTATATAAATGCCTGATTACTGTTCACGCTGTCATACAATTAGGCTGTAGCGAATGGTTAGTAAGCCTTAATTTTCAATAGAAAAATTGTTTGCCAAGATTCTTGCTTTACTGGATTATTTGCTTCTATAAATATCTTGGCATCTCGTATTATCTAGGGCTATAGCGTTTCTCATACTACTGGCCTTAACCTCTGTTTGGCTTTTCTGTTTTATGGATTTCATTTATCAGCATTTAAACCTATTCTTTTATGTAGCATGGAGCATGTCCTATTAATGTGAGGGCTATTTGTAACGGTTGCTTGCAGAATTTATGTGTCCAATATGAGATTATTAATTATTGTTCTTATTTATCTGGTCTTTACGTGTTTTCTTGAATCTGGACCGAAGCGAAGCCAACTTGTCAATCTTCTTTTTGTCGGTACAGAATTGTCGTAGTTTTTCACTGGCCATCTGACTGAAGCTCGAATATCCTGGCATTATTTTGGATTTAATAATTAAGTTTGCACTCACACCCTATGACGAGGACCATGGGTAGATGATTGGGTGACTGGGTAGTTATTTGTTCTCCTAGCAGTCTGAGAAGTTGAGCGATGCCTGAAACCATAATTGGTAACAATGAGAATGGACGAACACATAATTGGTGAGGACGGAATATTATTTAGTTTGGAAAAATATTTTGTTTTATTAACAAATCATTTTGTATCATTTTGTTCCAAAAATTCACACAATCTCCTCATTCTGTCTGTGACTGTCAAGAGTCATTACTTACAACTAAAACGTGTAAAATGTTAAATCTTGCAACGCTTCTTCTACTAGCTTGTGCTCGAAATTTTAATCGCTTAAATATCTCGAAAACTGTTATTCCTACAACAATAATGCAAGAATAATGTTTTGTTTTATACTTAATGCAGGATCCAACGGTATCTTGTTTTTTGAAAATGGTTGAAAAAATAAAAGAGTTATTGCCATTTTGGTAGTTTGGTGCTTATTGTGTCTTACACAAGAAAAGGGTACTCTCAGATCCAAGCACTGATTTTTTTAATAATTTTGTATCACTTACATCCGTTTTTATTTAAAAACGGATTGACTTTTATATCCAGATGGAAATTTAATTTTTTACACAAACCAAATAACCATTTTCAAGATAGTTAACTTTGAAAACGTTTACATTTTTATTTTATCGTAAATGCCAAATTTGAAGTTTGCATTAGCTGTTTTTTTAGATTAGGCTTAAAAAAAAGAATCACAAACGAACATACAGACACTAAACGAGTGATATAAGGCATATGGCCATATGAACCTTGCACGATTTATGTGTGCCATCACTGCCTAAAGTTTTTTTCAAAATCAAACAAAACACCCACTAGACATCATATCGTATATGTTATGTTCAAAATTATTGAGTACAGTAGCACGTAGGACCTTACCCAATCTCCTGCCCATTTTCACTGAACAAACAACCCAAACAGATCAAGCTCCACATAAGTTGGCTATGGTGGGAAGTTTTGATTCAATGTGAATTTTGAGTTAACCCTTCGTCACCTTCCGCTTAGTGAAGAGTGTGAAGTGTGACGCTGTCATAGCTTTGACTGATGTCCGTCTGAAGAGATCCAAAGAAAGTTGGCAACGATGAAGCTCAAAGGAACTCTTCGCGCAGTCTCGACATCAGAGACACCTAGACGGCAAAATCAAATGATCTTGATGAAGGGTCTAAAACGATCTCGTGGAGGAAGTACGCTAATTTAACGGACCTTGAGGACCAAGAGCCGTAGGCCGCAGATATCCGCACGGTGAACGGAGTGTGCGACCAGAGTGATTTCACGAGAGCATAAAGTACTGATAACAGTATCAGTATCACTGACCTCTCGCCACTATCAGAACCACTTCCTCATTGCCATTGTGGTGACCACTGCTGCCACTCCGTACTCGCTTGTTGCTTGTGAAAACTTAACAGTTTGTCACTCAATTTCGTGGGACTCAGGTGGTTCTGCTGTTTCCGTCATATCCAGTAATGAATGTTGTTGCTCTTGGCTGAGCGTAATCAAAGCTACTGGTTTGAGTGGCGAAACTGTTCCTCTAGCCATCCGATTTCTGGAGAATCAAAAATGAATGGTTAGTTCAGAATCCGTGAAGAACTTTACCTTAAGAAGACTTCTTATTTTTCACCATTCTTGCACCTTCTGGAGACGTAAAACAAGGAGTTAATAAAAAATGTGACTTACGTTGTTTATCAACAAAGATTTTGATGAACGATAATATTACTTTAAAGATTTAAGCATTTTTGAAGAACGGAAATTATTTATCTCTATTATATATATTATATATATTATCTCTACACTTTTTTAATGCGATGGGTTAATCTTACCTAAGACAAATAAGTAAGAGCTAATTAAAGTTTTCGACTGCTTCAAGGATCGGTCAAAAATCTCAAGCGTGAGCTTGTCTAGTTGTGCGTAATTGTAAATTGATCGAGAAAATAATTCGTATGGGAATATAATCATCCCAATAGGGATTGGGATGATTCCAAAAATACAGTAAGTGACTTATAATACTGGGCTGCGAGAGAAAACTTCACAATAACATGTTAAATAATATTTACTTTCTTTAAATAGCAGTTTAACAATTGATTCTTCTCAATTTTGCCAAAAGAGTTTGAGTTGAGTAATGGTTATACTTTTTTTATTTTTGTAGGTTTGGAATACCCCAAGGTTCAGTTCCTGAACGAGTTTTGTTTATTCCTCGACTATTGTGCAATTCAGAACTTCCTGAAAAGTTTTTTGGGATCGACGATGTTTATAATTTTCTAAATTCATATCACCGTAATTCCAGTCAATGTTCCTAGTCGACCTTGAAGTGAAATCGATTGAGTTGCATAATGGTTATGCTTTTGGTAAATGTAGTTCAAATACTTTTGTATGTGTGGAATACCCCAAATTCGGTTTTTGATCGAGTTTTGTTTATTCCTCGATCATTGTGCAATTCAGAAATTCCTGAAAAGTATCTTAGCGACTTAGAAAAGAAAATTTTTGGGAAGCAACGATGTTTATACTGTTCGAAAATCAAATCACCGTAATCCCAGTCGATGTTCTTAGTCGACCTTGAAATGAAATCGATATCGGGAGACATGGGAGCTGCAGGACGACATGTGATCCCCAGCGGCCTTGGAACATTTACCACAGCTGTTGGTGACGTAGCAGGTGACCTCGATGGGTCAAGGTCGCGACCTGACAGATCTCAGCTGAGCTGAAACAGATCGGAGCGGGCACACTTTTTGGCATCATTAATTGATGGCACAATTCATATTACTAGTCAAGTTCAAAACTGATACTTGATGGATTCTGTGAATAGTCTTTTTACAGCTTTGGCTTTACATTTATATGTATATCAACCCCTAGGATATGGAAGAAAGGGAGGATTTGGCTTGTGTAAGGATCTTGAAGCCTTTCAATACTTTGACCTCAGGCAACTCAGGGAGATTTGGAATCCATGGTGATAGAGGACCCAGTTCTGAGACAGTGAAGCGTAGTCAGAACGTAGAGTTGAAAGCCAGGTCAGATCCAACATTGAAGTACAGTAGATGTAGGTAGATATGTGGCCGAGGAGGCATTGCTGGAGTACTACTGGAAAGTATGTCAGGCTGGTCGAAACGAAGGATTTGGTTGGTGTAAGGATTTTGAAGCCTTTCAATACTTTGACCTCAGCCAACTCAGGGAAATTTGGAAACCATGGTCGTATAAGACCCAGTTCTGGGACTGTAGAAGCGTAGTCCGATTGTAGAGTTTAAAGCTAGTCAGATCCAACAAGGATATGGAAGAAACTAAGGATTTGGTTGGTGTAAGGATTTTGAAGCCTTTCAATACTTTGACCTCAGGCAACTCAGGGAGATTTGGAATCCATGGTGATAGAGGACCCAGTTCTGAGACTGTAGAAGCGTAGTCCGATTGTAGAGTTGAAAGCCAGGTCAGATCCAACTTTGAAATGTACAGTAGATGTAGGTAGAGATGTGGCTGAGGTGGCATTGCTGGAGTACTGCTGGAAAGTATGTCAGGCTGGTCGAAACGAAGGATTTGGTTGGTGTAAGGATTTTGAAGCCTTTCAATACTTTGACCTCAGCCAACTCAGGGAAATTTGGAAACCATGGTCGTATAAGACCCAGTTCTGGGACTGTAGAAGCTTAGTCCGATTGTAGAGTTGAAAGCCAGGTCAGATCCAACATTGAAGTACAGTAGATGTAGGTAGAGATGTGGCCGAGGAGGCATTGCTGGAGTACTACTGGAAAGTATGTCAGGCTGGTCGTGATGTAAGGTCCGCTGTGTTGGGTTGGGCAACAGACTGTGCTCGGCCTGCCTTCGCCTTGTCTGACCTTCCAGCTCCAGCCGAGCATCAGCTGATCATACCCCTGCTGGAGTTTGAGAACATTCCTAGTTAACCGTAGATTTTGTTGCGGAAGATGAAGCTGCTGTTTCTGTGTATGGTTTCTGACATGGCCGAATTTAGAAGTAATTTTGGATGGTAAAGAATATGTAATAGCATTTTTATTTACTTTTGAAAACACAAATTAAGACTCTTCAAGATAGTTGATGCATGTTGGATTTTTGTCAAAAACTTTCACTCATAAAAGTGAAAACTTTATACCTATAAGATTTTTAAGGCTTTCCATTACCATCAGAGAGACTACGTTTTGGCTAAACGAAATCTTAGAAAAGCTTATCCTCAAGACCAGTCGAGAACACACTATAACCTAAAAGTGATCAGTTTTACTTTTACAGAAGCCTTTGAGGGCGAAGTAAAATTTACTGTAAACAAGATATTACTATTTTTCACAAAAAAGTTTAAAAGTAATTACGCGTTTATCAACATGATCACAGCACATGTAGGGTGTAGTTCTTTTTTGGATTAGGAAAGTTAAAACATGACTATCAGTTTACTTCAGTGTTAACTTGTTAGCAACTAATTTATCTCCATATTCAGTTTGGCCTCAATTGATTCAATACAAATAATTTTATGCTCCCAGCCTATTTTATCAGATACTTTGCTGTGTACAAAAATCAAAACCTGTTAAAAGAGGTCCACTAACTAACCTATGTACGCGTTGTGATATAATTGCACAGTACTTTGCAGCAAACTCCCTGAAAGATCATCGATCGACATTTGCCACGTTAATGTAACAAAAACAGAACACTACGTTTCGAGGATTGGATTCTATCCTCTTCATCAGTTGATTTCTAATTAATTTTGAATTGTAAAGAATGTCTAATAGGATTTTTATTTACTTTTGAAAATACATAAAAGTGAGACCCTTCAAGATAGGTTATGCATGTTGGATTGTTGTCAACGATTTTCACACCATAAAAGTGATAAGTAATTTTACCTATATGTGTTTTTGACAGCTGATGTAGAGAACAGATTCCAATCTTCGAAACTTTGTGTTCTGTTTTTGTAAAATTCAGTTTGGATCATGCAAATAATTTTATGCTCTCGGCCTATTTTATCAGATACTTTACTCTGTTACAAAGATCAACACCTGTAAAAAGGTGCACAAACAAGCATATGTGCGCGTTGTGATATAATTGTACAGTACTTTGCAGCAAACTCCTGTTTTTGGCAACTGATGAAGAGGGCAAATTTTAATATTCGAAACGTTGTATAAAATCTTTTTGAAGCACCTTCAGAATGCTCTGGTGGAATGAGGATTCCTCAAGAACACATGATTTCTCCTCAAAACTTCAACGATGGAACCTGAGATCGCACCCATCACCTAACAAATGGAGGTATACAGAAGAAACCCATGCAGGAAGGGAAGCCCACAGATATATAAGGATAGGTTGGCTGTGCCTGGGACAGGTGCACCTTTGCAAGTGGTACACAAGTTGCCCTGGGCAAGGCCGGATGGACGACATTCCCTTCTCTTCTCTCACCTGACTTCGACTTTCCCCCCTTCTCCCCCGCTCCCCCTCTCGCTCTCTCTCTCTCTCTCTCCTTCTTTTCTTTTTTCCTTTCTTTCTACGGCTTCTGTTTTCGACATCGTCGATTTCTTCCGATAAGCCTACCTTCGTAGTTCTTCCGATAGGAAGGAAATAGAAGGATCACATTGGGCCCAACATTTTTTTTATATTTATCCAAACAAACTTCATGGTTGATAACTCAAATGTAATCAACTGTTGTTAATTGTCCTTCTCCCCACTAACCAACATATACTTTAAAGTCTCGATAGTAATAAAACAATAAAAAATCGATACTTCGTCAAAGAGGTCTTCAGTATCATCAATACAAAATTGACAGAATTTTAAAACAGTCCAAAATTTACTTTTTTACTCACAATGCTTTATTTTACGCAACAATTATTAATGACAATCACAACAGTTTGAGAAATTGAGATTGTGTAATATGACCCATAAAATGTTCCTTACACAAAATAACAGAATAAAAACTACCGCATTGATTTACACACCATGAAATAATTGTTCCACATAGTGATGCATTTTCAAATACGGTTTAGGAAAAATAACATACAAAATATGGTGAAATGGTAATAATTTCATTTCTTTCCATTTAGAATTAAGAATACACTTTAGGCAAACAAGTGATATATCTCTTTTATAACAAGTGGAATTTTATTGGTTTTAAAATTAATGTCATGAAGGAATTTTGGGATGTTTGAGAAATCATATATATAATTTTATTCCACCACCAATACATAAATCAGGTGATTTTTTGCATTTTTGCAAACTGATTTTTGAAATTGTCAAAATAGGACTTTTACGCCCATTTTCTAATAAATAACGAAACCATTGAGGACAGCAGTTTAATTATTTATTTTGAATTGTAACCATATGCGTTAAATATAAGCAGTATATAATTTATCTTCTAACGTTGTATATTTAGAATTTTATGTACAAGTATACTTTAAACAATCAAGGATCGGTCGATTTTAGCACATTTGAAAACTCTTGGAGAGATATTCGATCTGTATTATTTTATGTTAATGACGACTTTTGCACCAACATGTTACATATTAAATGTGACTTCCAGGACACTTAAGAAATACAAAGAAATTAAATTCTTCATTATTGCTCCTATTACTTAGATATGGGCTCTTCAAAGCATATGTTTCTGGTCAACATAATGGATCTTTTCGCAGTTGAAGAAATGTGATTAAAATATTACACCTCCAGATTGTGTTTAATAGTCTCATTGTGTTGCAACACGTGCCGGTCGGTGTTGCCGCAACAACACGTGTCGGTCAGTGTTGTTCAACGAAGGAAGTTGGCATATGTGATAAATTATCACAGGAAACCGGTTCGCAGTCCATTTAAACCTCTCTTGAACCGAGATAAACGCCTTATCAAACCGCTTTGAGATCCGCAGGTTTATGCGATGGAATTGAATCCGATTGTTCGCTAATAGACCCACTCGAAGTTTTTATGTAAATTCCTTTGTTGCGCAATCAGGACTAAATGTGTTAACATATTCGATTTCTTCGAATTTTGTTTGAACTTGATTTGTCATTGCGAACTAAGCATGTGTTAGGAATTGTGGTTTCATTCCATTCCAAAAATTCGGTTTTTTATTTTTGAATTTCAAGAAATATTGTTCTTCAAACGATTCGGTGGTTACAACCGAATGCAACAATCGATTATCATGAATCGGACGCGAGTTATTGACTTAATCGAACCTAGCAAATAATATTTTGCGATCTTCATTAAGAGTTACCTTTAAACTCGTAGGTCAAACTGAGCAAACACAATTTTGCGATATTCAATATATTTTGCTCATTAGGATTTCGTAACACACCAGCTTGTAGCATTTACAAGGTTGATTTACAATATGATGGTGAACCTGGTAATGTCATTTGTACGAGATAAGAATCAAATGTGAATTCTATGAGGAGTGGAATTTGTTGCATTTGCATAATTTAGTGGTTAAACAGAAATATTTTTCCTGCATAGGCAAAGTATTTCACACGACGTGTCGCGTAAAAGGTTTGAGGTTGCATGCAAACTCAAGTCAGTTACGCGTTGCATTAGGCTTCATGTGTTACAATGTCGCATATGAAAAAATTCAAACGATTTTGATCAGCGTTTTTGACAAATCCACTGAATAAAGTAAAGTTTCACTGAATGACATGCACCACAATCGAACTCGTCGATTTTGCTTATGTAGAAAGAAATTATCTTCATGCAAATTTTCAAGTCTTTGGGTCGTTCTCGAGATATCGTGAGGACAGACAGACAGAATGCAACTTTTCTAACACCTCGATTGATAGGCTTCGCTAACACTCAGCCAATATATACATATTCACCATTACTCGTTGCTTTTAATACTAAAAAATGCAGTTTAACGCTGATGGTAGATTAAATTGTACAAAATGAGACTGGAACCACAAAAAGTGCTAAGATAAGGGATTACGATTCAACTTAGTTTGCAATAGTTTGCAGACAAGGACTGTTACTTTTTACAGATTTACTAGTTCTCTTAATGGTCAATTGCACGCCTGGATCTCCAAACGTTAAATGTAATTTTAACTATTAAAACTATTTTTGTTAGTTTCAAGATTTAACCGATTCTCTAGCGTTTTCTGGTTTTTAAATTGGCTAAAAGTTCTGTTCGGACCTCACGAATCCATGTGTATTAACACTGCTCCTGGAACCATTTTTGAAAATGTCGAAACGTATTCACCCATATCCCCTTTAAAAAATGGCGTATTCCTTCCGTCTGCGTGATGCACTTTTATTTTGTCGTCCCCCGAGCAGAAACCAGGACCTCTTCATCGACACTAACATGATGCTACTGAAAGATCATCTCACAGGATATTTGTCATGACCCAGAGTCTTTAGCAGAAACGTAATTTCAGGAAAAACAGGCAATGTGATAACAGTTAAGTACACGAAAAGTGACGGTAGATTCCACGAAAAAGGGCGACGAACTATGGTCATCCTGTCCACTGTTCTTCATCATCTCCGATCAACTAGGTCTCCTCGAAGAATCAGGTAACAAAGACAGACAAATGTCACGGCAGTTTCCATGAACAAGGGCGACGAACTGAGGATGACCTGCGTTGTGCTCTTCATGATCACCAATCAACAAGGTCTCCTCTAAGAATCAGGTAGCAAAGACAGAAACAGTGCCCTAGGACTGTAGCAGTTTGACAATCGAAAGAGAGCATCTCACAGCAAAATTTCTCACGACCCCGAGTCCTTAGTAGAAACGTCAGTTCAGGAAAAGACAGGTCATGTGATATTAACTACGCGAAATGTCACGGCAGTTTCCATGAACAAGGGCGACGAACTGAGGATGACCTGCGTTGTGCTCTTGACTCGCGTGTCAGGTTTGTCTTGCGGTCTGAACATGAATGAACATGTCTTGTCAGCCAACCTAATAGTGTGGTCTTCATTGACTTACATTTCGTCCTTCCCATTGTGGAAGAACAATTATAGGCCTATTTCAATTTTCGTAAAACAAAAAATTCCTAATTTGATAAAAACCAAATAATAAACATTTTTTAATTATTGTGAAACATCTCACTTATTGATCTATTGAACCCACGCTTTCATATATATTGTAATCTTTATTTACTGAATGTCTTGGAACACTTTTTCCTTTTATTTTCTACGTAAGCACTCTTTTTAATCATATTTTCCATGAAAACAGTGTAATCACACTCCCCCCAATCTATATGTTATTATCGCTATGTTATTATTATTATTATTATCTTCCACGCAAGCACTCTTGGTAATCATATTTCCATGAAAACTGCTTAATCACATTTACTTCAATCTATATACAGAGATCGGATCTCTTTGTTAGGAAAAACATGCACCTACTCTGGAATCTCCAGTACAATCTCTGTACAAATAACAATATTACAATTCCAAAACATCAAGGCACTTTCAGCGAGAGACAGTTAAAGTGTACAATGGTTCTGGGCTCTTCAACTCTCTGCCGGATTCGCTGAAAATTGAAGTTAGTCTGCGTGTGTTTGAGAGAAGGTAACAGAGTTATTGTTGCAGATTCTCAATAATGGTAAAGGAAATGTTTTAAATTTTTTAACTATCACAGCAAGCAGTAGACCTCTTAGTACATCTGTATGTAACAAATTTAAATACTTGCTATGTTGCAACTAATGTAAGTCATTTGACAAAGATAAGATCCTATTATGCGGCTATATTACCTGTTTGAATTAAATATTTCTATTTTTGCTTTTTACAAGAAAGAACTGAACCAATCCATATCTCCAGACTAAGTGAGTAAAATCACAGTGTTGCTCTGATGAAGACCTTGGACTAAATTGTAAACGACCAAACAACACATTAGGCGTTCGCGCCAGTGTTTGTGTTGGTTGCTTCTCCACAGAAACACGGCTGTTACCTGTGTTTGCGCGTGAGGGTGGGAGTAGTGTCTGGCAAATAGCTGCATTTCCATGTTTTTAAGAGTGAAACCAAATCGCGAACAGCAACGCAAACAAGACATAAGACCATCGTGGCACTGTTTGTGTTTGGTTGGAACTTTCGATGGATTGGAAAGGCGAGAACATGTTCTTAGCATATTTATTGACCTATCCAAAGCATTTGACTGTGTGCATCATGAGGCACTGTTGCACCAGTTGGAGAAATGTGGCGTTCGTGGACTCCCACAGTTATGGCTTGCCTCTTACCTAAAGGAGCAAGATCAGACTGTGGAGATTTCGAAGGTCTTTTCAAACGAAATTAAAGTTCCTCATGGTGTCCCTCAGAGATCTGTACTTGGGTCTCTTTTATTCCTGATTGATGTCAGTAGATTTAATTATGTGATCCAGCATGGAAAACCTGTTCAATTTTCTGACGACACGACTCTCTGTTTTAAAAGCATTGCAAGAACTGCAAATCACAACGTTCATAGAACTCAATTCCTGCATTCAATACTTTGCTGAAATGAACTTGGAAACAAACCAATCCAAATCGAATGTTGTACATTTCTGCCTTAAACAGAATGAGCTTCCAGAACGGCCAGCTGTATTTGTGGATGATGTCCTTTTAGAGGAAACATACTCCACAAAGTTTCTACGATTGTTCCTTGACAGAGGATTGACCTGGGATGGCCACGTCGACAATATGTGTGCTAGAATTTCAGCAGGCATACACGCCTTGGCCCACCTAGCAAAGTTATGTTCTCCTAAAGTTCTTAAAATGGCATACTATGGCCTAATTCTCCCATACGTTGCGTATGGAGGGAGATTTTGGGGAAGCTGTCAGAGTAATTGGAAAATTAAAATTCGAGAGTCGTGCAGGGGAGCTTGAATTTCTGACATTGCCCTGCCTTTACATATTTGACATGATCATGTATTGCAGAGCAAAATGCGCTTTGGTCCGTGGTGGGAAAATTCACCAATATGAGACAAGAGGCAAAGATAACTGTCAAGCACAACATCACAGGTGGGTGGAAATAGTATCTCATCATTCTCACTAACAGCTGCATTTCCATGTTTTTGGCAGTGAAACCAGACCACGAACAGCAACGCTAACAACACATTAGACCGCCACGGCGCTGCTTGTGTTTGGTTTCTCGCTCTACAGAAACACCGCCGTTACCTGCGCATGCGCGTGAGGGTGCTGGTGGAAGTAGTGTATCATCATTCGCACCAACAGCTGTATTTCCATGTTTTTGTAGTGAATACAGTCCGCAAAGAGCAACTCTAAAAAAACTAATTTACATATTAATATTTATTTTAATTTTTGTTTCATTTTTAACGAATCCATAACTAGCTTATATAATTATAACTTACATATTGTTTATTCATAATAAATTGAACTGGTTTATCACTTAATTCAAATACTACAATACAAGTAATTGTTACGTATTGCTACTTTGTTTTAGTAACTGTTATGATAAAGTATCACATACTGTAGTAACATGGGTTTTAAATATATATCTGTATGTATTTAAAAGCTTGTATGTATTTGACAAAATTCTTACGGCTTTCTTTTGAGATCTGAAAACTCTTCTAGATCTGTATTTGGAACAGCTTCCCCACAATCTCAAGCCGTATGTCAAATGTGTTTTAGACCGAAATGGGCCATTTTTAATACATCATCCTAACAAAAGTGTGCAAGATTGCGCTGTACATAATTCCCAAAGCAACCTTAGAGCAAACGTTTTCAATGTGATCGTGCCATGTCAGCCCCGATCGAAGTACATTCGAAGGAACTTAATGGATTCTGCTTCTAAGCGAACATTGTTGTGACAAACACAAACAATACATTTCTGTGTAACTTCAAAGGAGGGAGCTACAATCTGTATGACGTCACTTCAAAATATACAGCTTACACATAGACGTCACTTCTATGCTGTGGTGAAGTGTGTGGGATTGAACAATCAGTACGTCTATTATACTTCAGGCATTACAGAATGTCAAAGCAGCAGTGTCTAACAAATTTATGGATCGTGTATAGGCAATTTATACTCTTGTCTGTAGCTGAATTGCCTAACGACAAGGCGCTCCACAGTGTCAGGTTTGGCTATGCTACCCCTATCCGTTCACTTTGCATTGCAGCTGGCTGTACTGGCAGCAAACTTCGTTTTAACCCCGTAAGAAAAGTACAATCTTAAATTTTTTAATCGCAAAAATTTTGTGTGGTGTATAATTTCGAAGATATCATCAATTCTTTATTTGAAATTTATTTTTGGCGATGGAAGGATTGTGAAGGAAATAGGATTTTTCTGGACATTTTCCCAACATTCATTGATTCAAAAAATCAGTAGGACTACGTTTCGAGATCTGCAATCTGATCTCTTCTTCAGGCGAATAACTATTCTAACACATAACTACTGTCATTAATACGCGTCCAAATTCTATATATTATTTAATATTTCAGTATGTATTAAGACACTTTTTTGTATTTCTCATTTTGAAATTTCAATAACTCTATGAAAAACGAACTTTTGGGATGTGCTTTCATGTTATCTATATAATTTATGTATTAAATACGACTGCAACCAAAAATAAGAGCGTATAAGTGTGTATGGGGTAAAAATCGTAAAAGTCACTCACTAGCTCTTAACAATCTGTAACGCTGGCTCGCTTATTTATGCAATTTTTTATTTTTTGTTTGTTTAAGTACACGCCATCCTACTGACAAATAAAATAAATCCTTGTCACTTTTGGTGTCGATAAATACGATTCAAGTACAAAATTGTGTGTTTTAGAGTTGGCAACACTTGTTATAGTTTTAGTAATAAAATAAACGAAAGTGTCTGTTTACGTTATAACAACTTCAAACACATTTTTTCTATTTTTTAATATTTTAAAGCTGTTAAAAAACCAGACGGTCTTTTAAAGTTTGTTTTCCTTTTTTAATTTTTGGATCCACTTTGAAATTTGTTTCTCGAAGTTATTTTTATAAAGCTTTCGTTTAGACAAATTAAATCTGAACGTATTACAGTGGATTAAAACATGAATTAAGTACAAAGACAATTTTTAAATTTCAATCGCGGTTGTAGTCAATTTGTATGGAGTGTACTTTCAAAGAGATGCAAGTTAGTACTCGTATACAGTTAAAGTTTCAAATTTAGAATTAACAGAATTTTAGAATGACGTTCAAAGAATTCCCTTCCACCTCCCTTTTAAAGGTAATTATCATTCTATAGAATCATATATGAAGGTCGTTTCGTTATTGAAATTTATGACCTTTTTTGAACGCGTATCACTTAATAGTTTGTTTCTTTGTTTCTTAACCATAACTTTACTACACATAACGTAGCTATGGCAGGAAGGGTTGATTCGATTTGAATGTTGAGTTTAGTTACGGTTCACCTTCCTTTTATTGCAGCGGTTGGTGTCTGACGCTGTCTCAGACTTGACTCCTGGAATCTGGAGTCATGTATAGATACTTCATGAGACTGCCACTTCACCTATTTACAGGTCTCTGATGTCGAAACGATGTAAATGTATGTTTTGAGCTTCTTGGACACCGACAATCTTTGGATCTCTTCTTACAAACATGACTCCAGATTCCAGGAGTCAAGTCTACAATAAAAGGAAGGTGAACTGGAGCTAAACCCAACATTCACAACATTACTGCATTAAAAATAAATATATTTTCCTCGCACAATTAGTACCACATAAGGAACCACTTTGGGTACAATGGTGTCGGCTTTCGCTTTCGAAACTCTCGTTGCCTTGTCAATTTACACCCTTTCAGTTTATGTCCTCATAACATTTAAACTATTTAGAAACTACAATAAATACCACTTTGTTGGGAAGACTTTCACTGTCTACATCAGTTTCTAACAGACGCTTCTGGTGAAGTGTATTTTTATGACGTTTATTATAGTTATAAGCGTGTATACCATAATGATAAGTTATACGAATCCTATCGTTATCTTTGTTCTGTCCCGTATAAAAACTGTTAAGTTTAAAAAAGTTTTACTGTGTACATAAAATGAGAAACATTCCACATTGCACTTATTCCTAAAAGGACCTTTGCACTTTGATACGTTTTTAGGGTTGGTAAGATTGGTGGTAGGGGCCGCCCTCTTTATATCTTATCTTTCTACATCCTGGAAGAAGGGGAGATCCGGCCTCCTCAAGTCAGAGCAGGTAAAGGACAACACCGTTCATACTTAGGCTAGTCATAGTTTTTAAAATTAAGGGAGCTTCACTCATTACACGTCATCCACCTTCTACCCCCAATATCTTGACATTTGTGTTTAGTGATGTGCCGCTCCTGGATATCCACCGGATTTCCCAGATTTAATGACACATCGGTTTTGCTGTGCCATTGTAGGTTCCAGCCAGAAGTGAACCCTCCTACGGTTTTTAAGTTTAAATAAATTTTCTGTGTTTGAAGTTTGTTTTTGATGATGGAAGGATTGTGAAGGAAACAGGATTTTGCAGACATTTTCCATCGTTCAGTGATATCAGTAATATTACGTTTCGAGATCTGCAATGTGATCTCTTAGAGTACTCTGCAGGTGCATGGAATAGACACACAACATGGTTGTTGTGGCTCCTGTCTTATACCTGTTACAACGCTCTGGTATATTTTGTTTATTTTAACCTAGGTTGTAGTCCTACATTAGTTTAGTCATTTACCTGAAAAAGAGATCAGACTGCAGATCTCGAAACGTACTTGAACTGATTGTATTGTATAAATCAAAATGTTATTATATCGTATTGTACTATTAATTGTAAATAGTGCATTTCTAACTTAAATAGTAAATCTTTGATAAAAATGTTAAATCTTTGCGATGTTGCAAGATTTCGCAATATTTACATATTGAATTCTATGTCTCGTGTGAGATTTGGGTTGTTGGTATGGGGTTCGGCTACTCGGACGTTGTTGGAAAGGGTTTTCGTCCTTAAAAAGTGCGCAGTTCCTGTTCTTGCTGCACTGAGTGGGGGGGGGGGAGAGATGCAGTCCTGTTGACCTGGTTTCAAGGAACTAAAATTCTTACTCTGCCATCATTTTATATATTCGAAGTCATAATTTTGATTACATTTAATAGTACAACTGTTCTTGATGAGAGGGGTCTACGCGAACACTCGCTTTAGACTTGACCCGGCTTTAGACTCGCGGTACTAGCTGCCGGTCTTCCACAAAATTTGCGCGCTAGGTGCTTCTGGAAGGTACCACAGGACCTTAAAATTGTTCAAGCAAAAGTTGCGCTTAAACTGAAACTGAGAGAGAACCTGATTTTCTCTGTGGGAGAGCTGAACTTACTATAGCCGCAAAATACCGTAACAATATTCGATACTTCTCCGTCGATTGCAATTTTACCAAATATACCCCCGTAACAGTAACGCTATCAAATATTTGGGGTAATATTTATTGTAATAATAAAAATTATTTATTTTAAGTGTAAATTATGTTTTATTTTAGTTCAGTAAAATTGAAACGTACGGTGAAAATAAGGTACTATTCTAAATTTGATGAAAATTTATTTTTTTTGTGATGAATGATATTGGTTGATAATTCGCAACATCTAATTGAGTATTTGAACTGCCGGTGGTAGCTGAATCAATGGAGCTCTATTTGATCAGTCGTTGAGGTCGATAATTTGTAACATCTAATTGAGTATTTGAACTGCCGGTGGTAGCTGAATCAATGGAGCTCTATTTGATCAGTCGTTGAGGTCGATAATTTGTAACATCTAATTGAGTATTTGAACTGCCGGTGGTAGCTGAATCAATCAAGCTCTACTTCATCAGTCGTTGAGGTCGATAATTTGTAACATATAATTGAGTATTTGAACTGCCGGTGGTAGCTGAAATCAATCAAGCTCTACTTCATCAGTTCGTTGAGGTCGATAATTTGTAACATCTAATTGAGTATTTGTACTCCCGGTGGTAGCTGAATCAATGGAGCTCTACTTGATCAGTATTTGAAATTTTCTCATATTCACATTTGATGAGAATTAAACCATCGTTGGTTGTGTTTTTAAAACATTACTGGTTGTGTTTTAAATTGATAATTTTTCTTCATTTTTCTTCTGTTATTTAATGTTCCATTTTGGTTTTTTCCTCAAATATTTTTACTATTGGAATTTGTTTTTGTATTTTACGTACATTGAAAATTGTAGTACAACATGTATTATTGTCTGCTATAAATTAAATTAAAAATTAAGTGAAAATTGTGTTGTTCACGCATGTGACAATGTGTTCCAGAACGGATACGTGGAGTGTGCTAAGGAGCGTTGTCTTAGCGCGGAGGGGTGTTTCATGCTCCTCGATCATTCTAATGATGGGTGCTGCTATCAGTGTAAGGGTAAGTTACTGTACTGTCATGTCATTGTAGGATGAACTATCATTAGAAATCCAACATGTCCCCTGTACAAACACCATTCGATAACAGAGCATCACCGTTGCATCCAAACTGCACTAAAATGGGGTAGTTTTATGGCTATTTATAGTTCTTGATTACCTAAAGACATAATTGATCTCCCATTAAAATTCCAATTACACGATTACAATTTATGTCTTGTTCATACTACATGACAGGAGTGGAAAATGCTTTGTAGCACCATTACATCAAACTGTATAATATTGAAAATTGTTTGCGATTTACGTATTGATCTGCCTTTCCAGTAACGTCAAAGATTTGAGAAATGTTTAGGGGATTCGGGAAAACTTTACTACGACAATAACTAGAAAGAAGTTTTTATTTCAGAACATTTTTTCTAGTATATGAAAGAGAAGTTTGCAATTTAAGTATCTGTCCAAGCATACCTTCAAGCGGTTACTCTCAAAGTAATTTAGATTTGTAGTTAATTTTAAAATGTCTACTACCTGCCATCAACTTGGACCAGTTCCCTAGCCGATGTTATGATTTAATTTCGTACCAACTTACCAACAGCTCCGTCGTTTTGGATTTTGAAATGTCTAAAATGTGTTTCTTGGCGTAACGTTGAGGTACAATACATACAACCTCATTGATATTCACACTGTATATTAAAATTGGCAAAATCGCTTTCGGTACTAATAACAATACTGATAACTTTATTTTACTCCGTGAGAGAGTATTAGTTTAAATACACCACTAGAGTAAATGTACTAGTTTAATACCAGTTAACGCTTTGGAAAATAATCTTGTAGGATCCTATATCCCTCTTATAATACGATTCAAAAGATAAACAGAAAATTTGCGGGTTCGTTTATTCCTTATGAAACCACCACAAAGAAATGTGAAATAAGAATTAAAGGAAAATTAAGGAATCGTCCGCTCTGTTTTTTATAGATATATTATTATAGGATGATGGATTTTGAATGTTACATTGGCGTTATTAAATAGGCCTACCTCGTGTAGCATACACTATGATTTGAACCAAAATTTTTTCCCCAATAAAGAATGTAATAATCTGTCTCTAATCCACCAAAACATAAGAAGTCTTCGGAAAAATTTTGACATGTTCCTAGTATATCTACATAAATTAAACAGAACCATAGACATTATTATTTTCAACAGAAACGTGGATCTTTGATGAGGAGAAAGTACTTTTTCAATTCCGATTTATACTGCTTTCTTTAATTGCAATGATACATACAGAGCGGGAGGGATAGTTATATTTATTAGTAATTGCGTTAAAGCAAGCAGATAGAATGTACCATGCAAACTGCAGACATTTATTACTAGAAATAAGTCATGGTCAGTCAATTATGTCTCTTTTCGGGTTATACAGAAAACACGACTTTTCAGAACAAGTATTTTTATCAGAACTCGAACCAACATTAAATAAGTCTAAGACTAATTGCGTGTTTGTAGGCGATGCAAATATAGATATTAAAAAATTTTCAACAGACTCCGAAAAATATTTATCTCTATTGCTTAACAATGGTTTCAGTTCACTTATAAATGAATACACTAGAATAACA
Source organism: Homalodisca vitripennis (assembly GCF_021130785.1). Lineage (NCBI taxonomy): Eukaryota > Metazoa > Arthropoda > Insecta > Hemiptera > Cicadellidae > Homalodisca > Homalodisca vitripennis. The sequence goes on along the minus strand of NC_060214.1, from coordinate 14,457,619 downwards.
CATATCTCTTCTTCTTGTCAGTATAAAGTAAGATATTCGACTGTAAATATGTAAATTTTCTTGTAAGTTTAAGTTGTGCTAGCCATAGCTATTTAATTTTATGGCTAGTAATTCCAAGTATGTATATTATTATTTTCATTTGTAAATACTGGAGGAATAAATGATTATTGATTATTGATTGATGTTAGCTACGATATTTAAAGCAGCGATTTAATCATTATTCCTGATGGCTCGCAAGAAATCGTCTCCATCGCTCTCAGACACAGACACCCGGAACTATAGGTCGGAACTAGCGGTCGGTCTACCACACAACGTGTACGCGGTAGGTACTTCTGGAAGCTACCAGAAGACCTTAAAAATGTTCAAGAAAAGGTTGAGCTTAAAATAAAACTGAAATAACACCTCATTTGTGACTGTTTCTTCTCTGTGGAAGAGCAGAACTTACTATAGCCGTAAAATACCGTAACAGTACTCGATATTTTTCCATCTATTACAATTTTACAAAGTATACCACCGTAACAATATTGCTATTAACTATTTTAATTTTTGTGTTAATATTGCCTTTCACAATAAATATTATTTATTTGAAGTTTAAATTGTGTTTTATTTTAGTTCAATAAAATTGAAAAACTAATGCACGACGAAAATAAGGTATTATTAAAAATTTTATGAAAATTTATTTTTTCGAAAATTGATTTTCGTGTGATAAATGATATAGGTCGATATTTCGCAACATCTAATTGAGTATTTGAACTACCGGTGGTAGTTGAATAAATCAAACTCGAATTGACCAGTCGTTGGAATTTTCTCAATATACACATTTGATGAGAATTAAACCATTGTTGGTTGTGTTTGTATAACGTTATATCATGAGAAACATTCCTATGAGACATCGGGAGTGAAAGAAGTCTGACAATAAAATGAGAAGAGATATGAACAAAAGCCGAACGGAAAGTTTTGTTTTCGTCCGTTCAAGAGCATCGTGCAACGGCCGCTTCTTCTTGGAATAGTTAATATATGCAAATTACAATTAATATTCCCGACCGTCTGAGCGGCATTCCTGCCAAGGCAGGCGACTCAGCGGCCACGACGCGCGGACTCTTGTTTGGTTTCGACATAATGATACTCGATACTTTACCATCGACTAAAATGTTCGATATTTAAATATACCGCCGTAACCATACTCGATACTTTACCATCGATTATAATTTTCTATAATTAAATATACCACGGTAACATTACTCGATACTTTACCATCGATTGAAATATTCGATATTTAAATATTCCGCAGTAACCATACTCGATACTTTACCATCGATTATAATTTTCTATAATTAAATATACCACGGTAACATTACTCGATACTTCACCATCGGTTATAATTTTCGATGTGTAAATATATCGCCGTAATAATACTCGATACTTTTGCATCGATTACGAATTTTCGATGTGTAAATATACCGCCGTAGCAATACTCTATACTTTACCATCGATTTAAATGTTCGATATGCAAATATATCACTGTAATGTAAGTATGTATGTATGTAAGTATCACTCGATACTTTTCCATGGATTACAATTTTATATCTGTAGTATACCACTGTAACAATATTGCTATTAACTATTTTTGTCTTCTTTGTCAAATCTGTGGTAATATTGACTGTCACAATAAATATTATTTATTATAACAATTTCTTATGTTTTTGTTTAGTTCCATAATTGAAAACTAATGGATGGCAAAAACAGGTTATTAATCAAAATTTGATGAAAATTGATTTTATGTGTGATTAATGATATAGGTCGATATTTCTCAACATCTAATGGAATATTTAAACTGCCAGTAGTAGCTGAGTAAATAGAACTGTACTTGACGAGCCGTATGATTTTTTATATACACATTTGATGTGAATTAAACCACTCTACGTGCCTTTAATTTTAGACTTTCTAAAGAAATCAAACATCAATTTCACTGTTAGGGTCCTATACAAAAAGTATAGTGTTTATATATTTTGTTTGTATACTTTCCGTCTATTTTGGCTCTTTTTCTATTCTTTTAACGTAAGTTTGGACGAGCCTTACATTTAATGATATTTTTTAAATTTGAAAATAGCAGGTTGTTCCAAAATTTGTTTGTTTAAGAACATGTCCATTTTCTCATTTAATATACTTACTTCTAACTAAAGCTAATTCCTAACAATAAAAACTATGTCAATTAAAATAGTAGAGTTTATTCATATCAATAAATATAAACACCTTAGATTTTCCTCCAAAAAAAGGTGTATTTCCTCTAAGTTGAATCATTATTCCTAATTTACAATTTTTCAACCAGTTTAATTTGAATGCCTAATGCTAAATTTATTTTTATCAACATTAATGATTATTACTCTAAGTTGTCTTTAATTATTGCCATGTAATTAATTATTTGCTAGAATACAATTTAATAATAAGTATTATAAAAGCATGATTTAAGTAATTTATAAACAAAGTTCAATTTTGAAATGGGTAACCAGTTTTATATAAACGAAATAGCTTACGAATATAATTTAAGTAGTATCCAATGGAATAAAACTGTAGATGAAATTAACATTATTTTGAATATGATTTGAAAGTTTGTAAACGTGTAATTTTATTCTCTTAGTACTTTAGTGTGTTATTAAATAATTTTCATGTAATGTGCTAATTTCTTACAATATTAAGTATTACGAGTAATTAGTAGTTATATTGAAGGGAATTTCCAAACAAACTCATTTGCATGAGATCCTAAGGAAATTGCAGACATTTATTAGATTGCGACATAATTTAATCAATTTAGAGTATAACTCCCTCAACCAAAAATCTCAGCGAGCTCGAAACCGGCCTGAAGCTATAACTAGGTCGGCAGAGCACAAGGCTGCTAAGAAAAAGCTCTGAGTGCAGCAATTCGTTTGAGCAAAGCACGATGCTGGCGTAAGCTCTTGCCAGGAAGTTGACTCGGACCCTTGGGGAAGAGGATACAAACTTGTGCGAAAAAAGCTAGGAGGAATAGGGAAAAGCACGGAAATGCCTGCTGGAATGATTTCGACGATCGTGGAAGCTCTCTTCCCAAGTCACCCTGTAAGGCGGGAGGAGAGAGAGTAGCGAGACCGGTACCCAGACGTATCCCCATTTTTACGGAGCAGAGCTTGTAGCGGCGGTGTCTACCATGCGCAACAAGAAGGCTCCTGGACCTGATGGAGCATTCCAGCTGAGGTTTTGAAGATTGTGGCGGCGAGTTATCCGTTCTTGCTGCTGAACATGTTTAATGCATGTTTGGTAGCGGGTGTGTTCCCGTCGCGCTGGAAGGCTGCTAGGTTGGCGCTGATCAGCAAAGGCAAAAATGATCCGAACTCCCCGTCGGCATACAGGCCACTTTGTATGCTTGACACCGCGGGAAGCTCTATGAAAGGTTGCTGAAACCCAGGTTTGCTGTCGTCCCATCGAAGCCGCCGGAGATCTCCTCTCTCCCCGGCAGCATGGCTTTCGAAAGCGACACTCAACTCTGAACGCTATTACAGAGGTGATCAGTGCCGTCCAGCAGGCCGAAACAGCTTGTCACCAGGCTCGGCCAATTGTGCTGTTGGTTACACTTGACGTAAAAAACGCGTTTAAACTCTGCTCGGTGGGAGGACATGCTAGAGGCGTTGCAGCGGGACTTCAGTGTGCCCGACTATCTCCTGGTCATTGTGCAGGACTACCTGAAGAACCGACGGCTATTGTATGAAACCAAAGACGGAAGGAGAACAAAAGAGGTCACCTGCCGGTGCGGCTCAAGGGTCTATTCTCGGCCCAGACCTATGGAATGTTTCATACGATGGTTTGCTTCGCCTCGAGATGCCCCACGACGTCTACCTCGTGGGTTATGCTGATGACGTGGCTGCAGTCATCACGGCGAGGACGCCGGACTTGGCACAGTTACGCCTTAATCAGGTAATGATTCGGGTCAATGCCTGGATGACGAGCCATGGACTTGAGCTGGCGGTCTCCAAGACCGAAATCGTTATGCTCACTCGACGGAGAATCCCCACTCTGATCTCTATGAATGTGGGGGGTGTCGAGGTTCGGACAAGGACTGCGGCGAAGTACCTGGGTGTGTTACTCGACTGCCGTCTTCGGTATTGGGAGCACATTCAGGCGGTGTGTGACAAAGCCTCTAAGGTGGTTATGTCTCTCGGCAGGCTGATGGCTAACGTAGGAAGCCCTAGGTCAAGTAAGAGACGCCCTCCTCATGTCTACTGTAAACTCAACCCTTCTGTATGGCGCAGAGGTTTGGGCGGGTGTCATGAGGATAAGGCGATACAGTCAAAAGCTGTTATCGGTACAGAGAAGAGCGGCACTTAGGGTCGCCTGCGCCTATCGCACAACCGTTTCCGGTTCAGCCGTGGCGGTCGTGGCTGGGGTGATTCCTATTGACCTGCTGGCCATCGAGAGACAGACCGTCTTCCGGGAGGCTGCCGAGCGGGGTAGAAAGGATGCCTTGGCTGCTGCCAGGGCGGAGACTCTGCAGGTTTTGGCAGCGGAGGTGGACGGAAGGATTGGACGGCCGCTGGACCTTCCGTCTCATTCGAGAGCTTCAATCCTGGATAGATCGTGGGCCACGGGAGATAGATTTCTACCTGTGTCAGTTCCTGACGGGGCACGGTTACTTTAGGAAGTACCTCTACAGGATGGGAAAAGTCAGGTCGCCTCGGTGTGCTTACTGCCCGGAGGAAGATGATGATGTTCATCACACCCTTCTTCGCTTGCGGGCGCTTCACCGAGGCCAGGCAAACGCTCGCCACCACAGTTGGTGATGTTACGGCAGAGACCATTGTGGAGATGATGCTGCAGAATGAGGACGCCTGGAATGCAGTCACCACTCACGTACATGCGATCCTTCATCAGAAGCGTGAAGACGGATGCCTGGCTGACCCCTAGCTTCCGAAACAAGTAGTTTTGTCCTGGTTGAGACATAAGACACACGGACCAGGCAAGATGTCATCCGAAAGGGTTCCCGGCCTGGGCTCTCCGTGGCCCCGTAGGGGGTTTAGTGGGTAGTCCGCAAGGGAGTCCCACACTCTCCGTGCGCAAATGCATTCCCCCTACGTAAAAAAAAAAAAAAAAAAAAAAAAAAAAAAAAAAAAAAAAAAAAAAAAAAAAACCAAAAAAATCTCGAACAAATAATCTTCAAGTAATAATTGTATCAAATAAAAAACAATTTTTATTTGATAAGATTTCCTATAGTCTGCTAGGCCCAAATAAACTCTCAAAACATATGTGAATTCTTTTCAACAAATTCCAAGATCCTGTTCTTCATGTTACGTTTTGGTCAACTAAATTAAATAACACATTAAAAATACACGTTTTAAAAATATTTCATTAAATTAAACAGGAATTAAATGAAAATTCTATTTGCCTAGTATTTGCTAATGTAGCAATAAAGAACTCATTGAATCGAATTTTTAACCAAATTCGTAAATAGGTAATTATCGACCAATAGACACAATAAAGTATTTTTGAAAATGTTTTCAAACGCTTTAAAAGTCCGCTCACCAAAGCTCAGTTGTTACTGCGAGGATAAAGTAATCCCGTATTTAGTAAGTATATTTCGAAAAATTAGAAAACCCGCGAGTCCCGTCAGAAGAAACGCGGGCTCTCCAGAAACATCCCGAGGACAACGCTCCGTGTGACGTCATGAATGACGCATGTTCCCGTGAATCGTGACGTGGCTGGGAGCAGCATTTACTCTCATGCTTTCATTGGAGAGGACAAGGCCCTGTCCACATCCACCAGCCCAGCCGGCGCTGTGTTATCAAGGGAAGTGATAACAGATATCGGCGACTCAGGCGCCGGCGCCTAATTTCGTAAGTGACCCGTACAGGAGTGAAAGGTGTGAAATACTCGTTTTCAACTTGATCGGAATAAATTTCACCCGAAATAAGTGCTATCAGTCCTAGGAGTCGAGGAACAATTTGTACGAATATACAATGTGCTTTTTCTTGGAATGCATGAACATTTTTTGTAAGAAAGGTACCGATTCTCAGCCAATCTAGTTTTGGCGAAGGTCGAAATAGGAAGGTATCAAAAGGGTTAAAAATACGAAACTATATTTTTTATACAATATATTTTTAAATTTACAAACTTAAAACCGACCATCGTACATATAAATAATAGTTATATTACGATCAGACAATATGTATTTACATATCTGACGGTTGGTTTAAAGAGTGTCAAGTTTAAAAACACGTGTTCTAAGAAAAGAATTATCGTTTCACATTTTTAACACTTTTGATACAGTCCAATTTCGACCTCCCCCAAAACCGCGTGACTATTGATTTCTTTCTTAGGGGAAATTCCTCTCACAATCTCTAGAAAATCCAGGTTTTGTGGTTATACAGTTAAATTACAATTTTCAGATCAGACCCAAATAAAAATTGCTGAAAATAAATTTTTTGTTTATTTTTCTTTAAAAAAAGAGATAGTGTGTGTGAGTGAGAGAGGAGCAGGGAGGGAGGGAGAGGGAGAGAGAGAGTTACTTCTCATTACGTAATATATATATATATATATATATATATATATATAAATATATATATATAGATAACTATACAAGTGGAGTTAATAACATAACATTAATGATTTCAGGGAAGGAAACGTTTTTATGACTTAAGAATAGTACATTTTTAAACGATATATCATTTAACAAAATTATGTGCTTTATAATAATTGTTTTCTTAAGGAATTAAAACGGGTTTCAAAATGAAACTGCATATGCAGTAATCTTTGGACCTGATTATGAGATATTCCAATAATTCTCCTTCCAATTCTTACCACACTTCTGAAGGGGTTGTAAAAGACATTATCTTTGAAAAAATTAAAAATATATTATTTTATCCGAAAAACGATTGCATCACCATAAGGGTTCTACACGAACGGGGTTTTATAAACCCATAGATCATGTATTCTTTTTTGGAAAGGTTTTGCAGCATACGGAGTGTGACAAAATCCAACACTGAATTGTTGCAGGATGCATGCACGAGGGAGTGTACCGGGAGAGTGGTACCCAGTGGCGGGACCCCCAGAGACCCTGCCGCATCCTGAGTTGCAAGGCCGGGGTGGTGACAGAGACAGAGGAGGTTTGCTACACCCCTTGTGCCCTGTCCAGGCCGCCGCGGGAGGGGCAGTGTTGCAGGACCTGCAAGGGTAAGTCGGGAGATCCTTCTCGCCTATGCTAAACTGTCCAACTTTGAGAACTTCTTCCTCAGGAACTACATAACATGTCATAACTATATTTATATATTTTTGTTTCTCTGATTAATTACCAAAATACCAAAAACATTCGACGATTTGTTTTAAATTGACGTATAGAATATATTAAGTTATTATACAGTGTGTCCCGTAACTCTCTGGACAAAGGTATACCACGTTATTGCTCAGGTCAAGACAAACGTAGTTCACCATATGAACATAGGTCTCTCCGATGCTTAGTTTCCCATCTGTCTGTCTGTATGTGTTTTTCATAAAAAAATTAATATCTCAAAAACAAATAAATTAAATTATACTAAATTTGGCTCAAATGTTGATGATAACAAGGCCAATTACTGAAAACATTATCATGAAATTATCTTTGCTATTTTCAAAATGGAGGCCATAAAAACTTTTCAACTTTGTATATTTAAAAACCAGCAGTTTTTGACAATAATTACATGAATAACAGTTTTTAGAGGATATTGTCACAAATCTAATGATACCAACATTATTTTAATCTAATAATAAATAATTGATTTACAGCAGATTTACTATGACAACACATGGCCCACATTGAGTCCTCACTGAATAACCTGAGGTAAACAGTGAGAACCTCAAAATATGAATGTTACATCAAAGAATTTTATATGGAACTTAATATCCAATAACTGGAATATGTATTAAATCATACACAGGGTGAGGTTGTCTCACGTTGTCTAGACCCCAAGAGGATTCACTTATGGCTGGTTTATCTCTTCCAGTTGAACCTATCTTGGAAACCCTATTGATGTCCAGGAACGGCACATCACTAACCACAAATGTCGATATCGGGGTAAAATGGGTTGATCGTTAGGTCTAGCTAGCTTACTGTGCAGGATGGGGGAGCTCCATTAGTGTTTAGGCCGTTGCTTACCTAATCATGAGGAAGTACTGTCTCTTATCCGCTTTGACTGGAAGACGCTGAAACAGAATTAGCCTCCACTTCTTGCGCCTCTAATATGTGTAGCATTTTACGGCATTTGTTTTTTTTTTTTTTTTTCTTATTTGAAAATCACTTTTGTTCTTTATCACTGAACAATTAGATTCCCAGTGTTTTCAAAACAGTTGTTAAGTTATAAAAGTGCTCTTGGTTTAAAGTTTGTTATTGACGATGAAGATTTGATAGGATAACAGGATCTCGGACATTTGAGATCGTTGTACGTTACAAAATGTATAGCACAACGTTTCGAGGATTGAAATCCATCTTCTTCGTCAGGTGAGAAGATAATAAGTACTTAAAATAGGAAAAGGAGAATCTTCTCACCTGACGAAGAGGCTAGATTTCAATCCTCGAAACGTTCTGTTGTACTTTTTGTAACATATAACGGTAAAAGTGTTGTTACAACAGGTGTTAATTTATAACAACACTGCTTCCTATCGATTAATCATGTCTAATGGTTCCCTACTTTCCCAGTTTTAAGAATTATTCCTCAATTTTTTACTAAGATTTCTAGAAAAGGAAGCGAAATCTTGCTGTCCAAAAATTCCCAAAATTTGTTATGGGGGCATACTAAAACCACATAAGAGTACGTATAGGGCATTTGTAGAACCCTAATGCTAATTATTATTTTTAAGGCTTCCCAATTTGACGAAAATTGTCTAGTTAGAAGGGTTGTGACGTCCAGTTTTTTTAGTTTGTACTGATAAAGAGCCTATAATATCTCAGGGCCCAAGGTTTGACGGAAAGAGTATAAGTTTTATTTCTTTTTCATATCCATATTCTGTCCGCAACATGAGGTAAAAATTCAGGTGAAATTTGATTACCTAAATGATTGAATACATTTCACGTGATCTATATTTATTCGTTAATTGAACGAGCAACTCAGTCAATATTTGATTATAATTTCTGTGGTCCGGTATATTCACAAGGGAAATTATTCATACTCGTGTTTTGTTTTGTGTGAATCATCGCAAAGTGACTCAGGGGTTATGAGATACGTAGTGACTCAGAGGGTAGAAACTCAATCTGTATTCTCGGAAGAATCGCTTCTGCCTTTAGTCATACAATTCGTTAGCCCATGTTGTATACATATAAGGAATGGATGCCGATTTAGTAATGTTAGGCAATCATTCTATTTGGTACAAATTATTAATGGAGGTGTGATGTGATTTATGTATAAAATTACTTGAGGTATATTTTGAAAGTGAAATAAAAAAATCTCAAAAACTTGGTAGTCTTATGACTAACTGGAAACCGTAATAATTTGTAAATTATTTTTGGTGTCCAAACAAAAAATATAGTTATAGCTAAAAAAAAACTGAAAAACGTCGACGCTGAATAGCAATGCAGTCGTAGATTTAATCATAAGATTAAAATAAAATAACTGTTTTTAAAATTTTACTAAAACTTACGGTGACACCTTACAAATTCTCTTTTATTTAATCGTTGTTTTATAATTACAGGGAAACATTAGCAATAGAATAAGTATATACATAAAATATCCAATGGCCATTTAGATCAAGTGGGTTATTTTGCATAACCATCAAATAACCATATTATTCTAAGTAGCAAAAGAATATCGTATGTAGCCACGTAAATCCACTATTGGAAATAAAATAATTAATAAAATAGTATAAATGCATAATAAAAAATAATGTTATATGAATACAAAGGGCTAGTCATTGCACCTGTTAAGTATCTTATGTAGAGACGCTGGGATGCTAAATCGTTATACAGAAGTTATAGTTAAACAGCAAGCTACAAATTCTAAATAATATGACGAGCACCAAATAGAATAGACGCCGACCTGGTAACGAGAAGAGATATATTACTTGTCAAGTATCAGGAGTAAGGCAGAGATGAGTAAAACTCCTGATACTTTTGACAGTAGATAAGTAATTGGGTTAATTGCAAGGTATAATATGTAATACATGAGGAAAGAGATTTATATTTTTCCAGAATCAGGAGTAAGCAGAGATGAGTAATACTCCGGATACTTTTGACAGTAGATAAGTAATTGGGTTAATTGCAAGGTATAATGTAATACATGAGGAAAGAGATTTATATTTGTCCAGGATCAGGAGTAAAGCAAAGGTAACGTTTACATTAGACAATTTTGTTTATCTGCAAGTATAATATAGAACGGCAAGAGGAGCTATATTTATACTTTTAAGCATCCGGAGTTAGGCGGAGATGACATTTTGAAAGTATACAAGTAATTGGTTACCTGCAAGGTTAATATGTAATGACATGAGAAAAATATTTATATTTGTCCAGTATCAGGAGTAATGCAGAGATGAGTAATACTCCTGATACTTTTGACAGTAGATAAGTAACTGATAACCTGCAAGATGTATAATTCTCTTTGCCACGTCATTACATATTATTTGTCCAGTATCAGGGGTAAAGCAAAGGCAACGTTTACTACAAACAATTTGGTTTACCTACAAGGTATAATATATAACGCCATGAGGAGCTAGATTTATACTTGTAAGTATCAGGAGTTAGGCGAAGGTGATGTGATAAAAAAGACGATAAACTATTGCTTAGAAGTAATAATTTAACTGCGAACTATAACATGTAACGACATGAAGAGTAAATCGCGTACTTGTCAGGTTTCACGAGCCATGCAGCGATGATGAATTGATGGCAAGGTGTCAGGCGCGAGATGATGTATCGATTACAAGAACGTCAAACCGCTTCAAACAAGTAATAGATTAACTGCAAGCTATAATATTTAGCCTGTTAAGTATCAGGAGTAAGACAGCTATAATTTTGATAGCAAGGATGCCTATCTGATGAATAGAAGTAATATTTAAGTTGCATGTTACAATTTATAAATAATATGAGAGGCACCAATTACGCTTGTTGGGTATCAGGAGCAACGGAGCGACAATACATCTCAGCAGATATTTCAAACTGTTACAAAGAATTAATATTTATGTTTCGACCTACTATTTTTATAATATATAAGGAGTAACAGTTATACTTGGTAGGTATCAGGAGCTATGTAGCGATAATGCATCTAAGTAGATATTTCAAACTGTTACACAGAAGTAACAGTTAAGTTTCAATCTACTATTTTTATAATAGATAAGAAGCGCCAATTATACTTGATAGCTATCAGGAGCGATGCAGTGAAGTAATAGTTTTACATCTTCTGCAAACGACAGTATACAAAATTTACATTCAGGTGTCTAATATCAGAGTCCAAGTAGTGACATATATCTACACGTCAAGTAGAAAGCCAAACTGTGGAAGCTATAGTAGTATAGAATGATAGTGTAGAGTAAGGATACACTTTTCAAATATCGGTCAAGCAATACAATTTCAATAAAGGCAAGCAAGAACACTAAACCGTGACAGTGAAATAATAGTTTAACATCAGCTATAACTGCTACTCTCTTATGGGAGTAGTATACTTGTCAAGTATCAGAGACCTAGCAGTAACGTGTCAGTACAGGCAAGCAAGAACACTAAACCGTGACAGAGAAATAACAGTTTAACATTAGCTGTAACTGCTACTCTCTTATGGGAGTATATCAGTAAGATGTATACTTGTCAAGTATCAGGGAGCTAGCAGTAACGTGTCAGTACAGGCAAGCAAGAACACTAAACCGTGACAGAGAAATAACAGTTTAACATTAGCTGTAACTGCTAATCTCTTATGGGAGTATATCAGTAAGATGTATACCTGTCAAGTATCAGGGAGCTAGCAGTAACGTGTCAGTACAGGCAAGCAAGAACACTAAACCGTGACAGAGAAATAATAGTTTAACACTAGCTAGAAGCGATAGTTTGTAATGATAGGTAGCAGCGAGCAATGTACTTGTAATGATAAGGCAAACCCAGTAGCCGACCTAGAACTGAAAGTATAATGACTCCTGTCCCACCTTCACTTCATATCGCCTCTTCTATTGGGAGTGGCCGGGCGATGGTGGAACTGATAACGTCATCTGTGCAAGATAAGGTACAAATGTAAATTCTGCCAGGAATGGAATTGTTGCATTTGTGTGATTTAGATGTGCACAACAGGCTTCGCTGAGGCTGCTTGCAAAATTCCAAACCGTAGCTCATTGCATTTGCGAGATATCCTGAAGACAGATAGACAGACATACTAGAGGTGTGCCAAGTAGCTCCGAGAGCGGAGAAGCCAAACTAGCTCCGGCTCCGTTTGCGGAGCTAGCTCTTTAAACAGCTCCAGCTCCGGCAACCGCTCCGGCGCGATGTGCGGCATCTGTCTGCTCCCTTGTAGATTGGAGCTTATTGCTTGGTTATGTTATAAAACAGCAAATACTACTGTAAACAAATATGCTAAGGTGCTGACAGTTTTAATTACTACTTTACTTTTTTATAATACGTATTATGAAAATCTAATTTTTTGGGTAAGAAGACTACACGTACATTTTATTTATATTTATTTTCACACTGTAGTAATAAAACATAAAAATAGTACGGTAACAGAAAATATAAAATAATATACAAATTATTTACACAAGTATTCATGATTTGCATTTAGATACACAAGTTTGAGTCACTTTCATGGATTTGATACGTGATCTTCGGTCACTTATTATTATTCCCGTTCGGGAAAAAATTCTTTCACAAGGTACTGACGTACCCACAAACCCCCATGTTTATTTTTAACGAGTCTGCTGAGATTTGGGTAGACTGCCTCGTGAATCCTCCACCAGGACAGAGGATCGCCTTCTCTGGGAAGTGGTGGTTCAGCGATGTACCTGTCGATTTCGGCGGTAGCACAATCGTTTGGGAGTTCCGGGAGTCTGCCTTTGTACAGATTTTATTACAGAATCAAACATAGAAAATACTGAACATTCTTCTTCTTCAAATTGTGATGGACCAGATTGGTTGGTCAAAGTCAAAGATGGTGTACCAGGAGGGGATTGTTTCCATTGCGGTGGCAGAAGTGGCGGAAATCATAGCTGCAACGACCGTAATCACATGATTCTTAGCAAACTGTTGACATTTGTCGTCAGAAAATGCATACAATTTGAACCTTGGGTCCAAAAAGGTATTAAGTACTACTAACTTGTTGTACTCAATGTCATGGTATCTGGCTGATAACCCCATGAGCAGGTTCTGTACTACCTGTATTGCATCAGGGTGCAAATTTAGTGTACATAGTTTTGCTGCAAACATTTTGCAGCCCAAGCGTCAAAACAATTATTTTGACTTCCAGTGAAGTAGGATTCCCCACTCATCTTTGCTGTGACCTCTTCAAATGGTTTTAGGACTTTGCAAAGGTCACTGCAAAGTTTTCCATTCATTAGAAATTAAAGATGGCAAGTCTTTTGTCCAGCAATGCCAAAGTGCTTATTACAGCCTCTTTTAACTGAACAAATCTACAAAGCATGTAATATGTGCTGTTCCATCTCGTACTTACATCTTGAAGTAAGCGTTTAGGGTCTTTAAACGCCATTGTTGATTTGGTATTTTAATAGTTTTTTCAGTGGCTGCGTTGCTTCTCTTAAAAAAATGAGACAATCTTTTTGCATTGGTGATTACTGTATCTACCTTTGATATGGCATCTTGAACCACTAGGTTTAAGAGTATGTGCATAGCACGGCCAATGACTCCACATTAAAACATTTTTTATGGCTCCAACGACATTGGAGGCATTGTCTGATACAACAACTAAGATTTTGTCTGAGATTTTTATAGAAATTCGTTATTTTCTTGATTTCTTTCTTCGGCTAAATGGCTAGAAGTATGTGAGCCCTCCATTAAAATACAGTCTAAGAGAACTGATTTCAACACAAAATCATTGGTAATGAAATGCCCTGTAACAGCTATATACGATTCATTGATCGTAGATGGTCCATGCATCTGTCGTTAAACAGATGTTTTCCACATTTTTTCGTTAACTCAGCTACTTGAAGCTTACATTTGTCGTACGTGGTGGGTATTAGGTTTTTTGAAACCACTTTCCTTGATGGAATTTCAAAAGAAGGTTTAAAGCTGTAACGAATTCCCCCGAAAACCAGAGTCCTCCACAATAGAAAACGGTTGGAAATCTTTGTAAAATAGCTTTAGAAACGCAGCTTCTACCTTTTTCTTTTGGTTGTTATTCATTTTTTTTTGGTATAAAACTCGATAGAGTGGTTTGTTTAGCACTTCCCTTTGGCTTATCTAATTGATTAGAAGGCAACTCACCAGGTTGAGGTTCATTTTCAGTTGCAAAGTTACTAAATGAAGCGGCTGAATCGGTAGGTCCAGTGTTGGTTGTAACATTCACATCACGATCACTTACACTTGTTGATTTTGAACTTATAACACTCAAAGTAATTCCGACATGTTTTCTCTCAATATGCCTCTTCAAATTGTACGTTGATTGTACGGTAGCACATAACCAAGCCACAATGTTCACATCTACAGTTTTTAAGGTTAGCATCAATAACTGTAAAATGAGACCAAATTGAACTTGTCTTAGATTTCTGTACTTTTGATGCCATGTTAATTAACTGCACAAAAACCAATCAAATACTAGTCCCATACTCGTAAACCGCACAAAAATATCACTTTTCACTGTATGTCTACGTTAGAACTCCTACTGAAACTGAAACTGGTTTGTTTTGGTTTGTCAACAAGTTTGTAGGCCACAGCTGATAGCTCCACAGACGCTCCGAGAGAGTAATTATATGAATATATAAGGTTTAGAGCTGGAGCTGTTTCGAGAGTCACGGAGCGCTGCTCCGCTCCGCTCCAGCAGCGGAGCGCTGATTTGAAACAGCTCCAGCTCCAAAAGGCACACCTCTAAGACATACAGGAATGAAATTTTTATGTCCCTTAGGCAAACAAGAGGGAATTATGTCAGCCTACAGAGTGATAGGCTTCAATGATGCTTAGTCAAATTCCACGGTTGGACATGCACCATCAAAGAACCCATTCTTGCCCATGTGGGACTTAAGTGTTATACCAAATTTGCAGTCTACAGATCAAGTCTTTCTCGAGTTATCTTGCAACTTGCTACATTCAAATTATTCATTAAATTGGGCAAGAACGTAGCCGGAAAGAAATTTCTGGGGGGCTTCAGACAACTGATATTTGCCCGTAGTGGGCAGAGTGTAAGGCCCCATTTTGATTCTTAAAAGTGTTTGACCCGTTTCTTTGTTGAAAATGATCATTCAGCAGTACATGTCAGTAATATTGAATTATTTAAATAATAATAATCCTTTACTAAAAAGGTAATTGACAAATTTGAAAACTATGGGGATCCGGACTCCTTGGACCCCCTCGCTGGCTACGTCCTTGAAGTTGGGTCTCATAGGAGTCCTTAAGGAATGAATTTGCCTTACCAATAAAGCCAATATAAAAACGTTCGCAAACGCTCAGCCAAACTCCATGGTTGGACATGCACCACCGTCAAACCCATTGTTACCTGTATAGGCATGAAGATTCCTGCAAATTTTCAAGTCCATACGCCAGTTTATGTTCGAGATATCATACGGAGATACAGGCAGATAGAAATAAAACTGTTCCTGTCCCTAGAGTGAAAGGCTTCGCTAACGTTCAGCCAATTTGGACCATTTTAAAGTCCTGTACGTGACGTCAATCCAGAATCAAATCCATTCTAAAATCACGATGTTACAATCTTATTGTTCCGGGATGACTAGAAACCGAATAAAGGCCAAGTCACGGAAGGATAGTTAGGCCATGAGGTGTACACTTAAAGCACAAGAGGTATTTGAGCAAAGGTATAAAGTGAGTTTGCAGAATTCAGTCGTAAAGCCACGTAGTTAGGTTATAACACCAGATACTACAGTGAGGCGTCAGGAACATAGTGGGGGTTATCAGTATCGCCATGATAACAGCTTCCAATCCACGTGCCGGTCGCTTCAGCTGTACAGTGCTAATTGGCTGAGGGGTCATTGATAACAGCCTGGCAAGTGTAAACATGGTCCGGCAGCCGGCGCCGGGCTTAGCTGTAGATTCCAAATATTTTCTCAAACGATCGCAATATTTTCTTTCGTTTATTTTATTTTTATTGGGTATTTAATCGAAAGAACCCACATTTTCTCCGTTTTCTGGCTCAAATGTTTACCAAAGAAGTATTTGTGTATGTAAACCCCTTGTGTGCTGCGATTCATCGGAGAAGATCAGATGGAGAGGTAAATAACACAAACACAATACGAGGAAAAGGCCAATGGAATTGTCTCAAACTGTTTCCCCATTGCTGGTCTAAAATTATCACATGAAGTGGGGTACGGCCAACATACTGGACATGTTGTAAAAAGAATTGTTCAAAAATAAAGTAAAGGATGTCTTACTTTACTAAGAAGTTAGGGCTAAGGACCCCTTTATAACACTGAACCTGAGGACCAACGGTTTAAAGGTAACTTCCGAACCGCCACCAACGGCCGGGCAGGCGGGCTGCTTGCAAGGACAGGATCGCTCAGCGGTCACCCATCCAAGCAGCAGCCACGATCGATGTTACTTGATTCCGTTATCTCGCGATAACCGCCATACTCGCTACACTGTGCCATTGGCATGAAAAAGTTTCATAAATAAAATAAGCGCATGAGCTGCTAAGTCAACCTTCTATTTTGGCCAACAATATGGAAATATAATTAACTGTAAACCTAAGCAAACAGTAACAATGCAAAGAAATCTTAGCCCATAAAAGCCGAACGCAGACTGTATAACTTGCGAGGTGTGGACCTCCCTACACGCACAAGTGGTCGCTTATATCCTAATGGGCGATTTTTACATTAATGCGATGGACACTATTCACCCTTCCACCAAACGATTTGTCGACTTGTTAAGATCATTCGACCTTGAGTTGTTGGTCAAAACGCCAACGCGTGTGACACAGTCTACACAATCGGGACAATCGACAATATCATATCTAATCTCCCAAGTGTCGCAGTGTCCGTGGTCAATACAGCTATCTCGGGACCACTACGGCCAAGAGGCTATTATTAGTGGAAGTAAACATCGAGAGGGGAGCTCAAAATCACTAAAACAATAAAGAGACTTTAAGGCCAGGAAACATCGCTCTCCCTCAACACTTCCCTTTCCAAAGAAGATTGGAAAATTCCAAGAATCAAGTCTTTCGGTAGAAACAGCATTTTAAAAATGTTTAGTGATACACTAAACTTTCATGTTAACATGTACTGTCCTCTCAAAACCATACAAGTTTGTCCCAAAACGGTAAACAAGAAATGGATCACTAAAGGAATTTTATAATTTCTAGAGAAAAACTAAAGTTTTTCTCAGAAATTCAGAAAAACATCACACAATGAAGAATTCAAACGATTTTTTCGAAATTACAAACTAATTTACAGAAAAGTGATCCAGGCGGCAAAGGCATATGATGTTTCTAAATCAATCTTATTTTCAAAAAATATTTCTAAAACTGCTTGGAACATCATCAACAATAAAAACAAATCATGCAACAATCAAATCAAATTAAAAAAATGGTGACAGACTTGTGGAGGACGCGGTTGAGGTTGCGAATAGGCTTAACAGATTCTTTGGATCTGTTTGCTTATGAGCAAGGCCCTTGCCCATCACCGCCACAAGGAATCCCAAGACGGAGACAGTGTCCAGTAGCCTCCATGGCACTGGCACCTGTCGTTTGAGGAAGAGCTTGAAAAAATAATTCAGCAGCTCCCAGCCAAAAAAATAAAATGATTTAAATTTAATGTCGATGTGGCTAATAAAAAACATGTTCAAAGCATATTGTGAAACCTTTAACCCAATTAGTAAATTTCTCTTTTGAACAAGGAGTTTTCCCCTCACTCCTCCTAAAAACCGCGAAAGTGAGCCCGATTTTTAAGAAAAGATGATCCCCACTCCCCACACAATTACCGGCCTAGTCTCAATTTTTGCCAGTTTTGAGCAAAATATTTCGAAAAACTTTTCTTGGTAAGAATGCTTCAATTTTTAAATAAGCCACAACCAGCTATCTGAAGACCAGTTTGGCTTCAGGAAGGGTAAGTCGACAATAGACGCAGTTTGTACGTCTAGTCGATATGGTTGTAGAGGGGCTAGAACGTCGGGATCCCACATTGAGTGTGTTCCTAGACTTATCGAAAGCATTCGACTGCCTTGACCATGATACAATGCTTGACAAACTTGAATCTCATGGCATCCGAGGCGTGGCCTCTCCAGTGGCTCAGGTCATTTTTAAAGCCACAGAACCCAAATTGTCCCAGATCGCAAACAAATTATCTGAACCAATTCACCTGAGCTATGGTGTCCCACAGGGCTCAATTCTCAGTCCAATTCTCTTCCTGATCTATGTCAATGACGTAGGTTCATCACTTCCTGCACGGAAAACTTGTACAGTATGCTGATGACACGACTCTCTGTTTCACAAGCAAATCAAAATTGATTCTGGAACAGCAAAGTTTTGTTGAGATCAACAACTGCGTCCAACATTTCAACAGCCTCAATCTTAAGACAAATTCTGCAAAATCCAATTTTCTAAATTGTGCTTTGCGATCAGTAGACAGGCATGACGAGCCAGCTGTTATGTTGGCTGACACAATGCTGGAAGAAGTCTACTGCTCGAAAATTCCTGGGAATATACCTAGATCGAGGGTTGACTTGGAATAATCACATCGATCACGTTTGCTCCAAATTGGGCTTCAGGCATTTATGTTTTGAGGTCTCTAGACAAATACTGCCCTATTCAGGTTCTAATGATGGCGTATTTTTTGCTTGATTTACCCCCATCTCACTTACGGGTTGGTGTTGTGGGGAGCTTGTGCAAACAATCAATTTATGAGAGTGTTCAAGCTGCAAAAACAAGCGATCCGCATTATCGCTCTGTTGAAATTTAGAGAGTCGTGCAAGGAAGCCTTCAAAAATTTACAACTGTTGACGCTGCCCAGTCTCTACATCTTGGAAACAACTTTGTTTTGTATGTCTAAATGTACCATGACGAATGGCCGGGACATACATGCGTATGAGACTAGAGGCAGAGATAACTACCGAACTGGTAGGCACAGAACGGTGGTTTATGAACGCTTGCCTTCACAGGCAGGTGTTCATTTCGTCAACAAATTACCAAATTCAATAAAAAACGCTCCAACGCCCAAGGTGTTAAAGACTCGTTTGAAACGCTTTTTAGTGTCACAAGCATTTTATAATGTAGACGAGTTTTTAGCATTTGATTGGGAGAACACCAATTAAAAAGACTGACTGAATCCGTCGCTGGAAGTGGGAATCATTGGCGAATGAATTGATGTATGTAAATTTGTAAATTGTATGTCTGAATGAGATCTATTGTGGGGTGTATGACAAAATTCTAGCAAGTAAAAAGTTGACTTTTGCCATGCATTATAGAATGTTCCGGCAATAAAAATCTGATTTCATTTGATTTGACTTGATGACTACAACCGCCGCCTGTATAACTTGCGAGGTGTGGACCTCCCTACACGCACAAGTGGTCGCTATGACTACAGCCGCCACCTGTATAACTTGCGAGGTGCGGACCTCCCTACACGCACAAGTGGTCGCTATGACTACAGCCGCCGCCTGTATAACTTGCGAGGTGCGGACCTCCCTACACGCACAAGTGGTCGCTATGACTACAGCCGCCACCTGTATAACTTGCGAGGTGTGGACCTCCCTACACGCACAAGTGGTCGCTATGACTACAGCCGCCGCCTGTATAACTTGCGAGGTGCGGACCTCCCTACACGCACAAGTGGTCGCTATGACTACAGCCGCCACCTGTATAACTTGCGAGGTGTGGACCTCCCTACACGCACAAGTGGTCGCTATGTCTACAGCCGCCGCCTGTATAACTTGCGAGGTGTGGACCTCCCTACACGCACAAGTGGTCGCTATGTCTACAGCCGCCGCCTGTATAACTTGCGAGGTGCGGACCTCCCTACACGCACAAGTGGTCGCTATGACTACAGCCGCCACCTGTATAACTTGCGAGGTGTGGACCTCTCTACACGCACAAGTGGTCGCTATGACTACAGCCGCCGCCTGTATAACTTGCGAGGTGCGGACCTCCCTACACGCACAAGTGGTCGCTATGACTACAGCCGCCACCTGTATAACTTGCGAGGTGTGGACCTCCCTACACGCACAAGTGGTCGCTATGACTACAGCCGCCGCCTGTATAACTTGCGAGGTGCGGACCTCCCTACACGCACAAGTGGTTGCTATGACTACAGCCGCCGCCGGTATGACTTGCGAGGGTCGGCAATTAACTAGTCGTGCTCGCTGCGCTCTGACCCGCGTTGTGTGGTCCAAACAAAGGTATACTGTCATTCCCAGAATTAATAATATATTGTGAGCTAGTTTCATTAGCTGCTCTTTGATTAACGGGCGAAGCGCGCGGCCCCAGCTCTGTTCTTCACAAAACGTTGAAAGCGACCCGGGACCCCGGGCAGCGATACGCCCCTCTGTTAGTCGCTAACGACTCTATTCATATCGCACGTCCGCGCCCAGCGTCAGCGAGACCGCTCACGTTCACAAGCCACAGTAATTGAGCCTTCGCGCAATGAAAGATTGTTAACATTCATTTTTTTTTTTATTGGAAAGTTTCGCAATTAAAATGCAAGCCAAAGAAAATATACCGTCAAATTTAACCAACCTCCTTTGTTTGAAGTTTGTTTTTAACGATGGAAGGATTGTGAAGAAAACAGGATTTTGCCCGATATTTGCCATCGTTCAGTGATAAAATCAGTAACACTACGTTTTGAGAGCTGCAATCTGATGTCTTCTTCAGGTAAATAACTAACCGAACATATAATTACAAAATAAATAAACCATACCAGAGGGTTGTGACACGCCTGTCAGGAATTACAACCACCATGTCGTGTGTCAACTTCACTAACTCTAAAACATGCACTTAATAATAAACTAAACACAACAATAATTATTAAAACTGAACTACAGAATACAGGTTACAATATGTCTGCATTCCTCGACCAACCACCTCCGACTGGCCAGAGACCAATAGCAAAAGGATCTCGAAACGTAGAGTTACTGATTTTTTTGTATCACTGGACGATGACAAATAACCTCTGTATAAAAGAGAATAACTTATTATTTTACTGTAAAAATTGTAACTAATTGACAAAGAATCAGTATAAAAAAGCAGTACAGTAATTTGTACTTTTCGTTTTAGAATTGGATGAAAAGCAGCGAGGCTATAAATTTTGCTTTATTTTTTTAAGTTTATTTCCACTTGATATACAAAAAAAGGGTGTCTAAAAGTTTTTTTAGACCTGGTGAGGTTTGGTTTTTAGCAGTCTCGCTATTAAGTCAGTTTTTGTAAATTTCTGATCTATATGTGAAATAGTACTTTGATTTCTCCAAAAACGTCCTATTCTTGCATTTCAAATCGTGATAGCAAACGTGTTCGGACAAAATTGCGACAACAAATACCCCAACTGATACAACCACGGTCTGATGTTAAATTCGACCCACTCTTGAGTTTGGTTTACATATTATAAAGACGTAGGGTCTATTAGTGTCCCCTAAATCTTCGTGACTCGCGAGCAAACAGTCATAGAAGGGCATTTCGAAGAGCTCTCGATTTCCTTTTCAGCTAGGAAGGAAGGCATAAATTCGCAAACTGAGGAAATTTCACAACAACAAAATAAAAACAGCCAAATTAGCCAGAATTTATTGCAAATTGGCAATTCCAGAGCGGTTTTCAACGCGGACTCGGCCGCCATTAATAAATAACGCACGGAGCGGCTCGGCGAGCTGTCGCCATACTTCCGCGTCTGGCCACCGCCACTTAAATCGCATTAAAACCGCATAAACAGCGCCTCTGTAATCACAACCCGCGAAATTATGTGAAACGTCGCGGCTCAGGCTGATTATACTCATTAATAACCGTAATAAATGTTAACATTGGGCCCATAAATAACGGTGATTAATAATTCATCAGTGTCGGTATGAATAATTGATATCGTTGTAATCGCACCATTAACACGTACTTTCAGACATTCGCTCGCCGACCGTTCGGCCGTTCGTATGTGCGCCGTCCGCGAGATCGGTAGAGCGGTTGGGAGGACTCGAAGCGAATAATGTTCTTCCTGACACTTGCTAATACCAGAGAACTATTTATCATATCTGTGTACTAGGTTACATTAAAATTTTAATTTTGCAATAATTGTATATACGCGTCTATTCACCACAAAGTTGGAGTACCCCAGGGTTGAGTACTAGACTCACTTTTATTCCCAATTCAAAGTGCACATCTGAGCAGTGTTGGCGTTTAAATTTTTAACTTTGCAATACTGTAATTGTATATTCGCATCTATTCACCACAAAGTTGTATGGGAATACCTACCTCAGAGATGAGTATTAGACTCATTTTTTCCCAATTTATTAAAAGTACACATATGAGCAGTGTTGACGTTTAAATTTTTCAACTTTGCAATACTTGTATATACGCACCTATTCACGACAAAGTTGTTTAGGGAGTACCCCAGGGTTCGGTACTAGACCCATTTTTATTCCCAATTCAAAGTACACATCTGAACAGTGTTGACGTTTTAAACATGCCCTGCGGATTCCTACTGGTGTTTTAGTTCTATTTTCGATAAGCTCGGCGTGTTTACTTTGCACGGCAAGAGTGCGCTACTACGCCCCCGGGCGCTGGTTACGACCCATCACCGCGCATGCGCACAGCTACGGCAGTGCAGTTACCCGGGAACACCTGCTCATTTAATGGTCCATTCCGCCCAGCCACCTGCCTCCGCGCTCGTGGAACACTGCAAACGTCATGTGCACAACTGTGAATCCTTGATGCCTGACCGTGTCCTGTGGCGTAGCGACATAGACGGAGTCGTTACTTGGTCTTGTAATCCAACCACTTGGTCTTGTAATCTACCTACTTGGTCTTGTAATCTAACTACTTGGCTTACTAATCAGATATTGGACTTATACTTTATCTATTTGGCCATGTAATCCATCTACTTGGTTTTGTAATCCATCTACTTGGCCTTGTATCCATCTATTTGGTCTTGTAATCCATCTACTTGGTCTTGTAATCCATCTACTTGGCCTTGTAATCCATCTACTTGGTCTTGTAATCCATCTACTTGGTCTTGTGATCCATCTACTTGGCTTGTAATTCAACTATTTGGCTTACTAATGAGCTACTTGGCGTTGTAAACTAACTACTTGGTATTTAATCTGGGCACAACATATTTTTGTAATCCAGCTACTTGGCATAGTAATCCATTTATTTGGTCTTGTAATCCAGCTATTTGGTCTTGTTATCCAACTATTTAGCGTAAGTAATTCATCTACTTGGCTTACTCATCAGTTATTTGGCCTTGTACTCAAACTACTTGGTAATTTAACCTAGGTACTTCTTACTTTTGTAATCAATTTACTTGGTCTTGTAATCGATCTACTTGGCTTGTAATCCAACTGCTTGGCTTACTAATCAGCTACTTTGCCTTGTAAACTAACTACTTGGTAATTTAACCTAGGTACTACATAGTTTTGTATCCAGCTACTTGTCTCATAATCCAACTACTTTATCTTGTAATCCAGCTACTTGGCCTGGTAATCAGCTGCTTGGCCTTGAAAATTTAATACTTGACCTTGCAATCAAACTACTTGGTAATATAATTAATCCACTACATAGTTTTGAATTTCACCTACTTGGCCTAGTAATTCAGTTACTTGGATGTCAAGTTTTGTGGATTATTTGATTTTGTGGTGTTTTGGAATCTGTCTTTTTATGAAGTCTGCATACCTAATATACTAAAGAGTCTTGTAATGTGTCCAGGTTATAGTCACTCTTAAGTACTGAAGGAATCAAATTTGGTACAATAGCAAT
Organism: Homalodisca vitripennis; assembly: GCF_021130785.1. Lineage (NCBI taxonomy): Eukaryota > Metazoa > Arthropoda > Insecta > Hemiptera > Cicadellidae > Homalodisca > Homalodisca vitripennis. The sequence continues at coordinate 14,433,605 of NC_060214.1, read as the reverse complement.
CAACGGTATTGATAAAATAGGAATTACCACCGTTCGAATTCTACTAAACACTCGGACTGCCTTGTTTGCTCTTATTCAAGAAGTATTCAATCCTTGCTGAGAAATTGAAGATCTTAGATGGTATCAAGGACTTACTCAAACTTTATAATATTTATCACCATTGTCCTTCATTGGCAAATACACTATGTATATTAATTAGCGTCTCAAACCGGTCATTCCCTGTAGATAAAATTCACTGTTTGTTTTATTACTACAGATGTAGGCAAGAAGATTATCATTTATGATTTACCGTACATTTGTAACTGTACTTTTCTAAATGTTGTTTCTTAAAACTGATGTAAACTATGATAGACAAGAATACTACGCTCCCATCGCAGAAAGACAGCTGCTTGGAGACCGACTGCTGTTCGCAATTTGCTAATGCACTGTCGACAAAACATTGTGCAAGAACAACGTTTATACGTTTTAGTGTTGACGTTTATCTTGACAACCTCCGACCTTATCTAGAAATTACACCGGAACATTCCTCGTAATTGTAGAAGATAAAGGCAAGATTGCGATAAGCTCTTATTCGAAATATATTTTGTGTTTGTTTTTTTTTCTGTGTTACAATCAGCTTTACGACACAAAAATGCTAAATTTAGTCCACGCTCAAGGTTTGCATCTTTCTGTATAATATTTTCTATACGGACTATTAAAATGTTTACTAAATTATCATTTTTACGTTTTAAAACTGTTTTATCGAACCCACATTGTTTGAGTTCAATCCAGGGATTTGAGACAAATCATGGTATCATCAAAATAAACATTACGTTTTTTTGTCATTTTGTAGTTTATAACCAATCACGTTTTAGCTACTATCTTTGTAAGTAAAGTATTTCCTGACGTTATTCCTGTTTTAGAATTAATATATCCAAATTTTCAATTTATAAACATTAGAGGTGTACGATTTTCTGCCAACACTGCTGAAGATGCTACCCAAACAATCACCTCCAGTTGTCCTGTATAGCACAAACAAAATATTCAATTACCAATGACTATACACAAAGAATTAGATTACGATTCGTAATTACTACTTGCACTTCACAACTTCAAAATCTTATTAATCCTTTTCCAGAACACCCATAAAGTTTATTTTTCACTAAAATTATTTTTTTACTTCTATTGAATTGTGTATGTCTATTGAATTACGGAGTAGATAAAAATAAATACTGATATAATTGTACATCTCGTCATCTTCACGTTTCCCATTTACATTTAATTGCAATATTAAAGTGGCCATCATCTAGAAATGGAAGCAGAAAAGAAAGGTCTTTTGATCATGTATCGATCACCCAGTTAAAAAAGCAAAAAAGGAAGATCTTAATGTATTGATCTAATTCTCTAGTGAAAAACTGGTTTCGAGTATTGATAGCCCAGAGGCACAATAAAGCAAAAATGAATGGTATAAATGCACTGATTTATAGCCCAGTTAAAAAGAGAAGAAAAATAGAAGTTCAAACACATTCACTGATCACAAAGAAAGGTCCAAGAGATTCACTGATCACCCAGTGGAAAAGAGGAGCAAAACTCTAAGATCTAAACACATTAATTGATCATCCAGTGAAAAATGAAAGGGGCAATAAAATAACATAACCCATTCACTGATCGCACAGTGAAACTTGGAAAGGACAATTAAAAATCATGAAATGTTCAATGAACGGCTAGTGAAAAAGGAAACAAGAATGAAAGGTGTTTAAGAATACATAGATCGCTCAAGAGAAAAGGAAACAAAATGAGACATCAATGCACGGATCGATCGCTCAGTGAAAAAGGAAGCAACAGTGAAAGGCCTTTACGCATACATCGATCGCGTAGGATAAAAGATAACCAAAATGAGACATCAATGCACGGATCGATTGCTCAGTGAAAAAGGAAACAACAGTGAAAGGCCTTTACGCATACATCGATCGCGTAAGAGAAAAGAACTAAAATGAGACATCAATGCACGGATCGATCGCTCAGTGAAAAAGGAAGAAACAATGACAGGCCTTTACGCCTACATCGATCGCCCAGGGGAAAAAAGAACCAAAATGAGACCTCAATGCACGGATCGTTCGCTCAGTGAAAAAGGAAGGAACAGTGAACGGCCTTTACGCATACATCGATCGTAAGTGAATAGATGGTATAAGTTACACATTTTGTTATTAATGGAAATGTGGTTAAAATTGGGATGCAAATAAATGCGCAAAATGCCGAATCCCAAAAGTGGATCAAATAACTTCATCCTCTTTGTTAAAAATTGGTGTTAGGTGTTTGAGAAACTGATACTGAATGCTAAACACATTCTCAATCATGGTAAAAGCTGTACGGACACATACGGTTAGACAAGGTCGGGAGCTAAGCTATTACCACATCACAAGAAACCATATGTTTCTAGCAACATCATATTTATATGAGCACTTAATGAATAGTAATGTTGCAGATAGAGCCTTCACCGACAATGCGGAACTGTGAACGTGTTACCAGCAATAAATAGCTCTGGATGGCCGCAGCGTCGGATAGTAATTGCAAGGTTACAACAAGCTTACTCCTTTCAACGATCATTTGTTAAGTCTATTCTTCCTTCGTGTTTCCTTGTGCGTCCAGAGAGATCCGTAAATAGTGAATCAGTTATGCCGACATTTTGTTTTTCCAGACATCTTCCATTTGGATTCTGATGATGAAGATGTCTTCTATAAGATTAGTTTAGCTCCAGTTCACCTTCGTCTTAGTGCAGCGTCTGGAATCTGACACTGTCACAGACTTGACCCTTAGTATCTGGAAAAGTCGGCGAAAAAAGCTCAAAACGAACTCTTTGCATAGTTTTGACATCAGCGGCACCTAGACTACAAAGTATAAAAATGAAGCGTAATCTAGGAGAAGAGGCATTCTCATTGTCTCATCAGTAATCGTGATTAATTGGAACTAAACTCAACATCTACGTGGAATCTTGAGTTGTCCCTCACGTATACGGTATATCTACTCTTTCAAACGTTCGTCAAAATTAAAATTTTTAAAAGTATGATCAACATATGTAAGTAATATTTTATACTAATAAATCACCTCACAGATCTGATCTCAACATCCTTCGCCTTTTAAAGGTAAAATGATAATTCTGTCATGAATGCGTTTTTCACTTTAACTTCATATTACAACCCAGTATTATAAATGGGGTTGTACATGTGCCAAATCTTACGTTGCTTCTTCATGGATGGTCAAGGCATAGATGAAAATTCCTAGGCATGGTTTGCCTTGCGCTTTTCTGTAGCCTGTTTTTAAAACTACAAATCATCTCGTTTGGTCTCCCAAATGCCCACACCTACTGCACGAGACCCAGACCTGATATAGCAAGAGAATTTAGTACTCCCAGGAAGGTTTATACCTTCCACCTGGACCCACACTAGGTACAGCAAAACCCTATATGTCGATCTTGGGAACCCTGCGGACTTCTCGGAGCGGAGCATCACTAACCGCAAATATTGAGATTTTGGATTCAAGGGCAAATCGATAGGTCTAATATAATGCGGGGATTTCTGTTGGAATTGGTGGAGTGCCCTAGGTGTTGCTAGCCTAGACATGGGGTGTCCCACCCTCTGCCTGCTTTGACTGGAGAACGTGGTGCAGGCCTGGCTTTCCCTTCTTCCAAGGAAACATGACTGAGATTAGGGCCCGAAATCCTTCCTCATGGATCTTGACAGTAGGCGGCCCCTACCCCCAACCTTACCCTTCCAGAATATCCTGTCACTCCGGAAGCAGCGCACAGACCCTTTCAAGACCTACTCTTCTTGTCATAACGAACAAAAAAAGACGATGTAGTAAAATTAAATAGGTTGGTGTGTATTGAGCACAACCAATAGAAAGTAGGGTCTAACACTAATTATCTAACCAAGGTCGATATTACCTCGCTGTGTGAGCGCGGTCTGTAGATTTTTCACATTCCTCGCTCAGCACAGCTTTCGCTTCAATGAAGAGAAAGTACAGATGCTGGCGGCAGCGCGCTGTGAGATGTGGGCACTGGAGTGTAATGGGAGCCTGTGCTGCTATAGTACCCCAAAAGTACATTATTTATACTGCTCTAGTGCTTCCTCTATAAAATTAAGCCTAGCATAGTCATTATCCAACTGAGAAAGTGGGCAGCCTGGCGTTCGATAACAGACGTCAGGAAGATAGTGACCACAGTTACCACAGTTCAAACACATTGAGTCCCATGTACTTTATTTTTATTTTTTATTTTCAATAACTTGTGGCCGACAAACTAATTTTTAGCACGTGCTCTCTCTCTCTCTCTCTCTCTCCTCTCTCTCTCTCTCTCTCTCTCTCTCTCTCTCTCTCTCTCTCTCCTCTCTCTCTCTCTCTCTCTCTCTCTCTCTCTCTCTCTCTCTCTCTCTCTCTCTCTCTCTCCTCTCTCTCTCTCTCTCTCTCTCTCTCTCTCTCTCTCTCTCTCTCTCCTCTCTCTCTCTCTCTCTCTCTCTCTCTCTCTCTCTCCTCTCTCTCTCTCTCTCTCTCTCTCTCTCTCTCTCCTCTCTCTCTCTCTCTCTCTCTCTCTCTCTCTCTCTCTCTCTCTCTCTCTCTCTCCCCCTCCCTCTCTCCCTACATTCCTCCTTTGAATACAGTTCAAGCTTGGTACAAAACCTGGTACAAATATCTGAGCTTATGCCATTGACCTGCTTGTTAAACAAATATGGTAAACGTTTAGGTTTAAAATTCCATTATTTACGAGCCTAGAGGAATATTATATTTAATAAATGTGTTTGAGATCCTGTGTTTTTTAATTAACTATATTTTTATATTTATATTTTTTTTATTCATTATTTATTTTTTAATTGTTACAAAATTTACCTCGTACTTCTCCGGCTGAGCCACAATGTTTTCGACTTTGAAATTTAAAAAATTATTAATCAAGGCATGGTAGTTAGATAAAACCTGATAAGGATATATTGTATTACACCCATGCATTCATTACAATATTAAGACATTGATATGAGTTATAGCTTGGTAATTTAAATAGAGAGATGAAATATTTAATAAACAACTCGCCTAGATTTTTGAATTGCGTTACTTTTGGTGGAAGTCGAAATGGTAGGGTTTCGAAAGGGTTGACATATGAACCGATAACCTTTTTCTCGTAGTTTTTTACATTTTGTTTCTAGCTTGACATACTTGAAACAGGCCGTTAAACACAGGAGTAGTCATATCACAGTCAGACAACTAGATAAAGATACCGAAAGTCTCCACTTTAAGGGTATATAAATGGTTAGCTAATGCTTATTTAACATTTATTTGCCTGTCTAAAAGTAAAAAAGCGCAATCTGAGAAAAATTGCCAGTTTGTATTTCGGCTTTTCGGTCAAAAATTAAATAAAAACTAAATTTACAGACGTTTACAAACAAAAGCTATAAATTTAATAAAACTTCTCTTAAAAGTTTAAACGGATTAAATTATTAGTAATAAATATATAAAACTTGTATCATATTACATAAATTAGGTCAAAGATCTGAACAGAGTTTCGACGATAAAATGATTTATCAGAAACAAGTATTGTTCTGAAAGCCTGTTGTTCTGTCGCTGATAAATTGACAGCTCCTCAGTGAATCTCAGCGCATTCTAGTGGACTTTACTAACACTAAAGGAATGCCACTTGATAAATTCAGTACGTTACATACACATGTGTGTTATCTCAGTGTTATCTCAAAAACAATCCCGACGGATTCTAAGTTTAACGGATAAATAGGTCAATTATACAAAATTTCCTTGTTTAAACTCTCTTTTTGAAGATGGAAGCATGTGAAGAAAACAATATTTTCGAACATTTGGTATGATTTGTTTATTTTAGTCTAGATTGTTGTTTTTAGGTTAGGTATGCCTCTAAGTATGAGATCAGATTAAGATCTGGAACGTAGTGTTTTTGTTTTCTTGCATTAAATGGTCGAACAGTTCTATTTCCTTATCAAAATGTGTTACAGTATTTATAAAAACCCCAAGTTTTACCAAGAATACATCGTCTGATAGGTTGTTATCGTTTTGTAACATGATAAGCATATAGTAAGTACATAACCACATACGGGGTGTTGGATATTCGTGTTTCAGTTGCCCTCATAACAATGCCCCAAATTCGCTTTGAATTCTTAAATAGGCATGCAATAAATTCAAATAGGCTCAATCACCTATTTCAATGTCAATTAAAAATCTAAGCATAACAATTAATTGTTTCCACGCTATTGTGTCCATTATAAAAATCCGAAAATGATTACTAGAAAATCGTCAGCGTGTATTTTATTGAAATAACCTCTATACCCACTTTCTAATCGTACGATTAGATGATTTGTAATATGTGTTACTGTCAGGGCCGGCCCTAGCTTGTGCGGGGCCCGGTGAAAGCTTTTACTGCGGAGCCTCCCTCAATGTGCACCCCTTTTCACCGTCTTATAATAAGGACCATATATCACATAAATGCAGTACGTAACGTAGATAAAAAAAGTAAACATGTTATAATGTTTTAACTAACAAAATAACTAGATAGAAAATAAATGAAGCTATAATCAATTATAACAGACTTACCACTGGGAAATGTTATTTTTGCCTATGATTAATCTGCTTTTGCTTGTAAATAAATAACTTTAAAATATATTCGTTACTGTCTAAAAAATTAGTAAAATTTAAATTTCTGAGAGACAAAGTTGCTATATTATATAAATTTTTAAATAACCGTAAACTATAAAAAAACTTTCCTCAAAATCGTCTCGCTTGTTTTAAATCACGCTATACAAAATATTTTGTTTCCCATTGAGACGGAAAAATAACGACTGAATACTGTGTTTAGTGCAGTTTATGCTTATACAGGGTGTGACAGAAAACCCATCCGCGATATATAGCGAGAACATAAAGTTTTTAATATCCAAAAATACCTCAAAATGGTACTTGGTGAGGGGGGGTCATTATAATAAGGTTCAACCTACCTTTAAATTTGAAAATCTTTAAAAATGGCCCCTAATCCCACTCCCCAAAGTTTCACTTTGAGATATATTTGGGTGTTAAAAATTGTTTTCCTGAATTCTTTGGGGTCGAAAAATGGGGGTTTTCGTTAAAACTAGAAAGAAGGTATTTTTCTCGGTTCAGCCGCCTACACATTCCAAGGGTGGTCTGCCTCGCCTTGTATAGATTACAAACTGACTACACTTCATACTAAACTGCTTGTTGCTATAGTGGCAATTGTGTTTATAAAACAACTTGTGTTTCAACATTTGATCATTCATCTGGAGAACTTAAATACTTTGTGTGCGGAGCTCCCTTGGCGTTTACCTAAGGCTGGCCCTGGTCACTGTATTGCATCGTTTATCCCTAAGTGTATAGATGCGCTATTACCTGCAGGTCTACTGCCCCTGTATGGAGATCGCTGTATTTACTGCGGCGATTAGGGTGCAACTGTTCAGGAGCCAACAGGCAATTTGCATTGTATATGCACACAACCTGTTTTTTTATCGATAGAGGATTTGACCTAAGAAGGAATCGAAGGTCAACTGCACTAGTTTTGGTGGAGGTCAAAATAAGAGAGTATAAAAAGGGTTAAAAATATAAAACTATAACTTTTTCTCAGATTGATGCTTAAACGAACCGTGAGTTACGTGAATGTTAGGTCAGGGCCAAATAACCAAACATGGACCGAGTATTTAGTAAAAAGCGGTGAATTTCGGTCCCTTTATTTAATTTTTTATGGTGTAATAGGTATTAGTTTTTGTCAGACAATCGTGTGAAAGTTTGTCAAGCTAAAAAAAGATTACCCGAGAAAAAATTATTGTTTCGCATTTTAACCCTTTTGATACCATCCTATTTCGACCTGCTGATCGAGTTTTTCCAAGGAGGAATTCCTCCATTGATTTCTATAAAAAAAACCCAACTTTTATGTCAATCTACTGCAAAACGACTCTCTCACAGCACTATTTATTACTAGTATCTCAATACTATAACAATGTGGATTACTAGTATCTCAATACTGTAACAATGTGGATTACTAGTATCTCAATACTGTAACAATGTGGATAGAATAATTTCCCACAAGCGATGTTTTGCTATATACAGCGTATCGGTGTGGAAACTCTTTCTAAGACATTCAAAAATAAAACTCAATTCGTCAGGAAACCGTAGAGTGGAGACCGACCTTCTTTAACTCACTTCTTTAGGAGACCGTAGACTGCTTCCTCAGGACACCGAAGTGTACAGGGCAGCCTTCTTTTCAGTTCCTTAGGAGGCCCTAGAGAGCTTCCTCAAGAGAGTGCCTCCACAGGATAGCGTAGAATTCAGGGCAACCTTTCTTTACCGTACTTCCTCAGGAGATTGTACAGTGTTTCCTCAGTGAACCATAGAGTACAGGGCAACCATTCTTTAACTCACTTCGTCAGGAGACCGCAAAGTGCTTACACGGGGTACCATAGAGTGCAGTGCTGCCTTTCTGTAACTCACATCTTCAGCAGACCGAAGAATTCTTCTCAGGGGACCGTAGAGTACAGAACCTCCTTTCTTTCACCCATTTCTTCAGGAAACGGCAGTGTTTACTCAGGGAACCATAGAGTACAGGGCAACCATTCTTTACCGCACTTCCACAGGAGATCGTAGTGTTTCCTCAGTGAACCATAGAGTACAGGGCAACCATTCTTTAACTCACTTCGTCAGGAGACCGCAAAGTGCTTACACGGGGTACCATAGAGTGCAGTGCTGCCTTTCTGTAACTCACATCTTCAGCAGACCAAAGAATATCTTCTTAGGGGACCGTAGAGTACAGAGCCTCCTTTCTTTCACCCATTTCTTCAGGAAACGGCAGTGTTTACTCAGGGAACCATAGAATGCAGTGCAACCCTTCCTGTAACTCACTTCTCCAGCAGACCGTAGAATGCCTCCTCGGGGGACCGTAGAGTGCAGGGCAGCCATCCTTTCTCTCCCACAGCCATGAATCAGCCTCTATTGAAGGCGCATTTTATATAACTATATTACAAACCACCTGTTCTCCCCGGGGCTTGTAATTTAATAGCTCTGGGCCGGCGAGCCGGGGTGGCCCCTAATGAATTGATGGCCCGTGTTTACCCTCCTGACTGATTATCCCGGTTCGCGGTCAAAAAGAAATAAAGTCGTCGCCCGTTGTTTTATTTCGGCCCATTGAATTCATAACTGACATTCCAGCGGTCTTCTACCGCCGCGCGCCGACCCTCGCCAGCCGGTCGACCCTTTGTCTTACCGATAAAAAGCTCCTTAATGTTTTTGTTTGTTTGGGAACGGGTCCAATGAACACGTCATGCTTTTTATGAGAGGTCCGAACCATCTCTAATGGCCGAGACGTATTTGAATAGGCCCGTAATAATGTAGTACAGTATCTCCGGTGTATCTCCGGTTTATGCGGTCATTATGCGCTCTCCTCTGTCACAATGAAATAATTACGACAAGTAGGTCGTATATTTACGTAGACATCCTGTTAGGTTTTGGTGCGGCGTTTCTCGTACCGCGTTCAAGTTTAGGTGAGTTCGTTGCCTCTCCATCTGTGTTAAGCATGAAGCTTTTGTGAGTTTAAAGATTCGATTTTTACAAATCATGTAAAACTCTATGCTTATACCGTATACAACCATGGTAGGTACCATAATTTGCAAAAACATTCGAAAATTAGTCCTATGGTAGCGCTTGAGAAAAGTGTTCCTCAGAAATTTATATATATTACGGAAATGAAAGGATAACAGGATTTTGGACATTTGCCATCTTTATAGATTTAAAAGGCATAACATAACTTTTCGCGGATTAGAATCTATCCTCTTCGTCAAGTGGTGGAGGTATTAAATACGTGACAAAGCCAAGCAGCTTTTGGGTATGTTTGATTTTTCTCTCCTTTCTTTACTTATTTCTGTTCTTTATTTTTGTACGTATTAATACCTCCTCCACCTGACGAAGAGGATAGATTCCAATCCTCGAAACGTTGTGTTATACCTTTTATTACCTACAACGACGGCTAATGTCCGAAATCCTGTTATCCTTTCAGACGTCCCATCGTCAATAATAAACTTTACACACAAAAATTATGAAACATATGTATAAACTCGTTTAATGACGGAGTTGTAAAAATTTTAAAAGTTTAAGCAGCCGTTATATGAAACGAACGATAGCTGCCCCCAAAAAGCCCAAACAGTTTCAAATTTGATAGACAACTTGATCTTATAAATATGTCTGGTAAGTTCGTTGGTCAGCTCTAAACGCATTTAATTCCAACGTGGTTATCTTTTTATCTTGCCACAACTCAGTTATTTGTGAACGTAGAGAAAAAATAAAAAGTGGTCTGGAATGGTAAAAACATTTCGTCAAATTTTTGTTCAAACATAATTTTGGATCTCGAAAGGTGTTCTAGATATTGTTACATATTCAATTGTGAAATTCTTGGGAGGATTAACACATGAATGAGATGTATATGTAAAACAATCAGCAACCAATACTGTATTAATAAATTACTGCGTACGCGTGTGGAATATAAAGAATTTGTGATGAACGAAATCGGTCTAAAGTTAATAGAACAATATAAATGTTGCTATTAAAGTAAAAGGTATTACAAATAGCTTTATTATTATTTAATTGTTACTACAGATGGTGTTAGTGACGAATTCAAACCATGGCATGCGAAGGAAACAGGATTTTTCCGGACATTTGCCAACGTTCAATGACAGAAAAAATCAGTAACACAATTTTTGTTTCACTGAACGATGGCAAATGTCCGGAAAAATCCTTCACAATCTTCCCATCGTCAAAAGTAAACTTCAAACCTTTTCATGCGTTAGGGTTATGAAAACATTGCTATAGATTCCAAGTTAATAAACAAATCTGTGAATATGGACAGGTAAGCTTTTCGAAATTGCCTCCCTTGATATTGTATCACGGCATGTTTTCCAGTGGCTAAAGAGACAGTAAAATTATTATAATAAAGGCCGTATATATGCGCTCTGTTACGCAAAATCTACCCTTGAAATCGTAGAAAAAATTAGTTTGAGCAGACAAATTAATTTAATTAAAATGTCTGTACTCTTGTTTCAAAACTATTATAGGGTGTAGAATAGGGTGATCAATCAAAAAAGATGAAGGATTCCGAATTCAGGTTTTCACTCTCAGTTCTTAAATGATTCGGCGATAAATGCTGAACTCTAGAAGGTGTCGTGAGGAAATGCAGTCGGCAACGCGCAGGCCGGCATTGACGTCTGCACGTGTTCCGCAGGCGCACGTGCTGTGGACACTACGATTTGCATCTCGTGCTTCAGCACGTAACTGTTTCGTAATTCACAGTGCAAACATTGCTAACATTTAAAATCTTTCTTCTTTTGAATTTTTTGTACGGCAAAAACTGCACTGCACTGATTCCAGAGTGTCAGGATACTCAGGGTGGGTAAAGTTGAGGAATTAGGGCATCTTCCTGGAGAGATCCAACAGCACATCCAGCACAAGTACTGCCTCAGCCATGCCATCTTTGGAAAAGGGAAACGTTGCTCAGTTCCAGCGCTTACTGGTCAACACTGAGGGATAAGACGTCTCTTTCACATTAGGCTTGATAAAGTCTTAACACTAACAGAGCCCCACCCACTCCAAAAACCATCCTCCGCAGTAAATTCTTTTCTTTTTAAGAATAGGTATGTCCACGTTTAAGCCTCATTGTGCCCATCTTCATAGCTACTGACTTGGCTTATCAAACAGAACAAGGAGGAAAGTCGATATAGAACAAGGTCGATAGTACTGATAATAAGTGCTACTGTCACATACAGGATTTGATCTTGGGCTATCTCTAACTTAGATCAAAGTCCGACGTCTTGCATCACTCGGCCACCGGCTCCAACACCGAAAACTTCTGTTAACTTAGACCTGGCGATCTAGTTACGCTTGACACTTACAGTTAGTATAATGTGCTGTTGGACATCCATGGGGTTTCCCAGGCAAGTGGAAATATCGGTAAAAACCCAGCCAGAAGTGAATCTTCTTGTGGTTTCTGGTGTTTTAGGATACTCCAAAGTACATACTTGGTTTCTTAATAAGATCAATAGTTATAATGTAAAAACATTTAAATACACTCCGTCAATGTTCGTACATTAGTGAACATTTCTTGAACATTTAACTCAAATAATAAACCATGTTTATGTTAGCTTTCTAGAAGTGTGGTCTAAATTAATAATTTAGGTTAGAAACCCAATTTTTAAAATTTTCCATTTTAAAAGGGTAGAATTAAGAGATTCTGAGAAACGTACGCCCTAATTCATGTTTACCCTAGTTGATATATCTGATACCAGTGATCACAGACTTGAGCAAAAAGTTCTAACGCTACCATTTGAGGTACATCTAACCATCTCATCCTGAATCTTTAACGGACTTATCCAGGAATAACACTGAACGCTCTTGCTGATAAAGGATAAACCCTTATACTAATGTTCTTCTGCAGGATGTGAGATCAACGGCCAGATAGTAACGGAGAGCCGCAACGTGACTTCGACAGAGGACCCTTGCATCAAGTGCCACTGTAAGGACGGCCACATGACGTGCACCAAGAAGGCCTGCCCCGTCCTCAACTGTCCAGACACTGCAGTTGAGCACAACAAAGGAGAATGTTGCCCACAGTGCAAAGGTAAGCTTAATTCTAGGAATTTGAAGATTATTAATACTGTAACTCTTTTGAGTTCTATGAAAGGCTGGAGATAACAAAGTACTAGCAGATAAGTTAGAGAGAAGTGATTTGCTTTGTTGATATCAATATTCTTATCTTCAACATTTCGATATAACTTTAGGCTTGGAAAGGCTATCCATAAGGTTTTGCTTCAATGTTTAATGCATATGTTTGGCAACGGTGTACTTAAATCTCCTCCTGTTTGCATTACCAAGCATTATCCCTTTGCGCAGGAGTACAGTAAGCGTACACTGTGGAATTAAAAAGTAACAAACGGAAAGGTTAGGTTTTAAGGATATGGATCATTCCAAACTATAGGCCTTCAAGGATAACGCATGGCTTCAAATTAACCCATCAAAAAGATCTAGCTTAAAATATCCTGGAAGGTTAGTCTAACTTTTCAAATGGAAAGGTCGTTATTGTGAGCATCCCAGTGTGCACCTTGAAGAAAAGGGTTTATTTCAATCAAAGTCCTACAAAAGAGGGGGGAAAGAGGTTTTGCAAAAGAAAGGAGAGGAAAATTACTACTAAAGAACCATTTACTTCTCAGGGTCCCGCCGATTGATAGAGCCACCCAAGGGCAGTTGTCTGCTGAAGCTAGGACTACACCAGTCGGGCAAGACCTTCCAGCACGATGACTGCACGAAGTGTACCTGCAGCAATGGCACCCTCCACTGTCAGCGCAAGAGTTGTCCTCCGCTCGACTGTCCTGAGGAGATGCAAGTCCGAGTGCCTGGAATCTGTTGCCCCTACTGCCCACGGAAGCCGCTGCCCGCCAAAGGAGAACTGTATACAGCTTGCCGAGTGGGAGGCAGAACTTACCAGGTAAGAGTGAAATCTGGATTGTTCAAACTTCATAGTCCAGAACCTTTAGTGCAATTTCCAATGCAAGAGATTATACTATCTTCATTTTAAATTGGCACTGTACATTTCCAAGCAAATTAACCTTTGATATCTAAATAATTTATTAAACTTAACAAAATCGTGAATATCACAATATGGATAGTATAGAGATTCGTGTGCCATTTCCTTCCATGAATTCGTTATGGTTTTAAAAACTAGTTTGTGTTCATCTTTCGTATTAGCTCTCATCATAATCTTTCTTCCTTTTTTAAATCTTTACTCGATTATAAGTTTACAAGAGGGTCCAACCCATTTGCCACTTTTTTCTGATTACCTCTTCGGGAATTGACCATAACCTCTCGATTTTAGACCCGCAGTCGTACCCCTAGGCTACATTATAATTTCTGAATTCATTCCTTCATATTCAAGACCGTATTGAAGCCGTTTTGTACCGAGACTACTTTAAAACCTTTAGTAACAAAGGTACAGGTCTTTCTTAAAACCGTGTCGATCTCTGTCCATCCATCTGTGCAATACATCTTGATAGAAAATCCTTCTTTGACTAGAAAGGTCCTTAACGGAAAGCACTTGAGTCTTGGTACTCAGGTGTCTCTTGGATTTATTGGCTTTGGGGTCGAAAGGTCAAAGGGCAGTCCGTCCGTCTCTATTCGTCTTGTACTATAATTCTGACGCTACTTGTTATATCTTTTAAATTGGTCGTTATTGTACAAGTATAAGCAAAGTAGCCATCATCAAAAGTGCAAAAAGAGAAAACGAGAAAGACGATGAAAATATACGTGGAGCAGATTGATCTTCCAACAGGATTCTTTCCTACAGAAAAAATTAAAATCTTCCTTTGACCTTTCAGCTCCCTCAGTAAGACCACAAATCAGAGCAGATGAAACTAAGAATTAGAGACCATACAGACTGTCGAACTGTTCATTTTGAAAACAGGTTAACACTGAGACATGTAACTCAACAAAATGGTTGATTAGAATTACAAATATGAGTGATAAGCTGGCAGGCAAGGCAAACCGGTGAGGTGACCGTGAAACCCGCCACCGGTCACACCGGCCAGCACCGGTCGTCTGTCCCGTCGTTAGACGCTGTCAACCACCCGACCAATCAATCACCCTTAAACGAACGACCTCTAAATTATTTCTGTCATAAACTAAATCCACATGTCAGTTTTTTACAAAAAAAGGGCAGTGTTTTCTCGTTTTTCAGTTCGTTATCCGTGATCTCAATGTTGTTCGGTCCGCTAACAGTCGCTCATCACGTGTTTAATTTGCAATATCGATACTTCTGATCGTGGTTTTTCCGAACACGCTGACAACAACAGAACCTTTCTGAGGAATACACGTTAAATCTCGATGACTTTAACATGCCCAACACGCTTGGCGTCGGCTTATCTCCAGAAATTAGCGCCCACTTCATTCTGATCTCCATGTAATGGCTGACCCTGCAATTTTGTCCCATGGCCGACGCAACCTAATTCTTAGTCTTTTTAAATAACAGACTGAATTGGCGCTTTAAGTAGGCTATATTAGCTGTGTTTATTACTTCATCTCCAAAATATGTAGCAACGGATTAAGTGTTAAGCCTTGTGCAGAGTTTTAAATTATATAGTATAACTATTGATGTCTTGCTGACAGAATCCAAACTAATGTATATGGAAGGGTATCGTAACACTGTGCCTAGGAATGTAAAAGATGGTAAAAGAATACTCTTCTGGTTTTTATAATGCAGGATTCAACCTAGAAATCCTTCAAGAGGGGTTTAAACTTTTAAATACTTTTTTGTAACAAATAACAATGGCAAATACCTGAAATCCTACTATCCTTTGAAATCATCATCCTCAATAGTAAACTTTAAATAAATAATGACTAAGACGATTTTTCTTTATTGCTTATTCCCTTTGTTATTGATCTTAACTAATTATTTCACATATTATGTTCTATTATTTTTTTTTACTTTTCAATGGCCTCCTTGTCACATTACCTAGATACTGTATTTTATGTAATATGTTTAGCATATTTCATTGTTACTGTAGCTTAGTTTTTTTTTAGTTATTTTGTTTTGTTGCTGCTAATATTAATGTAGATTATCAGTGCACATCGGGGCTTCATGACGTCATCAAAGCCCTCTTTACAAGTAAACCGAAAAAATCTAGATTGTAGAAATGTAAATTTGGAAACTGTTAATAAATAAATAAAGCTGAAAGTGGACGCAAAAGAGAGATATAAAAAATTAAACTAAAATAACTTCTCCCACCTATTGTATTATAAAACTAAAATGCCAAATTAGTTGTGAATCTGTCACTAATTTCTTCCACTTTTTCTCACTTAGATACTGTGTTTATAGGGTGTGATACTGATATAAGATCAACGTTGGAAATAAAATTTATTTCTTCTAGTACAGGGATTTCTGGCAGTTAGGTTAATTTGCAGTCCTGTGCCTCCTATGCAGTTTCAGTCTGAAGATAGACATTGTATGAGCAGGAGGATATACTCAAGTGACCTTACCTTAGATCATCGCTTGAACTAATTCCTGTTTTGCTAGGATGGGGAAACCCGGCAACTGGACCAGTGCAAGTCCTGTGCCTCCTATGCAGTTTCAGTCTGAAGATAGACATTGTATGAGCAGGAGGATATACTCAAGTGATGTTACCTTAGATCATCGCTTGAACTAATTTCTGTTTTGCTAGGATGGGGAAACCTGGCAACTGGACCAGTGCAAGTCCTGTGCCTGCTCCGGAGGTCTTATACGCTGTGCGATGCCTGAGTGTCCTCAACTGGGGCCGTGCCCTCCACGCTTTAAGCTGCATCGAGAACCTGGACAATGCTGCCCCACCTGCGTTGAAGGTAACTGACTCTTGTTTTGTCTCTTTCATAACCATGACCAGTCTGATCTGGAAACCTCCTGGTTTGGAAGGTGCAGGGAGGGTGCAATCAGTATTATCCCTTCAGGGAGTTTTTACGTTTTTAAAGTCTCCTCACATGCCATTATAAAAAGTTATGTTGATAATCATAATCTTGTGCTTTGGCTAAGTAGAGGTGAAAAAGAAACTCTCTGCATGGGTGAATGAAATCTAGATTGGAAAAAAGATCCCAGGAAGAATTCACTTCTGGATGGTTTATACAATCCGGTTGAACCTACACTGGGTATATCAAAAACCAATGTGTTACTTAAATCTGGGCAACCTTATAGATGTCCAGGAGTACATTTACACCCTAACCGCTAATGTAGAGATTTTGGAGTGCAAGGGTGGATCGAATGGTCTAGTTGGTGGACCTCCTTTAATATTAATAGCTGCTGCTATCCATAACGTGGGGTAGTACTATCATCCCTTGCCCGCTTTAACTGGAGAGGCTGGAAGAGAAATGGCCTTGCCTTGTGCGAAGGTGACATAACAGACATAGCCTGCTATCACTCCCAATGGGATCTTGGTAGGAGGCAGCTAACCCCATCCTAAATATACTGTGCAAAGGTTCTTTTAGAACTACATGGAATCTCAGCTTATTTTCTTAAAAGGCAGAAAAAGATCATTATGAGTAGAAAACTTCCAGTGGTTGGAATGGGAGAGGAATTCAGTACTTTTCCTGCATCGCACTGAGTAACTTTGTACAGTCTTTTATAATAAGTTCTGTTGATTATCGTAATGTTGGGCTTGGGTTGTGTACAGGTGAGAGAGAAACTCTCTGTATGAGTGTATGAAATGTACTATTGTGAATGGATTGTTCAGAAATTGGGTTTATAAGCTAGAATCGTGAGTTGAAGTCTAATAATGGAGTATGACAGGGTATGTGGAGCAGAATCTCTCATGATGCACTTTTTGCTATTAGCTTTACAGACAACACAAAGTCAAAGACAAGAGCTACCGAAATCAATATTGAAACTTTAATTTTATGTAGGTTCTCTCGATCAGTTTCTTAACTTGATTATCACCTCATACATTTTCATTTAAATGGTTACCAAAATACTAAGAAATATCTCCGTTGCTTTTTCTCCTTATTTATTACTCACTTATTTGTTAAATAGGTTTATAATAGAATATTGTAGTGCTACTGTAAACATAAAACTGTTAAATTTTCAGTATCTATTACAAAATTTTGACAAATTACAAGAACAGTGATCGTTAAAATAATAAAATACAGTTTTATAGTAGGAAATCAGGACAAAAATCTGAAATTTTATAAGGACAGGCTTCAATAAGCAATTTTTTCAATTTGCTTTAAAAATTACAGAATTCTCTTCTAAAATCAAATTTCAAGACATTGTTAAATAATTTTTTCACTGAACAATGGCAAATGTCCGGGAAAATCCTGTTTCCTTCATAAATAATTTTTTCCTTTATAAAATGGTCCAGTTTCTAAAAGAGTGAGACAATGAGAAGGGTACTGGAACTTGTTTTTGTTTCTTGTACTGTAATCATGTTGATTATGAGTTTTATAAAACTGAATTTATGCCTTTTTACAAATACAGCTAATTCTAAAATATAGAGAGTAAGCAATGTTAAAATTTTGAACTGTTTTGAAGAATGGGTGGCATGACTGTCTAAAGTTAATGTTAAGAGTACATACTGCTATTTTTTGCAGAATAAAGATTTTGTGGCTGTAAGTACTACGTCCCCAAAATATAATACCACACGATAAAAGTAACTGAAAATACCCATACTACTGGCCTTGATCATAGGAAAAGTCACAACTCTTGTAAAATGCCTTGTTTCGTATTGAGATATATCCAAGAAATGTGTTTGTTTTTGACATTTATTGATTTCCTTAAGTTCATTAAAAGTAAATGATCCAAAATCAATTGTAAATAATGATACATGACAAATTGTGTTCCAATAGAGGATGGAGTGTGCACTGTGTTTGGAGACCCACATTACAAGACATTCGACGGGAAGTTCTTCAGCTTCCAGGGGTCCTGCAAGTACCAGCTGGTGGCCGACTGCCGCGAGAAGACCTTCAATATCCGAGTGACCAACGATGCCAGATCCACCAAGACTTCCTCATGGACCAAAACCGTCTCGCTTAAGGTGATCATACGTTTAAGTATTTAGTACTTGCTCTACATGTGTAGATGATCTGGAAACTTTTGGATGAAGATTTTCATTACGTTATTGTTGTTTGTAGCATCACAAATGTGTCTTCCATTTTCGTTATGTACACCTCAGAGTCCCTACCAGAAATAATATCTTATTCACAATCACTACCACCAGATATTATTAACTACCACACTACCACTATCACTTGTACCACCATAAAAAATCACCCAAGAATAATGGATTAATTGATTAGAACAATTTTAGACATACTCAGTTTATTACTCATATTACTAAGCAATGAAGAGTGTATGCAATCAGCAGTGACGTAACTAGGATATAGCTTTGGGGGGAGAGGGGTCAATTTGATTGAAGAGCATAAATCTAAACTTTTATAGGCTGGATTGCTGTTATATAAATATTTTTATTTTAAAGACCCTTTAAAATAGGGGTTTCTATCCCCTCAACAGAAGTTACGCCACTGATAATCAGTGTACACCACTTAACCAAGTGATACACAATACGAGTTTCCGATAAAATGTTGGCAATGAAGCTTAAGAGTGATTCAAAATTTTCTCATAATGGAATAGCCATGTGACAGCACAGCTGATGTGTTTGCAGCAGCTGGATAGCAAAAGCACTTAAGATATTCATGCTGCCAACCAAGAAAACTAAATTTCCCTATTGATTGTCATCTTGTTTGACATTTGAAATATTTAGTTATATTTCCACTTGTGTTAGGCCAATGTATAGGCTATTTTATAAACATAATAATGGAGAATCAAGAAAACAGAACATCAAATTGTAGTTGGTATAGTTTTCAATAAAGAGAAAAAACCAACATTTTTTAAAAAATTTTTACTACCACTAAAAATGAATTTACAGTTTCAACTTATATTTTTTGTCAGACTCTAACCTAAAAATTTTGTTGTTTGTGGTCAGATTGGCGGTATCAAGGTGAACCTAGGAGAACGGCAGAGGTTGAAAGTGAATGGTGTTAAGGTTGCGGTACCGTACCGGATGCCCACCGGACAGGTCACTGTGCGTCGCGAAGATGAGACTCTCCGAGTTGACACTTACCTAGGTGTTAAGGTGCGTAAGTGTTGTAATAAACGTAATTTCTCTTTGTAAAACATGAATAGGTTAACTGTAATATAAGTCTACAGCAGGTTTAATTTCGCTACAGCAGCAGAATCAACTTTACTTCTAAAGCATTTTTAGCTCTTGTACTGTTACCAAAGGCATAAATAATCAAAACATGTTTCAACATGCAGGTAGTAATGACATGGTTTGCTATATAAACATAAATATGTCCTTATCTGCAAGTAATTTCTTGGAGAGAGCTTATATTATAACATTATTATATTTCAGTATAATAGATTTGTACAGCTGCGTCTACAGATCAATGCAACATTCATTCTTCTGTAATTTTGTTTCCAAATCATAGCCTACTCTATTGACTTTTGCTAGACAGCCACTATATACGAGATTTTCAAAAGTTAAGGAAATTTACAAATATACTAAAATAAGGAAACAAATTCCAAATTTAAGTTGTTATATTTACAGTTTAGATATTCAAATGGATGCCTATTTAAAAAAGGTCTTTACTCAATGTTTAAACTCTATAAGGAATCTCAACACTTTCAACTCACATCTCCGTTATAAAGGGAAGTATACAAAAAAACGCTAAGAATTTAAAAAATAACAAAACTACTGCAGGCAAAAATAACAAGATACAGGGTGTTGCATAAGAAAAAACTAAGTTGAATGCCATATTGGAATATAGTTTATTTTTAATTTGTAATACACTTAGATATTTTTAACGTTTTTATAAACAAGAAAAGCTTTCCCATTTAAGGTTTACAGTCAGATTTATAGTTTTTTAAGATCAAAAGGTGGCCCATTTAGAAATATACATTCATTAAATTTGCATATGTGGAAATTTTTTAGTTTAATTTCGAGAAAGATTGGTGAAAAAAAACACTTGCTCCACTAGTACTTGAACCTGGTAATTGATCAATTTATTCATTAGATTTTATGAAATGGTATATTTAAGTATATATAATATAATTATAATATTATGTTATAATTTATTGTATATTATTTTATACAGTATATTATATATATACTGAATATTTATAAAAAATATTTTGATAACAATTTGATAACAAAAACAACACTGTGTAAACAGATTTAATTCTGGTTTAGGAATCTTAAAGCCTAAATAGAGGTTTCAAAAATAAATTTCCACTTTCACAAATGTATAAGTAAGCCAAGAGAAAATGGATAAATTTTACGACAATTGACTTGTAAATGTAGATGGTATATAAATGATATTTTTTTGTTTTCCGTGGGTTCCTAAAAACTCTAGTACAGAACTATTTACCACATTTTTATTCAGACTCAAATTAGAAGTGTGTTAAAATGTCCCAAACTGGGATTCCAGGATCATACGCTGTTGAAAGATTGACAACACTTCAAGTCCTCTTTACTGCTGTTATAAAAACTGAGTGTGTTTTTAAACAGGTCCTGTGGGATGGGAAGAGTTTCCTGGAAGTCTCTGTTCCAGCAAAGTACAAGGGCAAGTTGTGCGGACTGTGCGGCAACTTCAACTCTATGTCTCGAGACGACCTCATGACACGGCGAGGAAGGGTGAGTAGATTTTCCCTCTCCTGCCAGTGAATGTGTAATTTTTAGAATTAAAACTATTAAAATATTTCAGTGAGATGCTGTGCAGAATTGATGCAGGATTAAACAGATCAGCAATAGCCGAAGGCTCAGAGAGTTCCGAGGGCATAAAAGTGGTCATAATGTAGAAAATCGTTGGTCCATTAAAGATGTTTGTATGAATGACGAACTTGTTTGAAATTCACATTAAAGCTTTGAATTTGTTAAATTGTTTAATGATCAATGTAATTAGTATCAGTGTTAAATTGGTGAACAGATTACTTAATTAATTAATGCTGCTGTACAAATCCCACAATCCATTGTAAGCTATAAGAGGTATTGGAAAAAATTAACAAATTTGGTGTTAAACATAATATTGCACTTTTTAATGTTGAAGATTTAGAATCTCAATGAAATTTTAATTATTTTTCTTTCATTTTACTATTAATTTTGAAAATACAACTTACATTATTTTCCTAAAACCAATTTGACTAGTAAACTAGTATAACAAATAATTTCTTGGAGATTAATAAAGTTAATGTGTTACATATGAAAACATATTGAAATTTTCTTTTTCTTCAACAGGTGGTTCTAGACCCTGATAAGTTTGGAGCATCATGGCGGGTGGGGGGTAAGCGTGCATGCATGCGCACCAATGAGCCTCCAACGCGCGCCATTCAGTGCAGCCAACATCTGCCTCAGCGCAGGTACAGAGATCGTCTCTGCAAGCCACTGCGCACCGAGGTGTTCGCTGCCTGCCATAAAAAGTTGAACTACGCCATGTACTTCAAGTGAGTAATTTCTTTCTGAATCTATTATTTTTTATGTCATATATTTTTCATCGTTGTTAGGATATTTGTATAAACATTCTATCTACAACAGCTCTTTAGAAAATAACTTCACTTTACTCACATAAATTGAATTAAACTTGATTGTACACAAATCAAAGATATAACCTCTGCCTGAGTTTTCTCATACTTTACCTGAATTCATCACAACAGTAGACAAGTTTTTGTTCCAGACATATAATTCAACCACTTATCATCATTCATCATCTCTTACCCTTAGGATCAGGACATATATTTTCTTATATTTTGGAACCCAGCATGCCTGAAATCTAGAGTGATCAAGTTCTAAGTTTCTATTTCATACAACACTATTCACGTCATCAGGAAAACGTTTGATAGATGTAACAATTTTCATTAGAGTAATATGACTTTGATTTCAATAATCTTATAAAATAAAGTTAAAATTTATCATAAAGCAGCTGTTTGAATTATCAGTTTTGTCTTCCATTAGGAAGACAAAATGATCCATTTTGATAGTTCTTTGAGAATAACATATTTTAGTAACAAATTTGAAGGTATTTTATTATATACCTCACCTAACCTATTATATACATAACCTAACCTAGCAATTTTATTTTTTTTGCAGGTCGTGCCTACTGGACATGTGCGAATGTCCTGGGCGCAAGTGCTACTGCGAGTCATTCACTGCGTATGCTCATGAGTGCCAGAGGCTTGGTGTCGCACTGCCCACGTGGCGTGATGATACGGGCTGTCACGCCTTCTACTGAGTCCCCACCAGGCGCTGTCTGCACCACCATTGAACTAGTCAACTTTCTCTCTCTCCCCCTCTCTCTTTGCCAGTTTATGTGAGTATTCATACTTATATATTGTAAGAAACAAAATACAGTCGACATATATAATCAAAGAAATTGAAATGTCGAGTTCAATTATGGACATAACAAAATGTCCAGTTGTGTTTTACAGTGTTCAATTTCAAAGAATAATAAAAACCACAGCAGAGTGTTCCAAGTGGATTAACTATTTTATCAAAAATAGAAACCAGTTTCTTGAAACGGAACATGCAACCGAGAACAGATCCACTGAATTTATTGAACATATCAGCTGAAGATATATGGTACCCCACAGGGATTCATCTTAGTACCCCATCTTTTTTATGATGTGCATAGGGTTTACTTGGGATGGATTATATATATTTAGGAAGTTGTACTATGCTATATTTTGTACTAATGATTGAAATATGTTGGTTTTAGCTGCTTTAGAGCAAAGTATCCTCCTGTCAAAGTTTTCTTTAAGGCTGTGTAGTTTTTTCTTGGTTTAGAAAAAATTTTAAGAATTAAAACTGTTATTTATGGATCACACCATACTTATTGAAATTTTCCTTGTTTCATGCATTTCCACAAAGAAATGTAGTAAAATCCTCTATAAAATAGAATTGAAAACTTCAATATCAGCTTTATCATCAAACTAAACTCTCGTAGTAGGACTAAACTACTAATGTTCATTTACGAATACGATAGAAATTAGATAAGAATGTAATAACCTAACAGATGTCTTACATTGTTCGTTGTTGTTGTTGCAGATGTACCAGTGGTGACTCTCGTTGTTGTTATAGTTGTTGTTGTGTCAGTATTCAGCTTTCCGCAACTGAGCCGGTCCTATCGATGTTAACGCTCTTGTAATTAATTAGTAAATGAATCACATAATTTTGTAAATATTTATATAGGCGCCTATTCAATGTATTTTATTTATGTTAAATCAAAACAGTTGTAAAGGCCAATAGTACAATTTCTTCCCATTAGAGGAAGAGAAACTTTGTTTTTAACTAATGGACTCACTTATTGGTAGTTAGTTATGGTAGTTTTACCATTTCAGCATGAAAAATAGGTAAATGATATTGCATCTAATTTGTGTTACAAAATAAACTTAGGTCCTAAAACATATACTGTACAATTCTTTTAATTGTGATGACTTTTACAAGTCTAATTAAATTAATAAAGCAGTGAATAGGTTATTCTATCATGTAAATTCCAAACAAATCTATTATTACCATTGTTTTATGTTGTTTTAAGCTGAGTAAGCAGAAGATTCTACAAAGTTACTATAACTAAATATGTACAGTGGCGTATCTATGGAGGGAGAATCATGGGAATAAAACCCCCCCTTGAGTCCTAAAAATAAAAAAAAAATATTTGTATAACAGCAATCCAACTTGTTTGAAATGTAACAGATAAGTGTTATAATTTTGAATTAGGCTTACCTAATTTATTAAAATTTAGATTTATTCCTTATACTCTGATTTAGTGTGCTTTTCAATCACAGTTATCCCCCCCCCCCAAAGTCCTAGTTTATTGTTGATATTCCATTTTTAGACAAAACTAGGATGGATATTTTATAACTAATTAGAAGTATTTCGTCTCAAAAGTTCTGTAATTTTGCATACTGAGGAATAGCAAAATCAGATATATATATATATATATTGCCTTAACAAATATAACCTGTATATTTCTGCACAAATATGGTATATAATTAATTGTATGTCCATAAAACACATTGACAACTGCGTTTGTGTACCACAGGTGGTACATTCGGACGTCAACGTGTTAAGGATTGTGTTCAATGAAATTAAAATTAGATTACATTATATAATCTATACAATCTCAGCAGCCGGTTAATATACAAAATAAAGGTGTTTTACAAAAAAATGGGAATGTATGGGTTAATTCATCAACTAAATACAAATAACGCAAATCTGCGAAATGCCAACTCTTCAGTAGAAAATTCAGTTTTCTGTTAATTAAAATTTGTATTTCTCAGTTATTTTCATTCATAAGCTGCAATATAAAGTACGGAATTTTATAAATAAAAATAACGGAGAAAAACACACATTTTACACCAATCAATTTGGGAAGTTTTCTTAATCTCCTGAAGAATTGGTATTTTGCAGATAAAACTGGCATTTCAGCCAAGCTGATAACACTGATATTAAGTTACAAAAATTAATTTTTCGTAACAATCTCGCCTTCAGTTGTTACAGACCATTGAAACAAAAACGTAAAATGTCAAAAAGTTTTAAACAAAAAATTTGTTCCAAATTTTTAGTTACAATATTTTCCATTATGAATATGACACATACATCAACAAAGAAATAGGCCATGTTTCATATGCATAAGTGGTTGTATTACATTATTATACTGTGTATAAAGAGCACAATAAAATCAATTCACTTTTCAAAGTTATAATCATACTATCACTGCTGTAATGCTGAGCCAGATATTAAAAAACAAAGCGTTTTTACAACTATTCCATATATTTTACAGCAACAATGGAATATTGGGAATTTTTTTTATGGTATGAAACTTTTTGAAATAAGAATGTTTAAAATTGTACCAAGACTCTTATGTTCCTGCATGTCGTTAGAATAAGGAAAACTATATGTAAAATGTATGTAATTTGATTCTTGAACCTAGTTTGTCGTTGTTCATAAATAATAAACAAAATATCAACAAAAAAGCTTTCTTGTACATGTCACAGTAACTTAGTACTATTGGTCTTTACCAAAAAAAGTTCGACATATAAATAATATGTTTATTTGATAAGTATTAAAGTAGTTCTTAGTGTGTTACTGTATGTGAACATAAACCATTAGCTAATTTAGGTAATTATTTTTATAATTAGTGTAGCATCATACGAATTGTGAATGCTGTCGATCCCTTACCAAAGACCATCATTCGACTCTCATATATTTTAATAGTAATTTAACTGTTATCATCATTTCATTTGTGTGTGTAATTTTTTATTGATTTTTTTATTTATGTTTTGCTTGTTACGTATTTTCGGCTATATTATTGTTTTGTAGTAAATGTAATTAATTTAACCACTGTAAATCCTAATGATTTGAACAAAGGTCTATTTAAGTTATCAAAGGAAGGACGTCATCAATAACAATATTTGCTCGTTCAATTTCAAAACCGTTACGTCAATTTGTTTTTAGTGCCATTTTTACTGATTCGAATAAGTTTATTTTTCATTTATAATACAGTATGTTGTTCTTACAGCTTTTAGGTATAGACTAAATTTGTGCGTTAAAAATTAAATACACGAATCGCACATAACATTGTGAAATGGATCAGCAATATTGTTACAATTTATTACCTAAAATTTAATAATGAAATACTATAATTGTAAGAATTAAAATTACTCTTCATGTTGCTCCGATTAAATCTTAAAATGTGTACACAAACTGTTTTCTAGACATCCAAATGATGGTACAATTAATATTATCACCAATCACCAACATCTTAAAACACAACTATACTTTTGACAATTCATCCCTCTCGCACGTTGGAAATTTCTAACCTTACACTTCGGTTCCTTTTTGCGAGATTTTGTAAAGAACTTTGTAAAAGAAATTCCAGTTTAATTGTTAACCGATTGTGAGAGAGTATTGATTCATTGTCCTTGAACCGATGAATCTGAAAACAGGTTGGATTGTCTTCGGACATATGTAAACTCAATTATATTAAGCCTTGCCACTTACAAAAACAATTTAACGGTACAATACAAAATGTAATTAGTACACAATATTTTTTATTAAATTAATTGAGAGTGCAATGGTCAAGACATCGGAATTTGCTTCTGAGTTAGAGATAGCGCAGATGAAATCCTGTATGTAACCGTAGCACCTTTTATCAGTAACGTCGATCTTGTACTGTATCGACTCTCCTCTTTATTCTGTTCAATATCCTTGCACAGGCCAGAGACCTATAAGGACGGATAGAATAAGGCTTAAAAAAAGGATCAGTCTCTCCTTTAAAAAAGATTGGTCATAAACCGTCTTCTGAAAACAGGAATTGTGAAACTCTTTTAATTTATAGATACAAATTTCTTGCTTTCGTCCACTTAAAACAAACTCAATATTTTATCAATATTTAAATTTCACGCTTCTTTAATTATTTACAAGCATAGATTTGTAGTTGAAGCAAAATTATATTATTATTTCCTCGGTTAAATAAAAATCCGTAATCTCTTGAAACAAAGTTCAAATTAAATGTTTTGTTTTTTTATTCTGTTTACAAATGGTCAATGCTCTTACTTGACGAGAGTGAACAGTACAGAAACTGTAAAAAAAAAAACTCTGGTAAATATTGCGTTTAATAGTAATGTGGCTCTTGGATTATTATCCCCCCACTCTAAAACTCTAACCAACTCTAATGTACCATTTATTAGGCATGTTCAAAACAACTTGATATTAATTTTGCTTAAAACATTTTGAATGTACATAAAAGCTTATTATTCACCACATCACTACCTGAAAAATAAACATTGTGTTACATTAAATTCTTCTATAAAATATTTTCCAGCTAATTTGGAAAAAAAGAACACTATTTTAATAACATAATACTTGTGTATTTTCTCAGTATAATAAATTATTACTATTGCAGTTCTGTTTCACTTTTTTTCATAGGCCTCGATAGTTATGTTTAGTGACTAAAGCAGACGTTAGTGAAAAAGTACATAATAGCTATGTGGTTCACCCAAAGTAACTTATTTATAATATATTTTAATTTACCAATCACTGTCCTTTCTTAATATTTACAATACCATTTCGTATTTAATGTAGATTGTTATTATTTATTTTGGAAAACTTATTTTTTAATTTAAAATATTTAAAATTTCATTTGTAATTTTGTATTTTAGGGGTTAAGATGTTTAGATAGGTATTCATTACAATTGTAACAGGATAGGTAAGGTTCTAAATATTGTTATGGTACAGCTCGTATATTAAAACATACACATATTTCTAAGTGTTTTTATTTGAAGGATCTAGGAATCAAAGTAAAAAAATATAGTGTAATTATTATAAAATCGTTTTTAAACAGAAACATAGGATACTTTGCACATTTTTGTTTGTTAAAGTTGTTACGTTGCATTGCTACTAATAGTGGACCTGAAAACCCTGATTTTATACACTACTTGAGTACATCTGATTTCAATTTGTGTAATTGGGCAAATTATACTCAATAAAAGCGGAACAATAAATTGCAGAATCATTAAAAAAATTGATACAATTTTTTATAAGTGTGTAATATTTGCTTTTTTATTGAAAGTAAACATTGTTTTTGTGTATCCAGTATGTATGTGTAAGTAAACTATCTCCGTATTTGCTTCAGTGAAAACTGATAATAAAGAATTAATTATCATTGGATGAACTTGAATTGTAATGTTTGATTTTTAACCTCTCTGGCCACATTATGGCAGACCAAGTTGTGAAACAATCATACAAATATTTTTTGGTTGTAACTGTGGGGGCTCTGTCTTAAATATTATGTCATATATTACTTAAAAATTTAATTTTATAAAAAAATGTTTTTAAATAAAAAAAACAAAACATTGTTTTAACTAGTAAAGGCAAAATAAAAGTAAAACATAAAAATTATTTTTATTTCTATTTATACAGGTACTGTTGTAAACATTAACAGAAAATTTTAATTAAAGATATGTTTGTACCCTTGTAATTTTACTACTTTTAAAATTGTGATAGAATAAATTAAATGTCCCATTTTCAGTGTGTTGCAAAAAGAAACTGGAATGCGCGTAAAAACAAATAAAAAATAACAAAGTATTATTCTGCACCTATGATAAAGTTAAAAAGGTTATTGAAAGGTCCACTAACGTAGTAGCAAAATACAGAAAAATGTCATAAAAACTACAAAATTATATTAATTTGCCCAGAAGACGCGTTGAGCGTTGTTTGTTTCTGCCCATTTGTCTGCAAGATGGTTAAAAAAGGATTTTTAACAACCTAATAAAAATATTACTTCTAAAGCGTTTTACGTTTTAAAATTCGTTCTACATTCCTAAAATCAGAAAATACATACTGACTAATCTGACTTAAATTTGTCGATTATCTTTATTTCCCAAGCTTATCAATTTTATTATGAAACGTAAGCGATGTTGTGTAAGGAAACTTAAGGATCTCAGTCAGGAACGACCCAGCACTCCATGCATTGTACATACCCTACGTAGTTACGTATTCTTACGTGTTCCTAACATACTCTATTACGACTATTACATTAATATATTTTAGGTAACTTTTTATTTGGTTTCACGACTCAACAAACAGGACATATTTTTAGAGTGTAATTATTTTTGTACATAGTCTACTACAAAATTATTTAATAAGAAAAATGTGCAATCATATGTAATTTGTTCTATGTAATAGTTAAATTCATTCCTATGAGATATTAAGTAAAATTCTCCAACTGTGTACGGTGTTTTATTAATTCAACCCCTGAACCACATCTATATTACAGTTAACCCCTTAAGTGCTGGCTTATTTCATGCTTGCACACTGGCCTGGCTGGGTTTTTAGGTCCCAAATATCACCATGAACTAATTATAAATATAATTCATACATATATATATCTTTATATACATGTACACAGGGTGTAAAAAAGTCCCGCACAGGCTTGATAATTCCCGAACAATTTAAGGTTAAGCAATAAAACTTATTACATCATTACTGCATAAATGTACTTTTTGAAGTAACTACCATATTTTTGACATGTCAGGGCCCGCAAGGAGTCCTAAGGAAATCTTACTTAAATGAGAGCATAGGTCGAGTAGTACATCAAATTAGAGGTCTCTATTAGTAGAGTACAATGCTGCAAATCCAAGGTTTATTTCTTTAAAATTAAGCTGGTTTAAAGTTTGAAACATTTACAATGTAGGTCCTGTTCTAGATGGTTTAATAGTCTTGTCTTGGTTGTGAAAGTTGAAGTTAGTAAATGAATACTGACTGGACTTACGAAATAGTTTTTAAGGTAGTTAGTGACTCTTCACACCCAATGGACGATGGTCTACAAGTGTAATGTAAGATGTACATCACTGAGCCAAGTTGTGGGATAGCCTTCTCCAACATTAAAGCTCTGGTCAAAAATTGGGAAAAGAGGATAAGACACAATAATTGGAGTAGAGCCTCAGGATTAAGACTATCCAAATTGTTTATCTCTCCTTACGTTAAAGGGTGGACAGCTCTCTTAGACCAGAATAAGAAGGATATAAGACTGATATTAGGAATGTTGACAGGACATGGCCCTCTAAGGAAGCACCTTATGAAGGTAGGCCTTAGCCAGAGTAACGATTGTAGACTCTGTGGAGAGGAGGAGGAGTCAGCAGAGCATATTTGGTTAGATTGTCCTGCCATCGTAGAGACTCGGAAAAGATACCTGGGAGCATATCTCCTCAGCCCCAACGGATATCAGAGGACAGGAGCCCTCAAATCTGATTGGTTTTTGCAAAAGCCTCGGACTTTGAAGGCACAAAATTAAAGTAATGGAGGCGCAAAGGTCCTTTTAGGACTAAGCACGGGGACAAACTGTCCTTTTCCCTCAGGAAGGAAAAAAAATGTACATCAAGTGAAGTCCAAAGCCCTAAACATAAGAATTTTCCCTTATAATAACTGAAACCAGGGTTTTCTCTTAAGCATTCATCTCTGCTAAACACCCTCTTTATAATGATGTACATCTTGAGCTAAGCTTATGGTAAAACCTTGTAGACCATTCTCCATTGGATGTCTTACATCCTCAAAAAACCAGCTATGGCATAAAAAATACCAAGACCAAAATAAATACAATGGCCATAAATATACACTTTTTGACATATTTTCTTGAATGTGGCAACAAGGCAACTCAACATTGGCGTCCGAAATATAATTCACTCAACCAAAAGTGCTCGTACAAGCATGCAAAGCCTACAAAATTCCACGCAAAGCCACTAGTAGTTTATAGAACATTTTTAGTGCATAGAAAACATATTCCATCATTACAGTTAACACAAATTGCAAGGGTTAGTAAAGAATATTATCTTCTGAAATCACCCTTCCCCCTTCGCCATCAACTCCTCACAAACATATGTAACTCCTATTTCTTGTGTGTTTTCAATACTATATTATCAGTAGGTGTATAAAAAATACTAGGGCAGCTTGGACCGGAATAGTCCGATGGTGGATGGTCTATCTGAATCCCCCTTCTATACCCCAGTGTTGCCAGTTTTACATACATGAAAAATCACTCATCAGTCTCACTGTTCATTGCAAATCAACATCCGTAAATAAATATACGTATATTTGTTTTCACTCATGTTTTGTAGACAACATGTAAAAACAGACAAAGGTGTACATAACCACATCGTAGCGGGAACAGCTTGTGGCCAACACCGATGTGGCAACACTGCCTTAAATTTCATCAGACTTCTTTGGTGCGGGGCTACTCTAGTCATTACTTTGCGTGATTCTAAAAATAAACTTGGCAGAGGGTTGTATTAACAGAGTTAAAATTCGGCAATTATCATGTTGACTGCGGCCGATGCGTTACCAGATCAGCAGTAAAGGTATTAACTAAAGTAAAAATATCAGACGGGATACAAAATAATCAAATTAAACTATAGTATATATTTTTAAAATAAAACTATGTTCTTCATGTACAAAATATTTTACACTTACACGTTAGTAACTACATTACATTCTGGTTAGTAAAAATCTTCTTCTGCGATTTTATTTGAGTCGCCTTGCTGGTTTTTAATTTGGTCTTGATTTTGGTACATGTCAGCAATCTGTTGGACAAAGGAATATAATAATTAAACAATGGTTAAATATTCAATTATTTCTAACTAATAGAATTGTACTTACACTTTAATGTGTGAGACTGTCTAATGTACATATTTGATTAATATGTTTAGCAAATATCAGTTGATTTAAATTGTGAAATATTTTTCAATATGCATGCTGGTTGTATTTTTACTGAAGTCTATTCTAATGTTATCAAATAAAAAACTAATAATATTGCTGCATGTAATAACACAACCAAGTGGTATTGGACTGAATGAACAAGTGGTGTTGGACTGAATGACCAAGTAGTGTTGGACTGAATGACCAAGTGGTGTTGGACTGAATGACCAAGTGGTGTTGGACTGAATGACCACGTGGTGTTGGACTGAATGACCAAGTGGTATTGTACTGAATGACCAAATGGTATTGGACTGAATTACCAAGTGGTATTGTACTGAATGACCAAGTGGTATTGGACTGAATGACCAAGTGGTATTGGACTGAATTACCAAGTGGTATTGTACTGAATGACCAAGTGGTATGGGACTGAATGACCAAGTGGTATTGGACTGTATGACCAAGTGGTATGGGACTGAATGACCAAGTAGTATTGGACTGTATGACCAAGTGGTATTGGACTGAATGATCAGGTATTACAGATCATAAATTTATATTTTTTCCAATATGTGTACAGAACCCAATACTTTTTCCCAATATAGAGTGAGGCAGAGGAACTTGCTTGTTTAAAAATTAATATGAAAAGAAATTAATGAAGATATATATTGAATTCTTTTTATATCATAAAATACAGCATTTAAATTTTATTTTGACTCAGTTTTGAATATAACATCAGGCAGATAGAATCAAATGTTCTCAATACACTGCCTTGAACGTACTCTGATGTTTCGTTCACCTTTTTCCACCGTAATGACTGGTATGTTGGCGATAGCTAAAAGAATGTTGTTCTTCAGTTAAGCCAGAGTCCTGAAATGATTATTATAAACCAGTACATTGATACAGATGTAACAGTATAGTTGCCTTCCCCTAGGGTTGGCGTCTGATCTCTTACTAAGTAGATCGGTGTCTTCTCGGGTTGTGGGTCTGATTACGGGACATGATCACCTGAGGAAGCATCTTCACAGAGTCGGTATCCTTCGGGAGGATCCGCTTTGTAGAATGTGTGACGAGCAGGAGAAAACTGCTGAGCACCTGCTCTTTGACTGCCCTGCAATAGCAAGGGAGCGGTACGCAATATTTGGTAGTCTGGACAAGGGTGGCAAAATTTACCAGGAGAACATGATTGGTTATTTTCCGTGGTTTGTAGAACTGCTGAAACTGTAGACCGGTCGGCCTCGTGGTGTGCGCAAAAAGCCCCTGAGGCTTAAGCGCATGACAATAGGCCGCCCCATAGAAGAAGAAGAACAGTCAGAATCCTGTGAACCACCTGTCTGTTTTATTTTTTTTAAACCCATGCACTAATTAAATTTTCTTCACATCACTAGCATTTTACCCATGGAACAATAGACAAGTGGCCAGAAACACAACCGCAGGACGCAATATTAAAATGAGTGCAGAGTCCATATTGTGTGGCGATCATTGAGCACCCATAAGAAAAGTACGCTTCAACGGCGAACGCTTGCTCTACCTATGTACACTCAATGAAACAAACTGAACTGAGTGGATAAACAACCTTACGACCCGCTCTCTCGAATATCCGTATCCCTTACCTCCTCAGAACAGCAGTCGCTTCACGGGACAATTCAAATAAGCAAGTTCCTTTGCTCCAACCTGTACAAGGGGATACTTAAACCTAGTAGGATATCTGAAATGTTTAAATTGCTCAAGTCATACTTATACTTCAAAAGAGCATTAGAATTTGTAATTTGAGAATTGGAAATCGATTTTTCACGATTCGGAATTTGATTTTATATTCAAAATTTCTAGATTTTCTAACACTAACTATAATACTTACACATACAATTTAATTGGAATCAACACAAACCTGTTGCGCTGAGGTGGCCTCTTCTGCAGTTTTGTCGTCTCTGATTCGGATAAACCGGGGAAACCTCAACGATATCCCCTTGTCTGGATCAACCTTGAGCAAAGTATTACCATTCAGTACTAACAACACCATTGAAGCAATCTATTGTTAAGTTAATAGTAAATGGACTTTTCTTACCAAATCTAAAATTTTATTGTGTTCTTTCTAACTATCCTCAACAGTTTTAGTGTTGCAAAACGATTTACCAGTGTCAGTCCTGGGACAGAATAAGTCACAAATTTTGTTGCCTTTGTTTTAGATTTCTAGTCAACTCTATTCAATTAACGTATTAATGAGTGCGTACAACATACGCCAAGCATTATGAAAGTTACACCTGAATGCGTATTGGTTGGTAATAAAGCATTTGGAAATAAAAGCACTGTAAACGTTTACTCGCACTATAGTTGCTAGATTCTATCACTATAGAGGACTAGGATTTGTATAGCAACACATAGGGATAATTGAAAATGTTCCAAAAAGAACTCTGTTAAGATTATAATTCAGAATTAATGTACAAGGTGTTTTTTTTTTTTTTTTTTTTTTTTTTTTTTTTTTTTTTTTTTTTTTTTTTTTTTAGTAAGTACCGTTACAAAATTCCCCTGCCGCAGCGCTGCGGTCACTGTCCCACTCTTGCGCACTGTCTACCTACAAAGTTCTGTTGAAAGCAAGAGACACAATTATGGCAAAAATCTATTGTTTTCAATACATATTCCACATACTTCCGTCAATTGAGAATCCTGTTGACTATGAACTATATGCTGTTATTTGTTTTCTTGGCACTAAAGGCATGAAAGCAACTGAATTTACCTTCAGAACTGTGAAGTGTATGGAAAAAACACTGCGTAATGAAATGGCATTCAAGTGTGTAAGAGCTTTGAAATATGACCAAAAGAATGTTCATGATGAGAAACGCAGTGGACGACTCTCAATGATCACCAACGATTTGGTGCAGAAAGTGAATGATAAAGTGAAAATGAACAAACATTACACCATTTCTTCATTATTAGAGGAGTTTCCTCAAATTTCAAAAAACATTCTCTATGACATCTGTATTGAATGTTTAAACTTTCGAGAAACATGTTTTGCTGTAAAACGATGTCTGTCCACATGTGGCAAAACGAACACATGATCTCGTCACAGCATTTTGTTAGGTACAACCTGATGATTTGAGCTACAGTTATCGATCAAAGTACACTCAAATATTACCTCAGCAGTTTATGACAAGAATGTGAAGGCATGTTCTCTTAGACAAATGTACCATTCTTTAACGTTATATAAATTATGAGAAGTCAAGATCAAAACTAAAAATTTAGGAACAAAATAAAATTATGTTAATTAGCCTAGCTATATTTGTTTACCACCATGGAAGCCTAAAGAACTAAATGCCATGGCTATCTAACCCTGTGACTGCAAAGTTTTAAAAAGTAATTTATTTATACCTAATTGTTAATTTAAATAGGTTAGCTTTAAAATTTACAACAAAAATACATTGTTCCCACATTACACATTATTTATTAATTACTCGTGAAATGCTCTTGATTTGATTTAATTTAATTTTAGTTTTGAGCATTAGAAATGTTCTTGTAGTTATACTCAGGATAAGTGATAAATTCTAAGTTCATCTGAAAAAATAAAAAGAATTTTTATTTCATTTCACAGCAGCAATTTGTGTAATAAAATCAGAAGTTCCAAATAGCTATATAAAATTTTCTGCTGATATTTAAAATTCAATCTAAAAAGGTATTAAACTATATTTTGTTTTCAATTCATTAAATCAGCAAATCTAAACCTAAGAGAAATTTTACCGATCCTTTAGAAGGATCTAATTAAGTGGTTTCATCATTAGCAATTATTTCAAGAAAATGTTTTAGCTACGACTACTCACGATGCCGACGGCAGCTCGGTGGACAGGAGACAGTGAGAGGTCGGCGCACTTGACCTCCCACACCGCGGTGGCGTCGAACCACTCGTCCGGCTCGTGCGAGGTGTCATACCGGAAGTACGGTCTTGGACTCGGGATCACCATCTTCTTCAGCGTTTCTGTATGCTTCTGCAAGGCCTCGTCACTGAACCCTGTCCCCAGCTGTAACATTCAGAAAGTTCACAGAAATGTGTTACAGGTGTGTTCAGAAACAAATGCATAATAAAAACATAAAATATGTGTTAATACATAATACAGCAGAAGATTTGGATCAGATTAATAGGATTATTATTCATAGTGTTATACACCTCAATAATGGAGAAAAAATATTAAAACTAGAAAAAATTACAACAAAACTTGAGGCAATACTTCCAATCAAATGTGTGTTTTTTTAGAGTAAACAGTGAGAACATGTACTGGTGAATTGGAATGGAGTCTGTAATTACAAATTAAAACGTTCGCAACAATCTTGATTTTTTAATATGCTGTATAAATTTTGCACTATATATATGAAAAAAAAACTGTAAAAATGGGCTTCTCTGTGAATTATTTTATGAATTTGAGTACCACAGATTAACTAGATAATTATTTGTGTATATAAAACAGTAACTGTATTCACAAGACAATATTAGTAAATGCTTAGTTCTACAAACAGCACAAAAAGTGCAAATAAAATTATGTAAATCATCAAACGACAATAAAAATTCATTCGTTAAAACTATGATAAAATGCTTAATTGTTACTACAGTTTTGACACAAACTGTTCAAATGTATGATTAAACATTTATTTTTAACGGTACATTCATGTTGATGTGTCAAAAATGTTACAAAAGGGACCAAATTAAAGCTAACAGATAAGGAAGTGTATATTTCTAAATCTCATGATTCTAAAGATTTAACAGAAGTCACATCAAAAGTAAATAGGTGTGCCTTCTGTTTTGAAATAATGCATATTTCATTACAAATAGTCATGTATTTTAGAATTGAAAACATTACTGGTTGTATCGATTAACAAATGTTTAAATTTTAACAACTTTTTTTTTATTTAAGGAGAAGTTGATCCCATTTTAAGCCTTATTCTGCCCGTCCTCATGGGCCACTGGTCTGTGCGAGGAGCTTATCAAACGGAATAAGGGGGGGAGTCGATACAGTACAAGACCGAGGTGAATTTTGAAACATCATCATCATCATCAGATGTTTCCGTTATCACGGGTCGTCGTACACAGCCTCCTCCACTTTTGTCTATCATTCCAGGTCTCCTCTTCCTCCACCTGTATTTTCTGTAGTCCCCTTCTCTCTATGTCTTTCCACACTTGGTCCTCCCATATTCCTCTCGGTCTTCCTCTTGGTCTTCTTCCTCCTTCCTCCTTCTCCAGTGCTATTCTAGGCATTCTATTATCTCCCATCCTCTTCACATGCCCCATCCACTGTATTCTTCTTCCTTCCATTGTCTCTTGCAGTGAAACTACCTTCAATCTTTCTCTGGTTATTTCGTTCCTTATTCTATCTCTTCTTGTAGTCTTCTCTATCCCTCTTAAAAATCTCATTTCTGCAGCTTGCAATCTGCTTAAATCATTTTTAGTCCACGTCCACGTCTCTGCTCCATATAATAAAATTGGTTGGAAATAAGATTTATACATCAATACTTTTGAATCTTTCCCAATGTTCCAACTCCACACAATCTTCTTCACCATATTGAAAGACTTTCCACTATTCCATATTCTGTTTCCTATCTCTTCTCTTATTGTATACTTCCTATTTGATTTTAATTTAATTTTGAAACATGATTCGATAAAATCAGGATCTCTGGGATTCCTACTTTGTAATTATTATATTATGTCATCATTCCTTTGAACGTTTGATATTTTATTGTTTTGACAAGTTCAACTTAGAATTCTGAAGATTAGGTCTAAAAAATGTTTACGTTTTACGATTGATATATCTTTGCTTACACTACAATTTCTGCAGAGAATGATCTAATTCCAAGTATTTGCAGAATTGAGAATTGACAGATCTCTAAAAAACGCTTGACATACCTTGCAGACAGACTGGTACTCCTCCGTGTCCGGGTGATAACAGGCCAGCAGGAAACCTCCGTAGAGTCCTGCCCGCTTCCCCTTGCCGAAATATCCCCCAACCACCACCAGGTCCAGAGTGTCACCCACCCCGTCCAGGTAGTCCTTCTTCAGCTTCAGCCAGTTCCGGGATCGCTTAGCAATCTCGTAGGTGGCATCGCTCTCCAGCGTTTTCACCATCAACCCTTCACAGTTCCCTGAAAAATCATAAACGCTGAGATTAGTTACAACTGTTCTTCTAAAAATTAAATTTCCAGATCTTAAGAAAATTTTTTTATTTTAACCAGATGGGTTCACTTTTGGCTGGTTTATGCCTTCCAGTTGAACCTACACTGAGTACAACAAAAACCGATGTGTACTTAAATCTGGGCAATCTTATGGATGTCCAGGAGCAGCACATCACTAACCGCAAATGTTGAGATATTGGGATGCTAGGGTAGACCGATAGGCCACCTCTGTCTGCTTTGACTGGACAGACTGGTACAGAGTTGGCCTCCCCTTCTTCCAAGGAGACATGACTGAAATTAATACCCAAAATCCTTCCAAATGGATCTTGTCAGGAGGCGGTCTCTACCACCAACCATAAACATCCAAAATATCCTGTCACTCCAGACACAGCACAAGGTCCTTTTAGGACTAAGTGCAATGTTTCAACTTCTTGACCATACTTATTAAAATACTTTTCTGAATTTTTTGAATGATAAAAAAATTCACCCCCCCCCCTTTTCAAATGGGGGGTACGGGAGAATAACTTAAAAATTTTAAAATTGCAACCATTATTTTGTGACTTATAATTTGAATGGTCTATTTATTAGGAACACAATGGCATGAATAAAACATCTCTACATTTCTAGCAAAAGTTATGGGCAAATAAACCCTACATCTCAGGGTGTAAATTAAGTCCTGTGTTTTGATTGAATAGACCTTTAAATGACACGTCACAAGATAGCGGTTGAAATTTGAAAATTTAAAGT
Organism: Homalodisca vitripennis; assembly: GCF_021130785.1. Classification (NCBI taxonomy): domain Eukaryota; kingdom Metazoa; phylum Arthropoda; class Insecta; order Hemiptera; family Cicadellidae; genus Homalodisca; species Homalodisca vitripennis. The sequence goes on along the minus strand of NC_060214.1, from coordinate 14,394,936 downwards.
TACCCCCTGTAAACCTCTTTGAAAAGAGTGAGGCAAATTTTGTTATCATTAAAAAAAAATCCAAAAAAGTATTTCAGTAAGTCTGGTAAAGGTTGTACATCAATATCTCAATCCGTTTGGAATGTATCCAAGCGTATCAGGACTTAATTTACACCCTGTATAACAAACATCATTTTGTGTCAAAACAGCAATAGTGGCTTCCTGTTATCACTGATCACAATTATCACAGGGTATGGTGTAGTAGAAAATTTTCTACCCGGAATCCACTTGATTCCATCTGACTACCACTTTCAGTTTAAACGGCTGCAGTTTTCTATTAAGGTATGTTTCACCAAAGCCTAAGGTCAGTCTGTGATAATGGTAGAAGTTGATTGAGGATTGACTGTTTCTTCCATGATCCAACCGTACGTGACCTGTTCATGAGTAAGTTCTCCTGACAGTCTGGTATATTTCAGTCTCGGCAGAGAACAAAAAATATTGTTCACCAGGAGATTATAACACAGCATAGAATAAGTTCAACTTCCATTACCCTTAACTGACTCCTCTAGGAAGTCCTGGACCTCCTCCATCGTGGTGGTGTCCAGACTGGTGGCAAACACTAACTGTTCCTCAACCTGACGGAAGTTCTCTTTGAGCAATTTCCGCCGTTCCGCCAGTGGCCGCTGCACCAACGGCTCACCGTTGAGGTAGAGTAGGTCGAACATGTAAACACACACCTGCACCTTGATCTCATCCTCCTTGCAGTCCTGCAACAAGCAACCAATCACTGAGCATTTAAGGACAGCAAAATTCCAAATGGTATAATTTTCTGGAGAAGTTCAGGAAAAGTGGCTGAGCTTCAGTTGATACAATAAAAAGCACTGAGTGAAGCTGAATAGAATTCACATTGTAAACCTTTATTTATTAAATCTGAAATTTCAACAGTTATTAATATTCACATACATATATAATTTATTGTTATTTATAGACTAAAGAATCTTATCAATGTAGAACTATAATACATTCATTAAATACTCACAAAATGTCGCAATACTGGACATTCCTTTCAATAGACTGAAAAAAGTAAAGTCCAGCCACATCATAATGGGCTTAGTCTCTACAATAGATTGCCTGTAAGAATAAAATATACTTCTCAACAGAATCCACAATCACCCATGGACTGACCTTTTTCTTGCGAGTGCTGAGCACTTGGAAGGGCTGTATCCGCTTGTTGACACAGTCCCACGCCACCGCCTCAGTGTCCAACACACAGCTCTTGACCTCTGACCCCAGGCATGAGGGCAGGCGACCCACGATGTCCGGGTATTTGCTGGTGTTGTCCTCCTGGTTCCTGCTGTATACACTAACTTTGCCGTCTTCGCTCAGGTGGATCTGCAAAAGAACATTGTCAAGTTATGATGTGCCCAACCAGAATCAAGAGAACAATAGAACCTAATGTTATATGTTGCACAAGAGGTATTTGCATACCAAGAACTAAAAGAAATGAAAAGGATCTAACCTAAATGACAAAAAAATACACAAAAAAGAGATGATCAAAAAATATGTAACAAACAATATATAATAAAAAAATCTACTATTAAGGTGATTTTCTATTTTATGACAATTCTACTGCCTGCTTAAATGTAGTTTTTAGCTTAATTAACCTTTTTGCTTGACTGATGTTAAAAACTTACAAACTACTTTTAAAAGCAGATACAAGACTAATTACAGAATTATGCAATTTTTTACATTTATTACACATTTGTTGACTTAAATCAACATTGCTATTTTGCTAAATTTCTATACTTAGGCCAGCAACATGTTCTATTTAAGAAACTGTTTGGATTTTATCATCTTATATACTATGTAATTTCGAAATAACAAACACATTTTATTTTGATTTATTTAAATTCAACGATAACATATATTGCTGTAAACCTGTATATGTTCAAAGACTATTTGATATTTAAAACTATTTGAAATTTTCTAAATTCTTAGATAAAAAATATTTTCAAGCCTTAGAGTCCCACCCTTTTGTGTGACGCAATTAAAAAAACTCAAATAATATTCAATATTTTACAGGCAAAATATTTACAGGCAATATTTACATAAAAAATACAGGCATATATATAATTTTCCAATATTATTATTTTCTTTGTCATGCTGAAAAAACTTATATAGGTGCAACAAATCATAATTGCTATGGTATATTAATTTATTTTTAATGATTTAACTAAAACCCTTACGTGACCTGCCAAAACCGATTGCCGTTTATCAGTAAGTAGACTACCACAACTGGTAGAAGTTAAGGAATTTCCTAATTAGTGGAGAGGGGTGAGACAGAGTGTAAAAGATGGCACCCCTGCATAATCCTGTTATTTTTTTAAACCGTGAAAGCCCAAACTTGTGATGATCCTTTATAAAGTCCGATTATGACGGAGGTATAAAACATTTTCAAGTGGGTATGGATTATTGTCCTTTAACCCTCCATCGGGCGCTAAACGGAGTTTTCCTCCGTGTATGTTTTATTATTAAAAATAGTACTACTTTTCTGATGTCGGCAGTCGTTTCCCGCAGTGTACTTCACGAGCATCTTTCGGGGAAACGAAACAATAGCCTCCCGCTTTTATTTATCAAAATGTGTCAGTATGAGGTCTACTTCCGTGTGTGACTGGACAATTCCTCCGTGAGCGCCCGATGGTGTGTTTGTAGTGCTTGGACGAAATCACCGTGAGCGCCTTATTGTGTTTAGTTTTTATGTTGTAATAATCCGTGTGCGCCTAAATGTGTGACCTGTGATGGTTTCTTTTTAAATTTTACTATATATTTTATTTGAATTTTGTGAAATGGAGAATGAAGACGAGAGACTTGTTAGTACAGTACCAGTGTGCTAGGGAACATTTCAGTAATGATTATGGAGTGAACATTGTCGCTATAACAACCAGAAGGAAAATGTTTTGAAGTTTTGTGCAGTGTGTAAAAAAATTTTTAGTAAAGAATAAATTTTTATTTCAGAGCAATAATTGACATTACAATTGTATAATATCTCAAGAATTGAAGTAAGTTGTTTTTGTAAGAAGTTAAAAACTAAGTTAATTTCCATACATATTTACAGAAGGTTAAAACATTTTTACAATTAATTGCATTATTCCTTAAAATTAATCATGTTGTTATTATATAATAACATTTTTTAAGATTTTAAATTTCTTATTTGGAAAATTCATTACATAAGAGAGTAATTTTTATTAAATTTCTAAAAATGAATATATTACATTGTAATTAAATCAGTATGAATATTTAAACAAATAAAAACAGTTTAAACGATTATGATATCCATTATTCGCCAACCTGGAGGAAACCTCCGTGAGCGCCTGATGGTGTTTCTAATTTTAAGCGCCCGATGGAGGGTTAAAACCGTTGAGTAACAACTAATTAAAACGCCACTGGGTTACAAAGAATCCCCTACAAAAATATACCTGAGCTCTCTCTCCATCATACTTCCATTCGCAAGTGAACTTAAGTCCATCGAACCGTTGGAGCACTTCGGACACTCCTTTGGTAGGGTGTGCCAACATGGGTTTGAGTGGTATCCCTGGAGTCAGACGACAATGCTGGGGAAGTGCCTTCACCCCCTCACGCAGGATCACAGGGATGATCATGTCATAGTTGGGGCACTCACTGCAAAGAAGGGAGTTCTTGATTCAAATCGGATTCATCCATAAATACAGAAATTCTTAATGTCAACACTATCTTTAAGAAATAAAAATCATGACAAAAGCAGGCGGTGTATTAGTCAGGGCATCAAGAGCCAATTTTAACTGTAAAAGCACACAATGATTTTCTTGAAATTGATGAGGAATGTTTCCCGAGAAATAAATCAGTCATCAGCCACATTGATTTTCGTGGTAGTGGTCGATATGGGAGGGAATTGCAAGGGTTAAAAATAAGAATTAATAACTTTTCTCAGATTTCATTTCTCTTAGCTTTGTGCAACTGTAATACACACAATTAAATGATAGAAAAATCATCGTCAAACAAATAGCTAGAGACTTAAAACATCACTTTAAGGGTCTTTATACTGTTAGCGGACACTGATTTAATATTTATTTTGTGTATGACGGTTGACTTAATTTGCATCGTGCTAAGAAAAATATGATCTGAGACAAAAATATCATGTCTCATTTTATACCCTCCTATTTTGATTTCAACCAATTTAATTAGTGCAGACGAAGATTGTTCATTCTTAAGGAAAATTCCTCTATCAATTTCAAGAAACACCAGGTTGTGTGCTTATATAATGCAAATGCTTCTGAACTGCAACTCTTCGTACATTACTTTTATTGCCAACTCAACCTTCTGCTGAGTGAATTAATTCAGCAATTCTGTGATTCGATTTGATTTCAAAGTATAATGTATTATTTTTTTGATAAATAATATAACTTCGGAGAGTGAAGTTTTGTACTTCATCTAAATGTAATGATTGTGTACATACGAGATGTGGCTAGAAAATAAGCGGATTAGTATTAGTGAAGCCACACAACAAATGCAATAAGGCTGAATATCGTACGGTCAGTCACATGATTCCCCCCCTACCCTTCCTTGTGTTTTGTCTGGCTCCCGTAATTATTCTGCCCGTAACGCCAGTTCTAAGCAATACACCTTTTGTCTCTGCATCGGCACAGAGCTTCCAGAAAGAACAATGTGTGAACATAAATTTCTTTACAAACTTGGAAAATCGGCAAGTGAAACATTTGTAATGTTACAAATGAATAGTAACGACTGTTGATCATAAACAAAAAGTGTTTGTAAATGATTTTAAAATGGCTGCGAAGACACATGCATTGGCAGACAATCGTCATCAAAAGCATGCTACACCGAAAAGATCGGTAACCTTGTTCGACAAGATCGTCGGTTAACTATCAGAGATTGCTCTGAGAAAACAGGAATCGACAGAGATAGTGTTAGGAACGACTGGTGAAAAACAGTCATGGATCCTCCCCCAAGACAATGCTCCAGCTCACAAAGCTTTGTCTGTGAAGCCGATTTTGGCCAAACACAACATCCCTGTCTTTGATCATCCACCCTACTCACCCTACTTGGACCCATGAGACTTTTTCTGTTCCCTAAAGTCAAGTCAGCTTTGAAAGGAACAAGATTAAAGACTGCTGAAGCGGTAAAATTAAAAGGGACGGAAATCAAGAACAGAGTTACAGAAAATGATCTGCAGCATTGTTACGTAAAGTGGAAAATTGGCATGAAGGGGTGTAGAGATCGAGAAGGGGAATATATCGAAGGTGATAACATCAAATTGTAAAAATCTGTGAATAAAATTTGTTTTCACCTTCAGTTCAGTCATTTTATACTCTAGAAAATTGTATGTTAATCAAATAATTTAGAATTGAAAGCTACCTGAAATTTATTTGTACCAAAATTCACAATGTATAAAGCTTAAGCCTGTAGTAGTAATTTAAATATTGTTGGTACTAAATCATCAAAAGTATCTGTTGACAGAATAATAAAACTAAGACTCACACAAACATGTAGGATTTTAACATGTTTTCTGGGTTGTTAAATTTGGTAATCTTTCTTATATTGACGTGAGTCACTGGTAAAATCAACTCATGAATATGGTAGACTTTGGTATCTAATAGATAAGTGTAAGTCAGCGCTATAGCGCTCTAGGTGGAACTGACGGAACTATCAGAGTGTGTTGTATTGGGGAGCCCCAACTGTGTACTATGTTAATTTTTTAATTTTGTCATGAATCACCCGTGCCTCATGCCACTAACTGTTTATATTCATTTAAACCAATATTGAATGAACCTCCAAAACAAAAAGATCTCCCCTGATGCCATAAACGTAGCAGACAATGACAGCAGCTGAAATCGGCACGAACAAGTGATACAACTGTGTATGTCTGAGTCACAAGTGATTCATGCTGCACAAGAGAAATAACTACGTAAGCAAAATAATTCATGTGCGCCATGAACCCCCGTTACTCATATATAACACTCTTTATTATAACAATAACAAAATGTGCTTCTCTCCTCTTCAATCCCTAATTAAATCAGTAAAAAACTGTTAAAAATCTACATTTCACAAAAAGAGTAGGTTGGGTGAATTCCAGGACGGTTCTTAACTAAAAGTACAAAGAGTCACTTGTGACTCATGCCGCGAAGAACGTATTAAGGAAAGAATTAAAACTCACTGTAAATTTTTGAACTGGGAATGCAAGAAGCTCTAATGCAGCTGGCAAAGAGGAACAAAGTTGCCCTTGGCTGGGTGCTGGGCAATCTTGGGAATGAATCAGCAGACACCCTTACCAAGATAGGCTCTGAAACCCTTTTGGTAGGGCCAGAGCCAGGCTGTGTAGCCTTCTACTACAAGAAAGCTCTAGTAAATGATTGGGAAAAGAGGATCACATCCAAGGCTTGGAGAAAGGCCTCAGGACTCAGGAATGTTTATCTCTCCATATCCAAAAGGATGGTTAAAACTCCTAGCCCTAAAAAAGGAGGATATATGACTAGTATTTGGGATGCTGACAGGACATCTTAGGAAACATCTTATGAAGGTGGGTCTAAGCCAGACTGATGAATGCAGACTCTACGGAGAGGTAGAAGAATCACCGAAACTCACACAGTTAAACTCTCCTGCCATTTGCCAAACCAGAAAATAAATTCCTAGGAGCTTATCTCCTCAGGCTCTTCCCTCCGTATAAAAAAATAATTTTTAACAATCAACAAACGTAACAAGAGTTATCAGGACTCACCAGTAAGTGGTCTTGATGATAAGGGCCTCTTCATCCAGTCGAGACTTGAAGGCTTCGGCTGACATTGTGCTGGCAACGTTAATCTTCTCCGGAGGAAAGCCTTGACACGGCGGCGTAGTCACACAGGCTAGTGCGATGGCCTGACACATGACGTAACATTACCATGTTGAACATCGACACAGTCATTCAGTTGATTCATTTCAATCCACAACTAAGTGATAGTAAAGGAAAGGGCTTCACCTGCAAGACAGATTGTTCTGCCAGTCCAATACGGAGTTTACCGGCCAGAGACCGCATCAGGAAACGGGCCTCGGAAAAGCGGCACGCCACAAACATCGACTGGATTTTGTCTACTTTCTTGCCCATTGACTGTAACAGGAAGCCTACATTCACATTGACTCAAATTTACCATATAGTTTTAATAAGAGTAAAGGATCATAAAATCCTTTATTGGAGCCAAGAAATTTAATTTATTAGCATATTTTTTCTGTATACATTAAATTTCTTTCAGATGTCACTGGATCTGTTACCATTGCTTCTCAATGCACATTGTATTGCTTTGAACTAAATTAAAGTTTTATGACAAGGTAAGGGACATTTCAAAACTTTTAATTTAATTGTTATCGTGGGTTTGGATAACACACTGTCATAGCAAGGAGTAATGGTTTGTTGTTTTTGAAACAACACAAGTGTATAGCTGTTAGAACAGGTGTTGGTATATTGTTATGATAAAAAAGTTTGCACTTCTACTGATTTTTATTTCTTCAGGATCCCAAATCGTAATTTTGTTTGTTTTTTTACTTTATTTAATACCAATTTGTGAAATAATGTTGTGTTTGCAGAAAATATGATTTATACAGCCTATTAACCCTTTAACTGCTGCGTTCCTGAATTTGAGGTAAACCCTGAGCACTGGGATTAGTTACATACTAAGATCAATTAGCATTGAGTATTTTTTTCCCATTTTTAGGAGTTTTTGACAAAACATGTTATTTAAAGTTTAATAGAATAAACCAGGGCTGCCCAACCTACGGCCCGCGGGCCGAATCCGGCCCACGAGTCAGTTTTATGTGGCCCGCCTTGTTGCCAAAACAACCAAATTTGTTTACAAGCATTTGAAATATTAAATAAATACAAATTTTGAGAACCAAGCAGTCCAGCCGATTTCACATAGAACGAGCCGTATTCATTTGGTGGAGTATGAGTGTTGAAAGAAGTAAAGTAGTTGCAGACAGATTTCACTGACTACGGTGGTGGCTGCCGGTTGGCGAATAGAGCGCGCGTAAAGCACGGCACAGCGCGCGGTGCGGCGACATAACGCCTACCCAACTCAAGGTCACCACTCATTGTTCGGTTCGACTTATGTATGTGAGCAGGCATTTTCCAAGATGAACTTTATTAAATCAAAATTTCGGTCATTCCTTACAGATGAACATTTAAAATCTTTATTAATGATTGGGACCACTAAGTTTGAGCCTAAGTGGAAAGATATTCTCAGCACTAAGCAATTCTAAGGATCTCATTGAACTTTTTGTTAATACTGGTATTTTGATTTTAAAATATGTAAAACAAAACAACTTCACTTTTTGTCATTTATGGTGGTACTTTGTATGTCCTAGTATCCTAGTAGGATTAATTAAAATCAATGTATTCAATTTATTGGTGACTTTTTTATTATTCCCTCAGAATTAGAGCAAACATCCAAAAGTCTGGGTTTATACTTATTTCTACTAAAAGAACCTAAAAAAATAATATATTATAAAACCTTTACCTAACAACTAATAAATAATAAGAAATTACAATAATCAGGAAACAAGGGCCAAATAACCTTAAAACTCATATTTTGCACATGATTTCTGGAACAAACCCCGGGCAATACGTTTTGTTTGGGGTTCCAAATCCCCTGGGATGTTGGCCCGCCTGGCCATAAAGGCTTTACAATGTGGCCCTTGGGTACAAAAGGTTGGGCACCCCTGGAATAAACAATTAACAAAGTTAATTGAATTAACAAACTTCTTAGTTAATGTCAGTTTGTCAAATAATTATAACATATCACCACTATCACACAACTATCTAGGGAGCAAACAGAATACTCACAGCCTGACCGGACATCTGCGCTATCTCTTTGAGCTTGTCAAAGACACCGCGCACAGTGAGTGGAGCCGGCTTGAACATGACACGCTGCGTAGACTTGCTCTGTTCCGCCACAATGCCCACATCTCCTGCAGCCGCTACGTCCGACTTGATCTGCGCAACAGACCGCCCGGTGGTCTGGGCTATCGTCTGAAACAATCACAAACTTTGGTCTCATAGAATGTAACAAGAAAATCAAATGGAAATTTTTTGCTGCCCTTTGGCCTTTAGACCCAAAAATCAATAGTTGTTCTTTGGACTAAAAGGAACCTATATACCTAAGTTCGAGTCTCTAGGACTTTTCTAACAAGAGTTATTGCACAGAGACAAACCCTATCAAGAACCAGACAGATATATTAGAACAGTAGACTTTGACCAAAACGACAAACACAGTTGTATCCGATATTATAGATTATGTCTCTTGGAGAGTTTTTTAGTTCACAAAAGGCCTTCGGAATGCCCGGTGCACGCTCCCTGCTTATTGCGGTTAACAAGGAAGTATTTATAAACGACCTTCACTCTGGCAGGGGGAGGGGAGTGCCCTTTGTCTAAGTTGTGCAACAACCTGCTCGTCAAGTTGTGCATCTCCTACAGAGCCATAACCAAACATATCTGTGGCGTGTATTACTGCTTTCTCGGTTTGTCATGAGTGCATATCTACTACGTATCCCGTTATTATTCTTTTATAATGAAATTAAAATTTATTTGAAATAAACAGTTGTGTAAATAGTTCTTTTTTATTTTTATCCATAAATACGCTAATTTTAAGTAAAATGCAGTTTTTTACTTTTTTGGTTTCATCTTTTATAATTTAGCTAAAATAAAATTAGCTTTGAACTTAAAAAAACAAATTATTTTTTACTTGTCTTGGCGTTAGGAGGAAAGTTAACAGATTTATTAGTGGCGTGCAAAGGGTTAATTATTTAGTTTTAAATAAAAAATGAAATTTATACACGCTTATCAATTTAAAAATTTAGAAGCGTGGTAGCCAGTCACCTTGTACAGCGTGGTGTCTGCCACGCCCAGCTCCAGACTGTGGTACGCCGGAGCCAGCTTGTTCAGACACAGGTAGACGGAGGGTAGCAGATCGTCTGGACTCAGCACCACCACAGAGCGAAGGTAGTTGGACAGTATCTCAATCATCTTCAGCCTTGCCTTCACACCCTCGACCTCCTCCAGCGTGCGAGCCAACGCCAGGTAAGGGACCCTGTGGCAAGAGTCAAATTTGTTGATTTCATGTTTTTATAAAAATTCACAACACAGTGCAATTAAATAAAATTCTGGATCGAGAAATAAACCAAGTTTTACAAATATGAAAACAGAAAAATTAACTTAAAACATTTCAAAATAAAATTATTTGTATGTATAACTGTTAAGAAAACAACACTTTCGGTCACTTTGACATTGGCAATTACTAAAGTTTACTATGTTCCTATCGGGGACAAGATCATTATAAGTCTTAGATTATAACACTAAATTTACCATCTTATATTCAACAATCTTAAGAAACAGAAGATTGTACACAAAATCTGAGAAGCACTATTGTTTTGTTTTAAGTGGCACCTGTTTCTTTCAAATGGTATTAAACTTTACAAACGAATAAGCGTACTTGAGTGCTTTATCATGTCATTTCCCCCTTAGACTTTTCTGCTTTTCACTGCGACACGAATTGTGTACCGACATTTGAACAATTGCAATCTGTATTTACCGCAGTCGATCGGTTAAGAACTACGAATAATTATGCTTGCAGTTCCAGCTATATCTTTACATACAATTTTTGAGGGAGCATAATCAATCCATATTAGTCCATCAAGTGTAGAGTGATGCCCTTACACAACTCGGTAGGTAGGCTTCTGAGATTGTTTCAAACTGGGGAAAGAAACCGTAGAAGGTCTATCTGGACTGTGCGAATTTCCAAAATGTTGGTACACCGGTAACTCTCGCCTTGCTCTTTTCCCTAAAAAGAGTGATCCCTGATATACTGGAAGAGGTTGATGTCTCTTAACCCCCTTACGGCTTATTAAAAATTACAAAAATCAAAAGAAAAGTGTTCAATTTATTATTAGGTATTTATTGACAAATTTTAATTTTTTTTTTAAACACAAAATAATTATTTTTTAAGCTAAAAATGTACAAAAGTGTATTTTATTAATAAAAATAAAGGTACATACTTCTTCACAAATTATATATACACACTTATATATCGCAATCGCTGCACCGGTGCGCAATTCTCAGTGTACGATGTACTTTGAGCAAACTACTCATCTCGATGGCAGCCAACCAGTAGCCCACACCATCTAACGATAAAGCAGCGAACCAAATGCTGTTAATTGTTTCACCGCTTTCCCGCTAGTTCCTGTTTCTCACAGATCAAAACAAATGAGTTATTGTTGCACGAGATTTACTTGTCAGCAGCATTTTTTTAGTCGTAACTCAGCTACGAACTAACTTTCCAAAAGCTGTTAAGGGGTTAAAAAACAAACGAATTACAAACGATTCACCAGTTATATCTGTGAAAAAAAGTTTTCTAACAACTGAAAGACTTAAACAGTTAAGTGGGATTGCTGCTGATTGTATGTGAAACGCCCTGTCACCATGTCATGGCAGTGTGTGCACAGGATTACTCTAGAAGATAAACCCAATAAACAGCCAAATCTTGACAGTATTTAACCCATTCACGTAAGAACTCAATTTTTTGACCTTGAGGTACAATGTTGGAGTGTGACGACCCCAGCATATAGTTCTAAGACCAGACCGGTAACATCGTATGCGGTCTTAATCAGCCAATTTAAAATATTAAATCATCAGTAATATATTTTAAATTGGCTGATTAAGACCACAGGAGCATTAGATGTCGAATAATCTATGAGTAGACAGTAGTTCATAAAGATGCCGTTAGATTTGTTTCTATCGCCTAAAACGTTAAATGTCGTATATCGTAAAGAGTGGTAAAGTGAACGCTTGGAGAATTACAGACAACAATACAAAAATCTTTAAAATCTCAAAATCGTTCTGATAAACATGGATATAAAATTCATTTCGACATAGCTTCTACTTAAAAAGTTATCATGTGAGAATTTATGTGGGTTTTTTGAAAGTCAGAATGTTTTGTAGAGCTTGTACTGTACTCAGATTGTATCAACTTTTGAAGCTACGAGGGCTACCCAGAAAGTAGAGTACGTTTCGCTCTGTAGCTGCTAGGGGTGGGACTACCGCGGCCATTTTAATGTCAGGGCGTTTCTCTGTTAAGTGGCTATCCAGCCGTGCTAGAGAGAGGTTACTGTCGCTCCTGGTTGTTTTAAAATAAAAGTTTAAAATGTGTGACATTGTCTCTAAAGTTGATGATAAGATTTAAAAAGACCACCGATTCACAATAACAGAACTCTCCCTTAGTTTTCCTCAAATTTCCAGGAGTTTGTTACAGAAAACTGCTATGCAAAAGTTAAGCCTGGACCTTGCATCCAGTGACTTTTAATTGGGCAATGAAAACCTGGCTTGCACCACAGCGCTGTGATGAAAATGTGAAACTGCAGGAGGGTATGACTACCTGCTTCAAGTCTCAGGTGGCAAAATTTTATAACACTGGAATTTAAAAACTAGTTCAGCGCTATGATAAGTGCCTAAATTTGTTTGGTGACTATGTTGAAAAATAGTATTTTAGTGCCACTTTCAAATTTGTATAGTTCAATCTTTTTCTAGAATTTTATTTTTTGTTTATATAAAAACGTAATCTACCTCACGGATAGCCATCATAATAGGCAACTTATTTTAAATAACACTCACTTTTCTCCGTGCTTCCAGAAAGCATCTTCAATGGGATGGTATTTGCTCTTGGATGGGTCGTAACTTGCTCCAGGGTCCGCCGGAGGCGCACTAGGCTTGCCGTCTTTATCCTTCTTCACTCCTGAAGAAAAACGTAATAAGTTAATAGATATGTATCAACTCAATGGTAATGTGTTTCGAGACTTGGTAAGTTTGACTATGATTTTTGCATGCACACTCGTAGTAGAAAAAGTTACAACAGTTTCAATACCCTTCCATTTTAACCTCCGCCAAAATCAGCAATACCGATATTCAATTTCTTCTTTAGAAGAAATTCCTCTATTGATTTAAAGAAAACCCAGATTGTGTGCCCATACAATTCAAATTGTCTCTTAGACTACTATATCCACATGTGTTTATTTAAAATACTAGCTAGTGCCTGTATTCTGTGTACAATAATGGTTACTTTCCACATAACTGTTAGTTTCGTTGCTGTTTTATGATTATACATGTGAATTTTAATTTAAGAAGCGAATAAATTAAATTCCGGGTCAGTCTGACCCAATAGGTTTTTTTGTACATAAATATTTTGTAAACAAAAACATGATTAAGTACATATATCTCAAGTACTTCGTTTATAGAGAAAATCACAAAAATGCATGAAAATTTAAACGAACTTTGTATCTTCCACTTAAGAAAATTTGGTTTAAAAAAATATTAATTGTAGAAAAACATATTTGTATACAACCGAAAATACTAAAAGGTTAACCTAAATTGTTTTTCTTAATTAGGTCTTTATACATCCACCTTAAAATTGGTTTAAAATTAAAATGTGAGACAAAACAAAATGCTTGACGGATTGTTACGTTTAACAACACTGCATTCATTACTTAGTAACTGACACAGCGTTTTTAAAATATCTAACATTAATTTATTTATAAAAAGTTGAATGTACCAAAGAAACTGTGAATCTGCTTCTTCTTAGGTGAAGGAACCTTTTCTGATTCCTCTTTTGGTGATTTTTCTTCCGTACAGCCATTGTCTTCTTTCTCAACTTGATCTGATTTTTCCTCCGTCTTTATCTCATCAGATTTTTTTACTTCAGATGTTTCCTTGGCACTCTTACTTGGTTGTTTTTTAAACTGGCTAAGCTTTGACTTTGGAGAGGTTTTCTTTTTTGTTGCTCCTTTCGGAGTACTTTTTTTGTCTTTTATTTCACTTTTTGTACTAGCTTTAGATTTTTTTACAGGTATGTCTTTTGCAGGTTCAATCACTTCGGCCTCTTCCATCGGCGAATCAGATTCTGAATCATTGGGCAGCTGTTTAAAATCTTCATCACCAGAAGAATCACCACTTTTTTCACCTAAAACATTGTTTAAACAATAATTACAAAATCAAGTATTTCTTATGATTAAAATCAGACATGTGTTAAGAAGAAATCTACCAGTGCAACCTGAATACACAATCTCAATGTTAATATTAAATCCTTTTACAGTTTTTTAGGTATCTAAAATTGTATTGCTTTGCTACATTTGTTTGTAGTTTTTTTACAGGGACTGGTTTCTAGAGTTTAGATATATACTTTTTTTATGCAAAATTAAATGTTTAAATGCCCATTATTTTTTTATATATTGTCCACAAAGTCATTTTCACAATATGTGTCCATATAATCATCATATGAAAGAAACCAATCATCACCACTTGTGTACCAGATATTTCTATGGTACAATAAACACTAGAAATAAAATCATACAATACCTTAGGACGAGTGACAGCAGGTCACAACACGCGGTAGCTGTCTGCACAGTGCGACTAAAGCGAAATAACCAAGGTACAAATGCTCACAACAGAGCACCAAAAAGTGCTGATATCTATCAGAGAACGCCAGGACTACTTGCGCATTATACATATGCGTCTTGCGCAATATTAAGACAAAATTACGTGCCAGATCGTAGAACGTGATCTGAAATCGGAAAATTTGGATGACCTGAAGTCGGAAAAGTACCAATCGGAAATGCCCCTAGCTAGCTGTCCGGGATTCATGTATTTATCGTTCACCTTATATAGCCTATTAACAATAGTAGATAGGGACATAACGGCCTCCGGCTAATACCAAAATATCAGAAAACTTACAGTACAACCTAAAATACAGGCACCTTAGATACTATGAGTGCAGTATGGAGCTAGATTACATTCCAAAAACTTCATTAGGAACTGTGAGGAAAACTGGTAGCGTTGTAGTAACCAAGATCAAGGATAACGATCTTAATCTAAGATGCACTGATGTCATCAAGTGAGCTGCAGGCCCTTGTTAGATTTTTGTTAGTTGTTTTGATATGTATAAAAATGTCTATGAAACACTACTGGTGAAACGACAAAGCGTGTTAAAAAATGAAAATGGTTTGAAATGAGTTTTAAATTATTATACTTACCTTCTAGCTTATTTTTATTTCTTTGCTCATCTAAAACTTTTATTATGTTTGGGTGCAAAGGGCTGCCAGCAGGTAAACTCCTTGTAGCTAAAACAGTTCCGAGAAAATTTCTTTCAAAATTGGTGACTAAGAAGGAATTAGGGTTATACAACTAATATATAACACAGAACAATATACTAAGAAGTACTGCAAAAAATACCAGTAATTCTTTTTGGTGTTTTTAGAGGTGATGTGGATATCTGTTGTGAAGAACAACTGCTTTCTTCTTTTGGAAATCTAGTCTCATTTTCTTTGGTGTCGTCTTCACTTTCTTCTGACACGTCTTTTTTATCGACGTTACCATTGGTGATTATTTTCTTTTTCGGTGGAGATTTTCTGTAACACCCGGAACCTGTTAGTCTGCATATACAATCTCTAATTTTATGGTGTGTAGCATGATGCTTGTTACAAATCAAGAATGTTAACCTCTAATAGTTACAAAGAATTTGTTTTAAGTTACATAGTGGACATTTTATATTTTAATGATTATTCCAAATTGTTATAGAGTACAAAAAAAGTTATTTGATCTATTCTACTAACCATCAGTTTTTAGGCATAATACTTGGTCATATTCTGCTTGGAGAACAAAAATTCTTTCCTGAATAGAATCAAACACTTAAATCTCTAATCTACCATACACCTTTAAACTGGTAGCGAGTCATTTTTTATTCATTCATAAAAAATGGCTTAGCTCAAAATGCTTTTGAATTTTATGGAAAAACTGTAAAACTATGATATAAGGCAACACAATTGTATGCTGAGTGAATTTTGAAATTAGTTCAGAGGTGACAAAATGTTTAAATTTGTTTAAGAAATGTAGAAAAATAATAGAGAATAGGGGTGTGTACATGAGATGTACATAATATATGATCAGTATCTATTCCAGTCTTCGTACAGCCTAATTATAGGTACTTTCAAGGCAAACCTCTTATTAACTATAAAACATTAGCAATTTGCAAAGAATAATGATTTTCAGTTCAAGTATTCTAACGCCGCTCTAACACGATTGGACACAAAAGAATCAGCATTATCAATATTTATATACCTAACAAATGTTTTACAGATTATCAAAATTAATCTAGTGCACTCACTCTGTGATAGGACTTCCACCACTTTCTTCTTCGTCATCACTGTAGATTATTTGTCTCCTTTTCCGTTTTCCACTTTTTGCAGGTGAAGGACTTCGGCTCACTCCATTTTCCTCACTGTACGATAAGGAGACAGTTTTGACAACATTAATGACACAAAATCCAGGAGGTGATCTATCGTTATTGGTACAACATAACAAATATTTACAAGCCAGTGTATGAGGCTTCAAAGAATAAATGGAGCATCCCTTTGTAGGCATTAGTCTTACTCTTAAGTTATTAACAAGTAATGCATCTCTTTTGATATGTGTCAAACAAGTTCTAAAGGAATACATCACTCCGGGCTGTGGTAAAGTACACTACAAACTGCTAGACCAAACGTTAGATATATTCAGTCCCACAGTTCATTAATATCCATACTATATTAAAGAAGATTCACATACCAAATGTTTTTCTTTGGCGACTCTTCACAATTTTTGACCTTTGATGTGTCTGGATTCTGAGGTTTTGGTTTGAAAAAAGACCTGAAACACATAGCAGGGATTATTTCTAGTTATTTTTCATATAAAGATGATTATGGTGATAAATATTGTAGTGGATAAGGACAGATACCAATAAATTGTTTAGAGTAAAAGAACTGATTTGTTTATGAGATAAGTTTTTAATATTTTCTTTCTGTTGTAATTTATGCTACAGTTCCTAATAAGATGGTGAAGATTATCCATTGTTCTTTCAGTTCTGTTGAATATTGTGTAAATCTTTTGGGCATCTCGACCTTGTTTTATCTAATTGGTTACTTATGATTTATAAAAATAGTCATTTTTATTCTCCTTTGTGGGCTTGTGAGTGAAGTTTTCCTGCATATACAATCTGTCAGTGCACTTCAAAGTATATTACTTATTAATGTGTCAGACTGGACAGGAAAAGACTTGTTTTGTTTTGCTTTATAATGTGAATTTAAATTCTTTCTATACTCCTACGGTAGCAGTTAGAGACCATTACTGTACCCCTGCTACAAAGAATAATATGATTAAGTGGGAAATTATAAGATTAAAGGTCAAGGTGGCAAATCACGAATTTGACGTTATCAACGTATTCTGCTCATCCTCCTGAACAAAAAATATATATGGTTTTAGGGGATGCAAATGACAAATAACATGATTTTAGAGGGTATATACATACACCTGTAAATAGTTAAGTTCTTAATGTTTTAATTTGTATGGTGTTAAAGGGTGCAAATGACAAATAACATGATTTTAGAGGGTATATACATAAATAGTTAAGTTCTTAATGTTTTAATGTTCTGTTTGTGTGCTGTGTCTGGATATCTGTAAATATTATCTGCGGGTGGGACTGATAGCGTATCTGTTATCTGAGCGCTCTGGGGCAGAAGTCAGAGATAACGTGTACTGTAGCTTGGATCGAGTGAGTGCGTGACAATCATGGATCAACCATCCACTAGTTCGACCAATCATAGTGAACTGGTGTGTCGTAAATATTATCTGCGGCTGGGACTGATAGCGTATCTGTTATCTGAACGCTCCGGGGCAGAAGTCAGTGCTTCACTAGATATTGTGTACTGTATTTTGGATCGAGTGAGTGCGTGATGATCATGGATCAACCATCCACTAGTTCGACCAATCGTAGTGAATTGGTGTGTCGGAGCGTTTTGTCGGGCATGTCGGGAGGTTACGTTACGACCAAAACGAGATTATTTAGTTTCTGTACATTCTGTGGACCACACTAATGGTAAGTGTTCTCTATTAATGTCCATTTATATACGTATTCATATTAGAGGTATTCATGATTTATTAAGTTTTTTACACGGTACATAATTGCCTTTCCATTACAATTCAATTTATATTTATGATCAGCCCCTCTAGAATTTGATATTTTACTGATAGGTACTATCTCGAGGGATGTTTTTCTTTCCTTGACATCAGCGCAGGCTTTGGCCATCAGAGGCACTCGTCTCAACTCGATAATAACTAATTAATTTGTAGCTCGAAAATTTAAAAAAAACATTGTTCATTTGGATCAAAATTCTGCTCATTTCAGTATTATTTTTCATTTACGTTTGCAAAGATGGCGCCGCATCCAATGACGTCATCACAAGGTTGAATCATGGTCACAAAAGGTAACGTGATGCCCGATGTGGAAGTAGAACATGGAAATATTGCTCCGCGCTTGAACAGTTATTCCATTTTTTATGTTCTAGAACTTCGTTATTTCTCATTTCCACCCCGTCAAACCTTATATTGTATTGTTCTGTAGGACGATTCCAATAAGTTAATAACACGAAACTCGTATTTTGCCGCTCCGGCCGTTAATGTGACAATTACCATTAAGTGAGTTAGTAATATTTTTAATTCTCAAGCATTAGTGATCAGTCTTCTGGAATTTTATATTTTACTGATCGTTACTATCTTGTGGGCCCAGCAGATGGCCAGAGGCATTAATATCAGTCCATTCAACTACTAGTTCCACAAACGAGATTTTAAAAACTTTGCTTTTCTGAATTACTTTTTACTAGCTACATAAGCATTTTCCTTCTTGAGAAACCCTCAAATATTGTGAAGTGGCTAAAGTAAACATTTACCCTTATTAAATCAACCTAATATCACTAAGCAATGATAATACCCTTCTGAAATCCTTATATAACAATACAAAAAATATAGATAGCTTATTTAAAGAGCTGAAGTTAGTGTGTCAAAAACTATGGAGCTACACTACAGTAACACATAGATCTACAATCTATTACGTCAAAATAGTAATCAACTATGGTGTTTTTACTTACGTTATACTTTTCTGAGCCATCTTACTTGACACCAAACACAGAAGAGGATAATGTGGATTAAGCTTTAACTAAAACAGATCTTTTAAACTCAAAATAAAACGAGAGGTTATAACAAACTGCACTACAAAGTTAGAGCTAAGCCGAAGCTGGAGCTCAATCGTCAAAATGGCGGGAATATTTACAACAGCTGTTTGGAGTATTAATGACAGGAACAATCGATGTACAGCATACTGGAGGATATTTATATATTTATTTCACGGTTTAAACCAATTTATATCATATAAATACAAAATAAAATCAACAAGTTTTTACCACAAGACAGTAAGCAGAGTTTGTACTGCTAAAACTCATGCATTGTTATAATATAATATTGAACTAGAATATATTATTCAAATACTATCATTTAAACAGAGAAAAGGAAAATACTGTTATCACTTAACCAAACAACGGTTGAATTATTCGCAGTAATAAATGGACCAAATTATGTACATTACAGAATTCTCTACTACAAACGATTTTTAATGAAGGGCCTAAAACTAAATAACAATCAATTAATAATAACAATAAAGATCTCAATTACTGTTAACAATAATAAACATTTTACAAATTGACAGATATATCTCAAGAATCAATGAGTAAAAACAACAATAAAACTAATATAATAACAACTCAACAATCAAATGTGACATAAGAATAAATACAATAATGCAAGTTATCGTAAAATATTCAAGTGGCCAATAGCATATGGCCTGTTTGCTGTGCAAGAGTTTCTCTATCAGTTGGGTTGCCGTTTTAATAAATAGCTTATACATCAACAGCACCTTCTTGAAGGTTGTCACCTTGGTGGAAAAACTAACTCCGAGATTAGGTTTCCATTTTATTTGGCATGGCCTCGGAATTGTACTACAACTAACAGATGTAGGAGGTTGATGCAGAGCTCTTGACAATCATATGACCTGTTCGCCTTTGAATTGCGGACGTATACGCCACTGTACGTACCTAACTTCAGGGAGAACTAGGTAGCATTAATAACTTGATACAGGAGTAGATTATGGAGTCTCCTCTTGGAGGGTAAAACACTGACATCGCTGAAGAAATCGAGCTCCAAGGACACGCCATTCTGATCATCCTCGAAAGAGGAGAATGAATGATGGTGGTTCCATTGTGTCTTCTGAAGTACAGATTCCGGGATTTCGTTACGCCTGAAGGTTTAGGGCCAAGGGTTTACTTTACAATAATACAGTAAATATTGACACCTTCACTGCGATACGACTCATGCACCGACTTTAAGACAGTGGGAGTAGTAGTGAAGTAAGCAGTATATGTGTTAATATAACAGCTATCAAAATGAACTCATAGTATTTTTCATTTACATTCTATATAGATTGTTGTTCAAATACAACTTATTGTTCCACGATTTAACCATATTACCAAATGTATTCAGGTTTAATTTTATTTATTAAAAAAATGTAATTTGTTTTACAAATCAAGTTGTCTTAGTTCTTTTAACTTAACGCGTTTTATGTCCTCGAAATTAATATTGTGAATAACATAATATGAATAAAAGTTTAAAAGTGTATTCATATTATGTTATTTATTATAAAACACTTTTCGAGGCTACATCTCTAACATAATATTGTGAGTATGATTGATGTATTGCAATTCAAAACAATTGAAACATTGGAGAAAAGGGCGTACAAACGAAAGTTAACAGATCTAGTTTTTGTGGTACCGTATCAATAAATTTGAAATTGCCTCCACAAGTAAAGTAGCGAAAACAAAAGTCTCCACTTTTTGTTGAACAAGAGTAAGTACTACAACTTGAGAGAGCGTTAAAATCAAATCTTTGCAACGGGGATTTAGTTTTCTTTACACTCCATCTGTTTCTGTTTTACTCTATGGTTGGTTTAATCGTGAGGAAACTTGGATATTGGATAAGATAAGAGAAAAAAGATAGGAGTGAACGGTTGTAACCTGTACTATTATTATCTTTGGCGTTTTATCCTCAAAATGTAATTAATTATTTGATAGTAAAAATAACCAAACATTTTAAAACGAATTTGTCAATCATATTTTTTCTATAGAGCACAAATTAAGGTATGTTTTGAAATTTAATGTATAGGTTATTCAAATTACATTTAGAAAATAGGCATAGGCCTAGGCTTTTGAACCCTTTGGTCACAGGGGAAATGCAAGCA
Source organism: Homalodisca vitripennis (assembly GCF_021130785.1). Classification (NCBI taxonomy): domain Eukaryota; kingdom Metazoa; phylum Arthropoda; class Insecta; order Hemiptera; family Cicadellidae; genus Homalodisca; species Homalodisca vitripennis. The sequence goes on along the minus strand of NC_060214.1, from coordinate 14,373,739 downwards.
TATTTTCAAAACTTCATAAAAAATACTGTTTGTGACATAAAGTTAAGGGTATCAGTGAGGTAAGGACAGGAGTAGCCAATCAAAATTTCAGTGTTCTCTGTCCCTATCTCCTATATTTTATTAGTCTATACCTTTGTATTATAAGTATAAAAAGTTAAAGTAGACATTTACGAGCGTGACCTGAGCTGAATATAGGCACTGTCTTGAGGGAATGGTTTTCTTTTTTTGCTAGAAGTGCAGGATAGAGCCCAACTGAAGCCCAATTTAATGCACTTATGGCCAGGGGCATTTCCTATCGGTACTTTCCTGTCCTCAGATCACATGCCAGATCGTCCAACATGATCTAACATGGGAAAAGTTAGATGATCTGAGGGCTGCAGTATAATAAGAGGCCACCACCATAATAGAATCATATTTATGATTATCTAAACTATAGAAACAAAAATGTTTACACAAATTACGTTATAGATATTTTAAATTATAATATAACTCAGCTGGGCTTCAATATAATAAGTGGCCACCAACACAATCGGATTATGATTATCAAATGATTCTAATCATCTATATTCTTGACTATCGAAGTGACTGAAAGCTAACTGTCAAAGACTAAAATCAAATTATCAGACCAAATAACATAATAGATATTTCAAAGAACATTATGGTTTTGCTTGTTTTCAATCTTAGAAATTAAAGTGTAAATCTTAATATAATTTACAAATGAAAAAATATTTAATATAATTACAACAAAACAATAACATTTAATTACCTTATGTATTTTCAAGGATAAACGTGACTGCTTATGAAACAAAGAAGACACGTACGACACTGTTCTTACCGCCGTTAGTCAGTAAAGAAGCACATGATTTTAATTTTAAATGTATTTCTAAACTAAATTTGGTAAAATAAAACCAACAATCACAAATTTAGGTATTTATTACGGCCTTATGGGACAAAGTACTAAACTGTCTTTTCACAGTGAGTAGATAAGATATTTGTTTATTAAACCCGGATATACACTTTTGATTATTAACTAATTATAATTTTATTTTAATTTATTTAAAATTTGAAATAAAATCAGTCCTTGACGTTAAAATAATTTGACTTGTATTGGAAAGTAATATTTAGCTATTTGTGCTGATTATAACGTACAGGCTGAAGTATAATATATAGTAAACAATACACATTACAGAAGCTTTAACAGTGTAAGATAATAATATAAAAAAAAAAAAAATAAACAGTAAAACCAAATTGTATTTTCCATATAGGCTATAAAATATGTCCTTCCAATGTTTATTTGCATGTCTGGCACAGTATTCTGGTTCAACACCAAATTTACAGTTCGTACAAGTCAATCTGGATTGTGTAAACACAACTCTCTATTTGTTTTGTATACATTGAAGTTTTTTTACTCCAATATTGTTCCACCCGAAGCATCATCACCACTTTGATTACAAATTTTTCATCCTATCAACAGCTAATAACTCAACTATCAGAACCGTGAATTTATATTGGATGAGTGGTTTCGGGGTATTTAGTTTATATAAAACATAAGCATTTAGTTCCATACGTTCAATGGCATTTATGTTGCTGCGATCTAGCCTGAAACGCCAAGGCTGTAGAATAATGCAACTATACTTAACATTAAAAGCGTTTTTAAAATGTATAAAAATTGAAAAGAAAATTTGTAATATCCTTCAATCATTGTAGTTCTGCATTCATCATTATAAATCAAGTATGAATCACTAAAGCTGCTGACTGACTCACTCACTCACTTTCTCAATGTTTTATAGTTTGCTCTGAGAATAAAAAGACTTACTGTATTTATCTGATTTTCCCAAATTTATCTTTCATAACTAAATCCACAATACTTGACAAGATTCAACCCAGCTATTATTTTCTGAGCAATACAATTCCAAAACATATTAGATACGTATAATCATGCTCATTTTATGACTAGACTGAATAAGATAAGGGGTATTTGGGAACATTTTAAGTATTTTATTATGTATTTTTGGTTCTCAACGAAATCTGTAATAATATTGTACAAGTGCTAATTAAAAATGCCTTAACTTTATACGTGATTCTGTATTTTGTTTCAGAAGCAGTAATGAGACTGAAAGAAATAGTATAAGCCTAAAAATGTCTTCTTTCACCTTTGGCAAAAAAATATTTACCCCAACTCCTCCGGAAAAGGGAAGTTTTCCATTAGATCATGAAGGCCAGTGCAAGAAAGTGATGCTTCAATATATGATTTGCCTCAATATCAACAAGAACAATAACACTGAGTGTCGTCAAGAAGCTAAGGACTACTTGCAATGTAGAATGGACAACAATTTGATGGCCAAAGAAGAATGGTCAAAATTAGGGTTTGATGATGATAATGACGTAAACGATAAAGAAGAAAAATAGTGATACAGTGTAAATTGTTTGGTGACTTTTACTTATAACAATGGAGAAGAAAAAGGTTTTGGTCGGTTGTTGCGGAAGTGTTGCAACAATCAAATTACCCGTACTGATAAACAGCTTCTTGGACAGGAACTGTGAAGTTGAAGTTGTAATGACTCAACACGCATTACATTTTGTGTCCCTGGCGGAGATATCACCGTTAGTGAAAGTGCATGTTGATGAGGACGAATGGACAAGTTGGAAGCAGAGAGGCGACCCAGTGCTCCATATCGAGTTGGGACGGTGGGCTGACGTATTTGTAATTGCCCCCTTGGATGCCAACACGCTCGCTAAAATGGCAAATGTGAGTTAGACCTATTTTAAGTCATAGTGGTTTTTATTATTTATTTAGTGTAGCTTAGTTATAATACATCAGAACTGTACTAAAACCATAGGAAGTGTTTGTTCAAAGTTAAAACTAGATACTAAATCTCTCGGTTTATACTAAATTCAAGATACTCCTAATTCTAGCATGATTTTCTCTAGTAAAAGTAGTATTTTACTATTTATTTTTCTCTTTTTCCAGTGCTTTCTCATTCTTATCACCATGATCACACTTGTGTTAGGTCACAATTCAATATTTTATATCATTACAACATCCATGATCTATTATGTAATATCAACGGAATATATAATGTAGTTTATTACTGGTCAATATTGTCTATTCCAAAATTATGCTGTGGCTCTTCCATAAATGTTATATATCACTAGATTGTTCCTCCAAATCCAACAAACTTTTTTCCACATTTCTGCACCCCTATTTTAACCCATTACCACCGTCAGTCTCCCCTTATTTTACCAACCCTGTGACTCATCCTGAAAGTTATATCCTATACAGTATCTATGTGGCATACATGTGCAACACTTCCAACATGGTTTTTCCATTGGACTTGTTCCTCTCTTATCTTTCTTCCATGCATCTTTCTGATTCACCCTACATTGTTCTCCTTATCACCAATACGATTCCAATTCATCTACACTCTTTTCCAATAAAGCTTCTAACTTCATTGTCTCATCTCTTTCCCATTTCTCTTAACCCTCTAAGGACACTCAGTCATATTTATCAGAAACGTGTTTCAATATATCTGTATGTTTTCATTAAAAGTACTATGCTACTAAAACAGTTATTTTACTGTAAATTAGTAGACAAGGCAAACTTTCTAAAATTAGATAGCTGTGTTTTAATTTTAAACCTTTTTAGGCATATAAAGCATACACAGTTCATTTGTAAAGACAACACATTCAATCCTGGTGGTGTCGTGCACATGCCACACCACTAGTACCGACGACACAACAGTGGCATTGAGTACAGGGGTATTTTTAAGCCACGGAATTTCTTATTATTTTATAGTAAATTATAATTGTCACTATATTAAACGTTTATTTAGATGTCTAAGAATACCGAATCGACCTTGGTCTCCGAAAACTAGTCTTCGTATTCAATATTTTTTTATATTAATAATTTGAGTGTCAGTTGTTTACATTTAGCTGGCAGATTCCCGCTGTTTTCTCACATGGTTTACTTTTATTATTTGGGAGATGAGTGAGTGTGATATTACAACATATCAGCACCATAAGAACTGATGACCCCATGGTGGTATCATAGTAGTTATTATGAAAAAGTAACATTTCATCTACAAAAATGATTTTATTTAGTGATGTTACTACTATACATGCCTGTATGTATTATATTAAGATTTCAACACGATTATTTGATCAGTGTGACACATGTCCACGCTGTTAATACCGATGATGCTTCAGTGGCATCAAGAGAACATTTATATAAAATAAGATTTTTTCATATAAGTAATTATTTTCCATAATTGTGTTAAATGTTTACTATAGGCTAAAAACTAAGTTTGGGAATTCTAATACTATACACCATAATAGAACTGGACTTGAATATTATATTAACCAAGCAGTTCTAAAATTTGGTATTTATGGCTCTTGGAAGTTACCTTCTTGTGTCAGTTAAACGTGCGGGCCAGTTGTAGTTGCTATAGTGTAACACTGTCCACAATGTACGCAGTATACCCATCATATACTAAATTCTCAAAATGAACAAAGAATTTGTTGGTTTAAAAGTAGGACCTAAACTTGTCCTACCTGGTAATATAGAACAAATTTTTAGTAGGTGGAAATGTTGGTTGAAATAAATAATTGCTTTTCTCTTTTATGGTCTTTTAAATATGTATAGAAAATGGCCAATTAACTAATTCAAAAAATAATATCAAGCATTGTTTTACTCTAAATGGTTTGGTTTAATCTTCTTATCAGGCTTTTAGCTTTCTATTATTTTTAGCACAAAAAAACTTGGCATTTTTAGCTGTTTTACACTATAACTCCATACAGCCCTTAGAGAAGTCTTTTGTCGATTGTAATTACAAGTACAATATTGTTTTCACAATCCTTCCATTGTCAAATATAAACTTCAAACACAAATTCCAGGATTATTTTTATTTGGAATTAATTAGTTTATGTGTAAGACAGTTACTCACAATAACAAGGTTCAATTACTATATAGAGTCCTGATCAATCCTTAATTTCAGGTTTTAGATGCAGAATTTTGTAACTTAATATTTCATTTCTTGTGTTATTCAGGGTTTGTGTGACAATCTATTGACTTGTGTGGTGAGAGCGTGGGATGTACGCAAGCCTCTGTTCTTCTGCCCTGCAATGAACACTCGCATGTGGGAACATCCTATCACGTCAGGACATGTTAATCTGCTCAAGAGCTGGGGCTATCAAGAGATTCCTTGTATATCCAAGACGCTCATGTGTGGAGATACAGGCACTGGTGCTATGGCCGAGGTCGACACAATCGTGCAAACCATATTGTAAAAAATTAGTTTTTAATAAAATGTTATGTTACATACATTAATAGTGTGGCTTAATTTTCTCATATTTACTCTATAGTTTACCCTGATTATGTAATTATGTTTTAGCAGGAATAAATTTTAAACTAGGATTCATTTAACTTGTGATAGTGATAGTATTTTTACTGATTATAAACTGTTGTTGGATATTAGGTATTGCTTGTGATTCTCCACGATAAGCATCTGATGTCTTTGAGACTCCTGCTATGAACTGGTGATGTGAAAATCCCATTCTTATAAGTCCAATAAGTAAAGCTTTGTGATGCACACCCAGTATTTTTACTGATTAGAAAACTGTTGTTGGATATTAGGTATTGCTTGTGATTCTCCACAATAAGCATCTGATGTCTCTGAGACTCCTGCTATGAACTGGTGATGTGAAAATCCCATTCTTATAAGTCCAATAAGTAAAGCTTTGTGATTCTTGCTCTTCCAGATTCTGTTATTGCAATCTTAAGAGGCAATAGGAGTTGGGCTGCTCATCTTAAACATTGACACAAAATATACATATGTCAACAATTTCTTGGCATAGTGACATTGCTATATGATAATGTGGAAAAGGGGGTTTTGGATAACAAGCCTCTCTTTCTAGGTATTCTAAAATATTTTAAAACTCTGATCCATTTTAATTTGAAAATTTACATATAAACGCTTACTAATATTATGCGTACCTACAATGCACAAATGTTGCAGGAAAGCTTTAAATTATCTATTTAAATTTTAAATTACACAAAGACTATAGAAAAAGGTTAAAAATTAAAATATACAAAGCAATATAATTATTGTAATTTAGTAAACTGTAGTGTGACTAGAGGGAAATTTGCCATTTTTACAAAGTTAAAAATAACTACATTGGTAAAATGGCAACTTGCTAATCATTGTAATTTTCTTGTAAATAGCAAGTTTTAAAATAAATTGTTTTATTAAAACAGTTCGTTGGCTGCTTTTAATATCTTATCAGATAGCAGCTAGTATTTAATAGTAGTAGTTAAATTAACCTACAATATAAACGTGGGTATAGGAACAATGGTGAAAACTAACAAAGTATCCTGTTGAACAATGCCAGTTAATAGAAAAAAGGAAAGTATAAAGGTAAAGAGAGTTTGGTAAATAATTGCGATATAGTGTAATAAATCTCTATAATTTTTGTTATCAAATATTGTTTCAATGCAAAATTTACGTTATATGATGCGTTTATAGGAAAATTTAAAAAGAGGATACTTTTAGTTCCAAAGTAAGAAGACAAATCTGCAGCTTCATGTATGACATTTTTGACACCTACTGATGCAGTCAGTGCTTGTATTTTGGATCAACAACCTGCTAAGCTCGATTTAGAAGGCAACAACCTGTCGCAATTTCATTAAACTCTCTTTTTTCATTAAAATCTCAGCTTTCAGCTTCGAAGAACACTGCATATCATGTCTATACACGATTGGACCTCTTCGGTATTTGAATATATGATCTCTCAGTTAGAAGGTCGAGACTATATCAATTAGACTACGGAGAGGGATTATCCATGCTAAATGCCTATACCAAGTGGTCTTCACACTGACCAATTATCGGGATAAGGTTTCGAATCGGCCAAGTATGTATTTTCCTCTTGCTGATACCTCAAATTAGAAGCTTCATACAAGCCCATGAAGTTCAAGCTTTGGTGATGCATTGTAGGGAGTACATACAAGTCCAAAACTTATAAAACATAAGATAAAGCTGCAAGAGCGATGCTTGATGGTGTAATCGGAGACAGGTAAATTCTCCCTGTAAAAGTGAAGGTTACGTTTGACATTTATTTTTAAAAAAGTGTAAAGTAATATCATTTACAAGAAATATGAGAATAGAAAACTATGATTCTAAATTAATAGTATGTTGAAATATAATAGTCCTAACTGTAACAAATATAAAAGTGATGTTGAGGAATGAATTATTCAATACTCAAGAAAGTAAAATTATATTTCGAAAACTGAGGAAAGAAATTTTGCAGCTCAACATTTACCAACCCTTCTTCATTCATACTGATTTATGCATTCATATGGATCATGGCCATATCTAGGAGGATGTCTTAAAATTTATAACAGACGCAAAAATAAAGATTTTATATTACAAGTGTAAAAATGTGGTTACTAACTGGTATCAGTTCAACTTTGAAGACAAACTATATGTAGCTTCCTGGTATAAATACCAAGCCAACAAAATATTGGGATGGCTAAAAGTTTTCAAATTATAACTATTGAAGTATTTGGTAATTATTGGGAACGTGGTAGTTGGATAGTGTTTTTCTATTGGATATTAATAGAATCGTACAGCTTATCAGTGAAAATAGTGTGAAATAAAACTTTCCTTACCGTTGTGAGTAGTTGACGTTATGGTTCCACTGTACATTACTATAATAAATGGGTTATTTCGATAACTTATTTGCGCTGACTGTTATCGATAATTGGCATAATTGTCCCCAAATGGTATCAGCTTTGATTGTATCCTTGCATTAACAGATGGAGGATTGCGGCAATCCTGCATTCCAGCTTGGAGTTTTGGTTTATACAAGTCTGATCTATGTTGCTGGGAAGGTTAAGTATTACCTATATTATCATAATAACATGTTACAATAACGTAATAGCACTCAATAGTCTTTCAAGGATTGAAAAAAAACCTCATTATTAGGTATCAAAATCCCTAATGAACCTGGCTAAACATGCAAAACGTCCTGACACTAAAAATTGTTGCAATGAACTTGAAATCCAAAAAACTAACAAATGAGCAAACTACCAGATTGCCCAGGGGATGTTGCCTCGATAGTCAGGCAGTTTGTTCGGTCTAACAAGCAGACGTCGCTCGCTTTACAAACAAAACCTGTTCAATTAAATCGGTTTTAAAAATTAAACGTTTTCTAATGGTGGTTTTACAAAGTTAAATGCACAATATACCCACTACTCGTTATCTAATACTAGGTAGGTAGTTAACGTTTAGGGTTCTTTAACGAGACCAATGCCGAATTATTTTAACTACCTGGTCCAGAATAAAAGTTGAGATGATTATTTAATAACAACTTTTTATCATTCAATTCTAAAATTTGAGACTCAAAAGCACACTCGTTTCTGTCATATACCTGCATGAATGTTTTGTCTCAATGTTTTCCTCACAAGTTTCCAAGTTATGAATTTTCAAAGTTAAAGTTTAATTGAAAAACGTCAACTCCAGAACCGATACCTTTATTTCGTTACTATTGACATAAAAACTGAAAATTATTTTTTGTAAATTATTTACTTTATATGTCTAAAAACAGAAACAAACAGGCTAAATTTTAATGTAACTCCCTTTATTGTCTCTCTACTGATGGTCAGTTTGTAGTTCTTTCAAACTCGGGTAACGAAACTTTTTTATCCGAGAGTAATTTGTTCGTCGTCACACTGTTGCAAAAATAACAGGGAGTTTTTCGCAACGTGTTGCGGGTATAATTGTTTCCGCACGGCAATATTGTTACTTATATGGATACGTTCAATAGCGTCTATCTCTATGTTTTGTGTTGTGTCCTGTTCTGTTCCGTAATGACTTCGCGCCATCCTATCAGTTATGTTTGTTTACTGTTTAGTTTTATTTTTTATTTAATCAAACATAACCGTATTCACCTGTCAGTATTGTTTTTCATAACAAAATAATCTATAAGTGCATTATTTTCATGTAGTTTCTCAAGTATTTCTACGACTATAAAATACATTTCCACAAGGTAAGGTATGAACAAGAATATTTATGTAAATTTAAGAATGTTTGAGAATTATTTTGAATAGGTTACTAAATTTACTCTACAATAGATTCTAGTTATCAATTAAGGTATAAATATGACTTGTGTGCTGTCATAACCCTGTGCTAAGGTTGTTAAATAGTGTTAATAAATTTATACTAACTGTATTATTAGTTATAAAAATACATAACATTCCTGTCATAACTAGAAGGTAAATAACTTGTGCTTAATCCACTTCACATTATTTGTTGATGTTTTAAATGAAAAATGCTTAGACTTAGGTAGGGTAGGATTTAGCGGACCCGGTTTTTTTTATATCGAAGAATTTAATCATCGATACCTAATATTAGCATCTCAAATCCTAGACTATCAATCGATATAAAAGTATCTATAGTCCTCAATAACATTCATATGTTTTAAGTTAAAATATAAATTTAATATTTACAGTGATCAAACAAATTATTATAACCAAAATTAGGAAAACTGAAGACGACCATATTTGCTCCTCTCACAGTTACAGTTGTTTGTTTCCCACAAATTTCAATAATGGGGGTTTTCGGTCCAACATGTTGAAGCCACTAAAAACTATTCTTATCATCTTTCAAAGCAATGTCGTGTAGTTTTCTAAAATTGACTGCCATTCTTAATAATTAAATGTCACTTATATAAAATTGAAATATTACATTACGAGTATTATTTGAAAGTGTTTACAGCTGTTGATATAGAATATTTAAGTTAATTGTTCAAAATAATTAATCAGTATCGATTGATTATATTAATGGTTATGATTAAGTAATATCGTTTGCCAATTTCGATATAAAAAACCGGGTCCGCTTATCGTACCCTGCCCTTAGACTTAAATAGGAAAGCAACAGAAATGAAAGTATGGAAAGGGCTAAACATTTTTAAATTATTGAAAAGGAGTTGAATGGGATGAGGATAGACCTTAATAAGCGACTTACACTTATTAGGTTGTTTTCAAAATTTTAGGGAGTCTGTTTTAAATGTCTAAATTAAATTGTTATAAACTACCTAACTGTAATCTCCTAGGAAAGACAAATAAATTACTTACATGCGTTATCCTATTGTTATTGTAACTATCAAACCATTTGATATTTTACCAAAAGAATTGGTAGTTTGGTATTAATCATAGGAATAACATGTAATTTTCACAGTAAGTCAAATAAAGGCTGTCTTTCTAATAACAATAGTTTTTTAGGTCCTCTCTAAGAAACATTCTTCCTAAAATAGTGGCCTCGGGATAGTACCAAAGTACTGCCACTTATTATACTGGAGCCAAATCTTGAAATCCTTTCTAGGAAATGGGTAAACTTTAATAAGCGACTTACACTTGTTCAGTTATTTTTATCGAATGTTTTGATTGTTTTAATCCAATAAATAATTTCATATTACAAGGAAATTATATGAGATGTCTTCTTAAAGTGACAAGATTTGTTTCTAGTGGCTTCAAGATGTGAGTTTGGCTCCTAGTAATCCAAAGGGAGAATCCTTTCCTTCATTTCACAAAAGCGGTTTCTCATTGCGATCTGGGAAAACTATAAAGATTTGTAATATCACTCTGATATGTGCGTCTAGGCAAAAGTTGGTTTTGTTATTTTAAATTTATCTTCTCACTATTCTATGTCTTGTATTGTTTACTATTCTTACATTTAATGTACTATAATTCTTGGGTACTTTGGTATTATCTGGAGGTCACTATTTTTTTAACAGGTTGTGCTACCGAGGATCTACAAAAACTATATTAGAAAGAACAGACTTATTTGACCTACTGTGAAAATTGCATGTCATTATGTCGATCAGTTCTTGTTTTCTGTCTCCCATGAGGAAGCGATGTCAGCGAGAAGGAGGCCACTCTGTCCCTATGCACTACTTGTTACCATGCAATATAACATAATTGTGGTAACCTAATCTAAACCTAAAAGCCTCGGACTTTGAGGACACAAAATTAAAGTAAGGGAGGCGCAAAGGTCCTTTTAGGACTAAGCGCAGGGACAAACTGTCATTTTTCCTCAGGAAAGAAAAGAAAACATAAATAAGTAGTGTCAGTAGTAGTAGTAGTATAAGTAGTCTTATAAGTAGTACCAAAGTTAAAGACAGCCTTTATGAGTACTCAAGTAATCTGAGCTTGAATTTGGGCACCATCTCAAGGGATGTTTTTTTTTATTCGCAAATGTGATTTGACTTCGGAAAACTTGGACAATCTGGGACGTGATCTGAAGTCAGGAAAGTACTGATCGGAAATGCCCATGGCCATCAGTGTGGGTTACATTGGAACCCTTAGCACCACCCTGGACTTCTAGTAAAAAAAAAAACGTAGTGTGTAAATTCAAGCTCAGATTATGGGAGCCTTCTTAAGTATTTATATTATTATTATAAGTAAGTATGTATTTATCTATTTATATAGCCTAATAAAAAATAGTAGATAGGGTTAAAAAAGTAATTAAGAGTTATTCAGAGTAACAATAGTTATGCCTAGTAAATTTAGTATTAAAGCTGCAAAATTAGAAAAATTTAAATCCCTCAAATTCTTTTGAGGTCTCATATAATTATGAGGTTGCAAATAATGACTAGAACTCAATCCTTCTAATTGCATTTTACTCATTGTGAAAATTCAAGAGAATGGGAATTTTTCCATAAATGTGTTTATTTTAAGTAGGGCGGTAAAAATTGTTTTTGAAACTTTGGTCAAAATTACAAAAAACAAATCACTACTATCCCATCTTCCATAAGAGTTTTGGGGGTATGTGATGTGATATTCTTTATTTACCTTCTGCCAATCAAGACATAAGAACATAGTATTTGATAATAGACAAGTTGAAAATTGGTTAGTAAACCACCGGATTTGGGGAGTAATCTTAGGTGTATCTTATAATAAATTATCAATTTTGAGGAGTAGCAAGTCAATTAAATACATATATTTGATTCAACATGTTGTACCTTGATGTTGATTTTACCTTTTCTATAAAGAGTGTTCAGTAACAAGGTGAAATTTTATAAGTATATCACATTTTAATTAGATATTTAGATTAATACTTGTTGTTACGTTAGATCTGTTATTTATCAATTTTATGTCGATTTCAGTGTTCATCATGAGACAATGTTTGCTAATATTACAAAATATTCGTTGTGGTGTGTTGTATCGCAAACAAGCATGTTCTGTATATAGTAACTGTTGACTAGATTATCCACTAACAAGTTTAGTTACAAATGATATTAGTTCTGAAGAACAAGACCTTAAACACAAAAGCAATACTTCACTGTTGGTTAATTGTTAATCACCAATTATATAAAAAAAATCTCTGTATAACAAGCATGTATCTATAACATTTATGCAAGTTGTATGATATTCCAAATATAAGAAAGTGTTTCCAGAAGTATAGACTTTTTTAGGTAGCCTAGTTAAAAAATTGTACATCATATAAGCACATTGCAACATCTGCTTTTTAATAAAGTATATGAACAATTATACTTCATACTTTAAGCCGTTCCTGAGGGTATGAACAAACATTTCATGCACAAAACATCTTTCAGTATACTATTTGAATAATATCTTCAAACCCTGAAATGTAGTGCTGAAAAGTTCAGTGACATAACAAAATTGTTTTGCAGGAATAGCACCAATATTGTATACAAAATGAAAGGTATGAATGGACATATCATAGCTGGAACATCAATCTGTGTAGATTATTGGTTGTGGACCCCTGATCAGGTAACTAAGAATATCTTTAATTTTTATCATTAATACGTTAGGACTTAATATTTTAAAAGCTAACTTTCTACACCGAGACTGACAGAACGTAACAGACAGACTGCTCTTTGACCTTTTGAAAAAAAAATACTTTTCCTTAAACCAATAGGAAGTTATGTGTGTACCGATGTTTTAATCTCTAGGACCTTTCTATGACCCTGATTTTTAGTCAGAAAGAGAGATGGACCGCCCTTTAGATTTAAAAATATAGACCTTCCTTGTATAAAAAAAAACGTAAGTGCAAGGAAATCTGTAGGACATTTCTGTCTAAAGTTACAGCACAGACAGATTGATGGACTGTCCTTTTATCTTTTGACACCAAAATCAATAGAGTTCTTCTCAGACCAAGAGGAACCTATGTACGAAGTTTTAATCTCTAGGATAGCTCTACAGTCCTAGTTTCTAGGACGGACAGACTGCCCTTTTAATTTTTATACCCGTAAATCAATACAGTTCTTTATTGCATCAAGAGAAACATATATACCAAGTTTCGAATATCTTGGACTTTACCATCAAGATTTATTGTACAGATGGACTGACAATCAGACAGACAGAGGACTGGCCTTCCTATATGTTTCTTCCACCTCATCACAGTATTCTAAAGTTAAGAAAATTTATCTCTCAGAAGAATGAGTGAAATTAAAGCATTACTTTTACTCGCTCAGATCTTAGCTTAGAGCATAATTTTATTGGTTTCAATTGTTAATTTCTTCTTGTTTACCTTTCTTATATCATGTATAGCGTCGACTAACCATATCTTTATATGCCAGGATCCTATTGTACATCAATTCTGCTGTTGTAGAGTGGAGAAATGCCATCCAGTCATTAAGCCTACTTTGCGTTCGTTTTAAATGTAACCAATTGTGAAAACTGTTTAGGAGATTGAAAGGCTAGAATTTGTTCAGGTATTCTTTTAAGGTTAACTGAATCATGATTTTGAGCGTGAGAAAATAGACTCCAACGTTAATGCTTTTTAACTGTTTAGGCACTTCTACTCTTTGCACTGACACGTTTTCCTGAAGTTCCCTACCAAACTTCCCATTTGATTTTGATTTTTTCCACATTTGTGGAATTTCAGTCATTATTAACCTGTAACAGCCTAATGGTGCTCATGTGGACACATCAATATTTACACTCACTTCATTACCTGGCTGATGTGGGTTGAAGTCAAAGCAGAAATTCTTGCAGCTATCTATATCTATAGAGCATTAGGTTCCAATGTCAACAAGCATCTGATTTCAACAACCCTTGGTGAATTACGTTTAGGAAAAAGTATAAAACTTTGGTGGTGTGAAAAGTGATTAAAAAGGAGTTAATGGATAATCAATATCAACATTTGAATAATTAAACATTCAAGCTTTCAGTTGGTGACAGCTTAATGTTCCACGGAAATTCTTGTGCAGAGCATCTCAGCAGACCCTGACAAACTACAGTGGCGATAATGTTCAGATGTAGCCTGTCGTTAACTTTACGTTTACTTATAACAACTATCAATATGTAGAAAAGATTAAAATGTTAATGGGCTGAGCATCAGCAAAGCCTGTTACTCGAGAGCCTGGAAAAGTTTCTGTTTCTCTGTCCAGACAATATCCCGAGAAAGAATGGACTTGAAATTTTTCATTGAGCTTCATTTCTATATAAGCAACTTGAGTTGAATAATAACTACTGCATGTTAGCAAACATTTGTACATTGGTCTCATGAGTAACCATGATGGCAACAGGAAAATCCCAGAGTAAAAAAATATTTGTAAACAGACTGAGTATACAATCATATGACATTTTAAGATAGTAACATAATATGTAGCAGTGAGCTATGGACATGAAATTTTCGATGAAACCTCAGCGAAGCCTGGTATATGTCATGTGGTGTGGTGTACCTACCTTGTTTTATACATGTTACAGCTCCACCAACCATCTTTTTTTGTGCCATTTGTCCTGAAGTTCTTCATGGAGCATTTCGAAGAAACCCAGACCACACGGTAGCAGTTATCTATTGCATTGTCCGCTCATGTACTCAGTTATTTTTTTTCTTCTTTGAAGCACTGATAACATTTTTTTCTCCAAGACTTGACCATAACTGTCATGTGCATTAGTCATAATCATGACGCATGACGCATGCTTGTCAACAAGCACTCGGTAGACTGAGGGGACTCTACAGATTTAGAGATCTTTTACCTGAGTCTGCGAAGCTACGTATCATGCAGTCACTAGTCCTGTCCGTTTTCGCCTACTGTTTCCCAGCCTACGGGAATAGCATTTCTGGAGAAGATATGCATCGCATTCAAAAGTTACAAAACTCTGCAATCCGTTTCATTTTTAATTTGAAACGATTTGAGCATGTCTCTCCTTACAGAGATGCCGCTGGGATGATGTCGGTAGAGACCGTCTGCAGGGTCATGACGTGCTGCATGGTCCACAAGGCTCTTGTTAATCAGGAGCCTCAGTACCTTAGTAAGAAGCTCTCATTTCGGGATAAGGTCTCTCAGCGCAGAACCCGCCATGGGAATCTTCTTCACTTTCCCAAAGTTAGGCTGGAGTTGGGAAGGAGGAGCTTCTCTTATTTCGGCCCGAAATTGTACAACGACCTCCCACCAAACGTGAAACACTGTTCAATAGCTACATTTAAGAATAAGATGAGGCAGAATTTGCTTAATGTATAGATTTTCTTTATTTATTTGTATTTAATTTTCATGTATATGTTGTATGTGACGATAGTTGTTCTGAAAAGCAGTTTTTCTGTATGTAACTGAGAAACGCTTGATGAAAATAAAGACAACATTATTATTATTATTATTATTAATCACTATTGTCACTTAATTCAGACTCGCTGTCATTAGAGCTTTGAGGAGAAATGTTGTGTATTATAGACATCAATATGTAAAGAGTTATTTCGGATTGCTGGCAAAGCTGGTGTGATCACATTGCATTGTTGCTATGAGCAAATTCAAGCAAGGAAACCACTTTCTTTAGTGTTCTACTGTATATTAGTTGACTAACTTAAACACTAAATAAAGTTTTACATGAAATAATCTAAACAACACAGTCACCCAACAAACACATCACTCATATCAATATCTCTTTTATTATTTTCAGAAGTATCTTCACTTTCTAAGCCATTTACACGCAGACCACACCGTCAACTTGAAGTCAACATTTACTGGATACATTTACACCTCGCCATTCAACGGTTGGCTTGTCAAAAGATGGTTCAAGGTGAGCACTATTCCATTGTAATTAATTTAGTTGCCAAACTAAGAATGTTTGGTGAAGAGATTTCTTTGTACATCAATCTCAATTGAAATACTTCCTACTTCGTGTAAGACTGCTAATTTAATGTCATGTGTGGAGAAAATAAGCAAATACAAAATAATTGATGGAGAAAAAGAATTAATTACTGTCTGGTGTAATGTCATTATGTTTGCCCTGAAATTGAGGAGAGATCTGTTTTTAAAAGTCTTGGCAGACAAGAACGTAGCCAGGAAAAAAAATTTGGGGGGCCCAGAAAACTGATGGACAAAGAGTAAGGCCCCATTTTGTTCCTTAAAAAGTTCTTTGCCCGTTTCTTTGTTGAGAACGATCTATCAACAGTATGTCAGAAATACTCAATTATTTAAATAATAATAATCGTTTACTAAAATTTATTTAAAAACTGAAAATTTGGGGGGAGGGTCGGGACTCATTGGACCCCCTCGCTGGCTACATCCTTGTTGGCAGACTCTTTTTGTGCTTTGAGAGATCTGGTTTCATGTTGACAGACCAGTACTTTTTGTACGGCAGGCTGAAACGAAAATAAATTAGGCTGTTGCCGTTTGTACAAATTAATGAATTGTATCATATTTGTATATTTACAATTTAATGCTTCCTAAAGCTGTAGCTGTAAAATAACTCCCATGAAATATAGAAGCCAGTGACTTTTTTCACTCCCCAAAGTTGTCTACAAGCAGTTTATTCTATGTACTTGACCTCTATAAAGATACGGTTTATATAGAAGGAAACTAATCACTACGCTACATTGGAGTTCTAACTAAAATCGTGGTTATTCATTGATTAAGATTCAATTTTGACGATAGACTATAAATT
The DNA here is from genome assembly GCF_021130785.1 of Homalodisca vitripennis. Taxonomy (NCBI): domain Eukaryota; kingdom Metazoa; phylum Arthropoda; class Insecta; order Hemiptera; family Cicadellidae; genus Homalodisca; species Homalodisca vitripennis. Next base: position 14,356,833 of record NC_060214.1, on the reverse strand, counting down.
TGAAGGTATTAATAGGTTGGGAACATATCTTGGCAATATCAAATTATAAAAAAACACATTTTGGATGATTCAAAGTGAGTAATTTCAAATTTGTAACATTGATGATAGATCAAGCCAGAACTGGTGGTCAGTTTGTCGGTGGGAGCTTCACACGTTTTGTACGAAGAGAGCTCACAGTCACACTTCAGCGTTACGCTGCTCGACGCGAACCACTGCCCTGGCTCCGTCATGTTTCTGTTCCAAGGTAACCATCCATCTTATCTGGATATGGTAAAGGAATTTGGGAACTACAATTCTAAGTGTTAGAGTGTGTCAAATATAAACGGAACTGGTTATCTAAAAGATTCCGAAGGAGTCATTGATGTACAATTATTGGTTGATGCGCAGGCAGCCTGTGCTGTTAGCGAGAGGGGGGTTTGACTGCAACTTTCTTGTATCTCTGTACTATAACAAAGAAATCGTGAGTGAATGTTGTTGTGCTTTATTAGAGCAGTGGAGTATAATAAAGTTTTTGACTTTGTAAGGGGTGAGTCTCCTTCCTCCAGGGTGGCGTCTGACCTTCTCTCACTAAGTAGACTGATGACTTCTCAGGTTATAGGTCTGATTAGGGGATATGGTCACCTGAGGAAGCATTGTCACAGAGTCGGCATCCTTCAGGAGGATCCGCTCTGTAGAATGTGTGATGAGCAGGATGAAACTGCAGCACACTTGGTGTTTGATTGTTCTGCAGTAGCAAGAGAGTGGTATGCCATCTTTGGTAGTTTGGACAAGGGTGGTGAATTTCCCCAGGAGGACTTGATAGGTTGTTTTCGATGGTTTGTGGAACTGCTGAAATCATAGACTGGTAGGCCTCATGGTGTGCTTCCGGGATGCGCAAAAGGCCCTTGAGGCTTAAGTGTATGGCAGTAGGCCGCCCCATAGAAGAAGAAGAGGGGGTGAGCCCAACCGAAGTTTTGTGGCAATTACAGGCACAGTTTGGTCAAGAACACTTGTGTTTGCCTGTTACTAGGAGTTTTATGAGGGGTATGAAAAGGTTTATAACGAGAGCCAAGTTCGTCACCCAAGGACGACTGTAACCGATGTCAACATTGAGGCGGTCCAAAATCTCATTGAGGAAACTCTATGTATAACTCTCTTTGAAATCACAAATTGTGAAGTAATGGATGCAGCAAGATAATCATTTTAAAGAAAAGAAAGCTGCAATTGATCAGAAGTGATATTTTTCTGCACAACACCAGGCTACACTCGGCTAACACCATGTGGGAAAAATTGGTTGCATTAAAATGGGAACATTGGAACGTCTATTCTACAGCTTTATCTTTTTGGACCTCTCAAAGAAGCATGTGGAAGGACAAAGAAGCGGTGGAGCGTTTGTGCCCCAAAGGTTAAGAGAATATCCAGGAAGTTTTTACAATGAAGGAATAAAAAAGCTACCAATCCGATGAAAAATTGTATGTCAAGGTTGGGAGAATATGTAGAAAAATTATTATATATATATATATATATATATAAAATAATATTAAAAATTAAGTTTAATAAACTGGAATAAAACAATATTCTATAATTGTTTACCTCCACTTTTGATGCAATTTTGTATGTGTACGGCAAACATGCTGCACCAGCATGTGGTTAATCCCTTGATGCAAGCAAAGATGTATTGTTAGAGCTGTTATATATCTTTTTTTACATCCTGATTCATGATCTATGTAACAAACCTGGTGTCATTATTATAGAAGTAAAGTAAAATATGTAATTTACAACATATGTAACAATTTTAGTACCAGTGGGAATGTATTTTTCAATTTTAGTACCAGTGGGAATGTATTTTTCCATTCCTTCAATCAAAGTGGTTTATTTAATCAGTGTTACAGCTGTTTTTTGGAAAGATTCCACAGGAAATAAAAAATATTGGTAATCATACTAAGTTTAAAAATAAATTTGTAAACTGGCTGGGAGAGAAATGTTTATACAGCATACTGTACATTATTTCCTACAATCAGACTAAATTTTAGACAAATTGAATATGTAGATATTATTGTGTTAATTCATGGATTAAGTATTTAAGATAATTTTAATTCTTAGGTTAAGTTTAATTAACATTATATAACTATCTGACAGGTCTATCCAGAGTTTGTATATACTACTTGTATTATATGGGAAATGATTCTGATCATAGGTTACCAGATAGGTGATAAACTCCATCTTACAATAACTTTCAGATATCCTAACATTTCGAGATTCCAAAGACATGCCTGAGGTAGCCAGATGTGTAAATTCAGTACAGTGTCTGGAATCTGACACTGTCTCGAATTTGACTCTAGGATCCGTCTGAAGAGATCCAAAAAAGGTCAGTGATGAAGATGTTCAAAACAAGGTCAGCATAGGTTTGACATCAGTGTCACCTACACCATGTAAGAGATCTATCTGGTGTATCCAGCAGCCATCTTTTGTAATCTATATGAAGAGGTGTTCACATCGTCTCATCAGGAGTATAATTGAGTACACTATGAATATTTACACAAGATCCCAAGGCACGGTGGAGCAACAGAGTTTTTATACATATAACATAACTATGATGGGAAGAGTTGATTCAATGTGAATGTTGAATTTATCTCCATCTTCAGTAGGATTTGGAGTCCAGACGTCAAGTCCATTGACAGTATCAGATTTCAGGTTCTGCACTAAGTAAAAGGTGAACTGAAATTATTCCACAATACGAATTTCCATAATTTATTCGTATTGTGAATAACTTCAAGAGAAGACTGTTCTTAACATTTCAGACATAATAGATATATTAATGCTTTTTTTTGCAGAACTAACACCGTTTATATAACTCTTTCAGCTATAATATACTTCAAGTGGGATTTGAATAGTGTAAAACCAGCAGTTTTTACTGCACAGGCTCCAGCTATCAGTGTTTCATTTTGTGGATCAATATTTATTTGTATGCATTACTCTAATACGGATTTCTTGTTTGCAGGAAAATTTGGCAACATTTTTTACACTGGTGACTTCCGGTACAATCCCGATGTCCTTGAACATCCAATATTGAAATCAGTTATCGACAACGAAGTAAGTGAAAAGAATCTGTTATATTGAGTAAGAATTTTACCACAGAACTACAGATTATCCGGTGAAATTTATTATTTGGAAAATAATTACCAATGTCCGTTTTCATCGATGTTTTCTTACAGAACAAGTCACTCCTAGATACAAATACTTATTTATCAACTGTTGATATTTTTATGAGTCGTACTTTAATCTTCCAAATAAAACTTAAGTGAAGGTACACAGAAGCCATTGTGGTGTCTTGGATAATAACATATTGTAAATCCTGCAAAATCAAATGCAAGATTCCTGCAAATGATCCTAGTGAAGAGAGAATATTTTGCATTGGATCTGACAAACGTAACATTTTAGTTATTATTTACTCTCAAGCGCTTGTAAACTATACACATTACCAAAGCTGCTACATTAAAATTTTTATAGTTTCTGTTTAGTAAAACAAAGTACTGTATAATAAAAGTGAAAAAAGAAACTTTTTAAATTCAATTAAATTAATTATATAGTATAACAAAACTGATAGTCAGAGTTTACGTCATTTGTCTAAACCAATACATAAACTCAGAGATAAAAAAGAAAATGCATCAGTGATATTTCTGAATTAAAAAAAAAATAGTCGTTATTTCTTGTATATTTTCTTGTCTAACATTTTGATCCCAATGTCCATACATAATGGGTGTCAAAGTTATCTGCATAAAATCCCAACATCCGAATATAGGGACGTTCACAAATTAATTGTTTAAAATATAAAACGTATTGAAATACTTGTGCTATACCAAAGTGTTCTCAGAGAAGAAATCTTTCTAATAGAATTTTGAACTAAACTTTATATAATATTTTACAAGTGCTGTATAACATATAATTGTTGGTTTTGCAACTTACTTTACTCTATATGTAATCAGCTGTAAATGACAACTAACTACACAGTTTATTGTTCAGTGAGCACTGCATTGTTCTTTATCTATTACTAGCTGTTTCCCGCGGCTTCGCACGCTTTTCGTAAGCTTTGCCCGTGTATGTGCACTTCTGGTTCAAGTGAATTATATTTCCAACGACGATGTAGAGTTTGTATTGTTGCCACGATCAAGAAAATCTGTCAAAAGTGTGTGTTTATAGCCATTTTCTACGTACATGTACTTTATTATAAAGTGGTCTAACACGCAAGCTTTAAGTTCAACCAGAAATGTATTTTGAAGACAAATATACATCAAAGCTTAGCGCCTTCAAATAGTTTTTCACTATTTAATATACTTAACTGTCTCGTAATCGCAGTTTATAGTGTAGAGGCGCTCCAAAAACTTTTAACTTTTGCATTGCCGCCTGGTGGTGAGATACATCAATAGGCATAGCATATAAACCTTCTCCTTCGAAAAATACATTAATATACAAATTTTCATAATGATCGGTCAAATAGTTTACGATTCCATAAAGGACAAACACACAAACATTCATTTATAAATATATATAAATGAATGTTTGTGTGTGTGTATATATATATATATAGATTTAGTTATTTGTACTATTACACTCTACATGTTTATATTTCTTTTATTTCAGTGTTTTTATTTAATGTTACCCCTATTTGATTTGAATTTTACTAGTAATCCTAAATAAATTGTTAAGTTTTGAAAAAACTTAAAACATTTTATAAAATTTCGTATTTTATTTATTAATGTTTCAGTGTGTCAATAGACTCTACTTAGACAATACATTTGCTGCAGAACATTGTAAATTTCCACCACGAGAGAAAGTCCTCCAGGATATCATCAGTCTGATCAGGTACAGTGAGCAAAACCAATTTTTATTTATTACTAGGTGTTTCTTCTGGAACTCATCTGATGAACACTCAAATCAGTTTTATCAAAGCCACTAAATAAACTTTTATTAAGTGCACAACAGTGACGTAACCAGGGGGGGGGGGGCATAGAACTTCTCTGAGGGCCTTAAAAATTAAAAAATTGTAAGAAAGAAAGAGAACTCTTTATTCATGAACATTGAGAACAGAATATTTGTCACATCATAGGATAGTAAAAAAGTCCAAATCGGTTACATTATAAGAGAAGAAAATTTAAACAAGAGGGCAAAAATTGAAGGTCAAGGATACAATTCTTCTATGGTGTAGATTGACATCTTCACCAGCCAGTCATGTAGTTGTCTTTTCATCGTCTTCGGGTTGCAACTTTTAAGGTCCTCGGGAAGTTTGTTGAAAAGCTTGGCTCCAGCAAATGATGGCTTTTTGGTGTAGAGAGTAGTTCTGTGGGCTGGAAGATGATATGCCTGAGCTCTTCTAGTTTTGATAAGCATGTAGCTCTTCATTTCTTAACAGATTTTGTTTTGAAGCATAAATAATTACCTCCATTATGTAGATTGAGGTGACTGTAAGGATGTCTAGGTCTTTGAAGGCTTCTCTACAGCTGTCGAGGAGAGAGAGGCCGGCCATAACCCTTATTGCTTGCTTTTGAAGAATTAATACCCTCTGGGGATTACCAACTGAGGAACCACCCCATAGGGTGATTCCGTATCGTAGGTGAGATTCAAAAAGGGCAAAATAAGCAATCCTTAAGGTGGATGGTGTGCCAGTTGCTTTAATTCTTCTAAGGGCAAAGATGGCACAGCTTAGTTTTGAGCAAAGATTATCTATATGGCAGTTCCATGACAGACATTGGTCAAGAAAAACACCAAGGTGTTTTAGTTCATCCACTCTCTCTAAATCAGGTGGTCCTGATACGTGATCTTCAAGCCTTCCCACTGCAAGGAACCTGGTTTTAGATGGATTAAACACCAGGTCATTAGTTAAACAATACTGCTGTGCTAAACTAACTGAAATGAAGGTGTTGACCTCCAGTGATTCTACTGATTTATTGCAGGTAACTAGTGCGCTAGTGCGGTATCATCTGCATACATGACGGGGTGACTATAGGCTTCAAGTTTTTCAGACAGGTCGCTTGTAAACAATATGAACAATAGAGGGCCCAATACTGACCCTTGTGGGACTCCCCTTGTAATATTTTGTGGTCTTGACTGTAAAATTTAATTAACACCATTCACACACTGCTTTAGTTCCACTACTTGCTCTCGCCCAGTAAGGTAACTTTCGAACCAGCTAAGAGCTGTTCCTTTTATTCCAAGGGCACTGATTTTAGTGAGAATTAGAGTATGAGACAAGAGTCATAAGCTTTACTTAAGTCAAGAAAAATAGTTGTGACAGTTTTCCCAAGGTCAATTGTGATGTTCGTGGCCGGTGGTAATAATACTGGGTAATAAAATTACACCAATTCAGGAAAACTATTGTACTACATCTTGGTCGGGAGGACGCGGGTTTCATGGACCGTGGGTAAAACTGGACTGGGCAGAACACTCGCTGCTGGAACGGTACGGAACGTTGGCGGGGAGAAGTGGCGTGACCTCAGTAGCCAATAGGATTTATTCAAACAGTATGGTCTCATATTACGTCACATACATATAACCGCCAACGGCCAGATCGATAATCAAACATTCCTATCTTTTACAAATATATTTTAGATAGCTGACTATTTATATTAGATTCAGATATGTACACCACATTTCCTCCCTTCCAAAGTTGAAAAACACTGCAAAAATAACATACTACATAGTTTAAACAAAAAAACATTGGTTGAAATTCAATTAACACATTAATATAGTAACATCAATAAATTTTCCTTAAACTACAATAAAGCAAAATGGTATGAATGCTTTGGTTATCACAACTAAGACAAATAAAAAACAATATAATGAAACAAACTAAAATAGAACAAAACAATATAATTTACAAGTTCAGCCTATCCACGGGATTTCTAATCCGCACAGGATAGCGTCTATCATTGTTGTTGTTTGGGAACAGCTGGCGCGGCATGACAGCTGCCGTCGCAGCCGGTGACGTGTTGCCACGATCAGCTGTTAGTTTACCGTTAGAACGGCACGACACTGAGAGGGGAGGGGAGCGAGCCACCACGACCGCTCGGCGGAGAGTGGGGACTCACTGCTATTGGTTCTCGCCCCACCGGCGTCATGACCGGGGGGGAAGAGGAACTGTCATCGAAAGGCGTCAGCTGATATCTACCTGTTTGTTTACATCAGCTGGCTCTCCCTGCACGGCTGCAATCTGATCAATATGCCCGTCAGAACCACAATGCCAGACGTCAATTCAACTTCGTATATAACATTGCTGATCTGCTTAATTACCGTGGCACTCACCATTTGTGTCACGGGTGCGATAGTCCCTAACAATTACATTTTGACCAGGATAAAATAGTCTAATTTTAGTTCCAGAGAAATACTCCTTTTGCTTGTCTTGTCTTTTACTAACTGTCATTGACAGGTTAGGCCTTAATAAATCTAACCTAGTTCTTAATTGCCTATTAAACATCAACTTTGCTGGGGTCTCATTGGTGGTAGCATGAACAGCATTTCGATAATCAAATCAATATTCTACTTAAAGCTATATTTACATCTTTCTTATCACGTAAAGCACATTTGATCTTATTCTTAGGCATATTTGGACAGAGTTCTCTGCCAAACCGTTACTCATGGGATGGTATGGAGGACTCAAAGTATGTCTGATACCATTGTTTGACATAAAATAATTATGAAATTCGAATGAGGAAAATGGTGGACCATTGTCACTGTGGACAGTCTCTGGCAGACCAAAACCTACTGAACAAATCTCTTAAATGATTTATGGCTACATTGGCTGAAGTGGAAGCTACAGGAAACACTTCCAGCCATTGCTGTGCGCATCAACAATTAGTAGATACATTTTTCCATTAATCGGACCTAAATAATCCATGTGAAGCCTTTGCCATGGACTTGAGGGATAATGCCACGTATGCAGCTGACACTTGCTAGGGTTATTTCTCTCCATTAAACAGGAAGAACAATTATTTGCCAAGGACACAATTTGATCATCAATATTAGGCCACCAAACATAAACTACGAGCTATCGATTTCATTTTGACTATACCCATGTGGGATGAGTGAGTGAAGCTCGTCCAGCACATATTTTCTCATTTTGCTAGGCACGACTACTTGTAACCCCAAACCAATATATTATTTACTATAGACAACTCTTCCCTCCTTGCAAAATATGGCAACAACTCCTTGTCATCCCCAGGGATGCTATTGGGCCACCCGTGCCTTACATAACCAATAACTTTGCATAAAATTGGATCTTTTAGCGTTCTGTTTGTACATTTTCAAAAAGTTAAAGGCACAGAGCTTTCCAAAAGACAATGCAAATAACTGCCCTTCCAGTGGTCGTCGCCGCTCACTTCCGGCTCTTTCATTGTCAGTGGTAACCTGCTGAACGCGTCGGCATTACCGTGATCAGCTGATTTTATATATTCTATATTGAACTTGTACCCTGACAAAAATAAACTATAGCGCTGCAATCTGCTGGCGCTAAACACTGACAAACCCTTATGAGGACCAAATATTGATAGAAGCGGTTTGTGGTCCGTACTTAAAGTAAATTCCCTACCATACAGATATTGGTTAAATTTCTTCACGCCCCAGACAATTGCTAGAGCCTCTCGATCGATCTGGGAGTAGTTCTTTTCAGCATTAGTTAGCGTTCTAGACTGGTATGCTAATGGTTTTTCAATACCCTCTGGTGTGACAACACTCAGGACCGCACCTAGTCCAAAAGAACTCGCGTCTCCGCCAGCTTCAACGGAAGTTTGCCGTCATAGTGCGCTAAGATAGTCTCACTACTTAGCAGTTCTTTTACTCTATCAAATGCCTGAACACATTGCCTGTTGAAATCAAATGGAACGTCTTTCTTTAATAAATTGTACAATGGGCTTAAAAATGCTTGACAAATTTGGAAGAAAATTTAGAATAATAGTTAATTAGCACCAATTAGCGATTTAATTTCTGTGACATTCTTTGGGATAGGTGCGTTCTTGATTGCTTCTACTTTCTTGGGATCGGTGTGCAAACCGTGTTTGTCAATGACAAACCCCAAAATACTCTACTTGATTAGCAAAGAAAGTACATTTACTCTTTTTGACAGTTAAGCCTTTCTCATTTAACCTCTTACACACTTCTCTTAACTTCTCATAATGAGCCTTATCATTTTCAGCGGTTATTAGAATATCATCTAAAAATACTGCAATTTGATCTATACCCTGGAGAGTCTGCTCTATTTTCTTTTGAAAAAATAGCACTTGCTGAAGTTATGCCAAAAATTGGAACACGGGAATAACAAAATAAACCTTTGTGTGTACTTATGGTACACAGTTTCTGAGACTCTGGATCTAACTCTAATTGGGTATATGCTTGACACAAATCGATCTTACTAAACTTCTCGCCCTTTTGCAGGTTTGCAAACAACTCATCTATTCTTGGTAACGGAAATTTTTCTACTTCTAAACAAGGGTTCAAGGTTACTTTAAAATCACCGCAAATCCTGACTGAACCACATTTCTTTAATACAGGAACTATGGGCGTACCCAATCTGAGCTACTTACAGGTATTAACACTTTCTCATCTATAGCTAGCTAGTTCGTTTTCAACCTTGGCTTTCAGGGAAAAGGGTATTGGCCTAGGTTTGAAATATTTAGGAACCGTGTTTTCTTTTACTGTTAACTTTACAGGCTCGCCTTTAAAACAACCTATCTCGTCACTGAATACCTTAGGAAATTCTTTGAACAACTTGTTCTTAAGTTCAAGACAACTATCGGCATCGGTTTTACTTATCTCAATAAACCTGTCATTATTTTTAAACGAAATTTCAACCCCTAGAGCACTTAACCATTCCCTACCTATAAGTGGATGAGCACCGGACTTGATGACATACAAGTCCATTACTTTGTTTACTTTGTTATAATTAACTTCAACTTTGATCTTGCCTAAAGGTGTGATAGGTTGATCAGTATAAGAGCTGAGTGTCAACTTACTAGGTTCTAATTTACACATCTGGAAATGAGAATTGTAATATTCCTCCACTGCAAACACTCACAGAAGCCCCTGTATCAACCTCAAACGTTAAGCTTTTACATTAACAATTAAATTAAGCTGAAATTGGGTCTACCTTGACTCTGTCAGTCACCTTTTCATTCATTCTAAATAAATTGGCTACATCATCCACAAATTGCTCAGTGTCCCCTGACACTGATTACTGTCATCAACACCTTCTAGGTAGTTATGTTTGCGATAATTTTTGGAATTCCCAGTGCTTTTACTATCTCTAAAATTAGTCTTATCTCTATTTACATTTGTACCTTGCCGACCAGCTACCTTAGAACGACACACTTTTGCTATGTGGTTTTGTTTACCACAGAAATGACACTTCACGCCTAATAACTGCACTGTGAACGGAAATGCCCTGTGAGGCCACAACATAAACATTTGCGCCACTGCCACTGCCACCTGGCGAAGATCGCCGCTGCCATCCAGAAGGCCCTGGTGACGTGCCGCCGCTGACCTTGGCTGTTCCCCTGCTCCCTTCCAGGCCGCTCCAGCGTTGTCGCTCCGTGCTGTCTGGGAATGCGTTGGGAATGCGGTGCGCCATTTCGAATCTCCCCCTCCTGGCCACCACGCTGCTCAACTGATGGATCCCGCTCGGGTCTTCCGACTGATAGAGCTGCCGCCGATTTTTCTGCTTGCTCCATTGAAAGCACTATTTTGGTCGCTTGCTCGAACGTTAACCGAGGCTTCCGATAACAGTTTTTGTTTGGCACTTTCACTTCTGATGCCACTCACCAGTCTGTCTCTCAAGTAATCATTTAGCGACGCGCCAAAGTCACAATGGGTTGTCATTTTTTTCAAATTTGCAATATACTCGGCAACCGATCGCCTTCCAACTGTACTCGCTTTACTAAAACGATATCGCTCCGCGATGAAGCTAGGAGTCGGGAATAAATGTTTTTGCAAAAGTTGCACCAGTTCATTAAATGTCTTTTCCGACGGTTTATTAGGAGTGCACAGGTCTCTCAACAAACTATACGTTTTTTACTCCTATCACAGTTAAAAGAGTACTGACCTTTTTACCCGCGTCAATGCTATTACAGTCCACAAACAGCTCAAAACGTTCGATGTATGACGCCCAGGTTTCAACTGACCCGTCATATTCCCCGATAACGCCTATTTGCGCCATTATATTAGTTACAGGAAACGGTAGTTCGTCTAATTGTACTTGCCACATCAACTCGTAGCTAAAATGATTTGGTTGCACACTACACTTCCTCCCACACTAATTGGTTTGAAACTAAAGAAAATTCGTACTGTTAATCTTCGTGATTGTTCACTCGCCATTTTGTGATGTTCACTCGATCAAAAACTGTCCTCGTGTTGTTCGCGCACGTGGTGTTCACTGTTGATGTCCAGCGGCGATGTACACTCGGAATTTCGCACTAATACTAATTTCCACAAATCCTCGTCGCCATTTGTGATGTTCGTGGCCGGTGGTAATAATACTGGGTAATAAAATTACACCAATTCAGGAAAACTATTGTACTACATCTTGGTCGGGAGGGACGCGGGGTTTCATGGACCGTGGGTAAAAACTGGACTGGGCAGAACACTCGCTGCTGGAACGGTACGGAACGTTGGCGGGGAGAAGTGGCGTGACCTCAGTAGCCAATAGGATTTATTCAAACAGTATGGTCTCATATTACGTCACATAACATATAACCGCCAACGGCCAGATCGATAATCAACATTCCTATCTTTACAAATATATTTTTAGATAGCTGACTATTTATATTAGATTCAGATATGTACACCACATCTATTATTTTTTCAATGAGTTCAGTAAGAGCAGTGATAGTTGATTTTCCTGGGATAAGCCCATGTTGTCCTTTCGATATCAGGTCATTGTGTTTAAGGTGTTCAAGTATTCTTGAAAGTACTACTTCCTCTAGTACCTTAGGCACAGTTGGAGCTAAAGAAATCGGTCTGAAGTTTGATATGTCATGCTTATTTCCTTTTTTGTGTAGTGGATAGACCTTAGATAATTTTAACTTTGAGGGGAAAACTCCCTGTGCTAAGGATTTATTGATTACATTAGTTAAAGGCTGACAAGTCACGTCCTGACAGAACTTCAAAATTTTTTTATGAAATCTCGTCATAGGAGGAGGTTTTTATTGAGTTGATGATGTTTAACACTTCATCATTGGATGCCAGATCAAATGAAAGAAGTTCATTTCCTAGGAAGTTATTGTGTGTGCAAAAGGTATTAGTACTTGTCTCCTTATTAAGTTGAAGGGTTTCTTCTGCGATTGTTGTAAAATAAGAATTAAACTGTTCAGCTGTAGTAAAAAGATCTTCTACATAATCGTCAGCAACTTTTAACCTCCAGACAGAAGCTGAATCTTCCCTCCTAGTTGATCATTCACTATTAATCGAGAGGCTGGTTCAGAGCTGGCTTCCCCTTCTTCCAAGGGGACATGACTCGAGATTAGTGCCATAAATTCTTTCTAATGGATCCTGACAGGAGGCAGCCTCTACTCCCAACTGTACCCATCCAGAATATCCTGTCACTTCGGAAGCAGTGCAAAGATCCTTTTAGGGCTATGTGTAATTTCTAAGCTTCTTGTCCTAAGAGAAAAAAAGAAAAATGTGTATGTCCATGAATTATAAATAGTTAATATTTTGCAGGAGGTATCCAGAACACCATGTCGTGATTGGAGTTAGAAAGTTGGGCAAGGAAGAAGTGCTGCGTGCAATAGCTTTGGCCTTGAAGGTATGTTAATAAACATTAAGGGAATGGCAATGAATAGCTCCTGAAATATGAATTTTGGTTACAGTCATTTTAAAACTGAGGTAATCTATAAGTTCTTTTTATAGAATATTTCAATAATAAAAATGATAAGAAATATTTTTGTATGAACAAATTTATAATGATTAAATAATGATATTGTTTCCAGTTTATAAATTTTAAAATATAGCCAACATAGAAGCACAATTTAGTGCTGATGAAAAATATCATTACTTGTAATGCATTATCATAATAAAACTATTTTTGTGTGTATTATCATTGTAAAATATTTCAGGATACTTCCTTAAATGTATAACTAAGTCATACACAACATGTGCCAATATTTAAATAATCAAGATGAAGCATATTTAATATTTAATAGCCTATTTTTTTAAAAGTAAAAAGTGAAGTAAAGATGTCTTATTTTACCAGATGAAGTTAGGGCTAAAAAGCCCTCTTTAACACTTAACCTGGGAACCACAACCAACGGCCGAGCAGGCGGGCTGCTTGCAAGGACAGGATCGCTCAGCGGTCACCCATCCAAGCAGCAGCCACGCTCGACGTTGCTTGATCTGGTTATCTTGCGATAACCGTTGTACCCACTGTACTCTGCCATTGGCAATTAATTGTCTAAAGGACCATAGGAAATAATTTTACAATAGTTACCTATTATTATTTTTACAGATTTTGGTCACAGTTAATGTTTGCTTTATCTATAGTAATAAAAGATTATTGCATAAAACCTAACCTCCTAAACATGTATCAAAATTTGTAGACATTTTTTAGTGCAACAATATATGCAGCTTTGTTTGATGTTTAACTGCAGTTTCGTTACAAAACCTGTTTTTTTCTTTCTTTTAGGAGAAGGTTCTTGTTTCCAAGGAGAGATTGAAAATTCTGTGTTACCTCCAGTATGAAGATGTATTCACCACAAATCCAGAAGAGTCCAGAATTCATGTGAAGGAAATGCACCAGATCAACAGCTTATATTTACGCAGGCTGTAAGTATTTTTCTTCCAAAACTAAAATAAAAACTAACCTAATACGTTCTGAATGGTTTAAGATTAAAGAATAACGTAAAGAGTTAAATCAGGCTCTTGAGATTAAAGATTGTGATTTGGAGAGCAATGAATTCTCTATAGACTAAGTATATAATTTTCACATTCAAGAACACAAATTAGACAAACGTGGATGGGAAGGTAGAGCGAGAAAAAAACGGTTGAATAGAGGAATTATGCCACTTACCAAAGTCACCTTCATGTGACATGCACGGCACGGCCCGGTTGAGATGTCTCATCCTCCCAAAAGACTCACACAGGGTCAACATACTGTATACAATCAAACCTCGATAAGACGAATTTTTTCAAATCCCCTTGAAACTTTCGTAACATTCCGTCTATGCAATGTAGTAATTAGATAAAAAACCTCCATAAGACATATTTTACGTCCTCGACCTCTATAATATGTAGTTTTCAAAACAAACAGTGACTCAAACGCGTGTCTCGACATGAAATCACAGCTGATACACCCCACCCATCCCTCTTCTGGACTGGATCAAAGATAGCGAAGTACTGGTGGCCAAGAAATGGAGTTTGAAGAATTTTTTGACTTCAATGATGATGTAGCAGTATGTGGAGATCTAACAGATGAAGATATCCTGGCTTCTGTTCAACCCTCAAATCCTCAAGAAGATGAAAAGTATGAGGAGGATTGACGGGCGGAGAGTGATCGGCTTGAACTGTCAACAAAAGACGCAACAGAAGCTATTGATGTACTAAAATGTTTTTTCATGGAGAAAAACTGTTTACATAAAAGTGTGAACAATTTCGTTTAATTATATTCCACTATGGATATGGTAATCATTCATGGAAATGAAATGAAAAATGTGTTTATTGAATACAACGTAAAACATACTCAATTGGCGAGGTTAGGACTATTAAATCCTCTCTTACACCTAACCATAAATTAATAAACTATACTATTAGTGTAAAACAAGAGCCACAATATAAATATAGTCTACATTACTATTTTACATTTAAAAGTAAAACAGTAATGTAACTTTTTACATGCGATGTGTAAAGTGATTGAAAATATTCTGATTGTGGAAAGCAGATAACATTTACTTGTTTTCATAACCCCTTGCTCTGAGTGATTCGTTTTGGACTTGTTTCAGGCAAGAAGAGAAGGGTCCTGTGTTGACAGTTTTGTTGACAGCACTGTACAGCGTGGTGCCACCTGGCTTCAAGTGTACGCTTAAGTTGAAGGAT